>NC_057794.1:472980559-473320132 GCF_018294505.1 Triticum aestivum
GGGCGGCGGGCGGGTTGGGCTGGCTGCTGCTGCTGCTGACGAGGCGGCGACGAGCGGCGAGGCGGCGCAGACTCTGAGGCGGCAGTCGCGTGGCCGGGGGCCGGGGCGTGGCGAGCGTAGTGCAAACGGATAATTTGGGATCATCTCCCGCGTTGGGCGCCTCTAACGAAAGCCAGACACACATGTCCGTTTTGGCACCCATTGCCATCCCAAACGGACGAAATCCGGACGAAATGAACGTCCACTTGGGGTCGCGTGTTGGAGTTGGCCTAAGCTCGTATGTAAAATTCTAGCCTTGTTTGGCTTTATTAATTTTAAGCTAGCCCCCCTTGCGCAACGCGGGTGGGCGAAACACAAATGCGGACGACCATCTTCTCCTCGTGTCCGTATGGAATGAGCTCCCAACCCGTAGAGTGATGGAGGACCAGGATCTGATTCCCGCCATACCGGATAAGGCCGGAGATTGCCGGACGGGAGCTTTAAGGCGCAATGGAGCTGAGTGGAGTGTGTAGGGTTTGGTTCGGAAGCGGGTGTGGATGAATATATATGGGGTCAGGGTGGGTCAGATTTGACATGGTGGACATGCCAGGGCCTCCGCATATCCGCTCTAAATTTAGGCTAGATATGATGGTGTGGGTCAGCCCAGGGGTTTGGGGCCGATATGAGAGGTCCATCTGGGTCGGGTTTTTTATCCGGCTAGTGACGGGGCGTCCACCCGGACATATATCGAAGGTTTAGGGAGCCCATCTGTAGATGCTCTAAGCGCGTACTCCCTCCGTCCGATGAAGAGTATACATCTAGAGATTTTAGGATAAATTATGGAGTCAAGTAAAAAAATTATTGAAAAGGTGCAAGCCATCATCTCTCTTCTCTTTAGTTAACCAACTCCTAATGAGCTAAATGCATGTAAAAATTAAGAAAACCATGTGTAGATTGTTATTGGTCTTGATTACTGTGTGATGAGAGAGAAATACTTTTTTCTATTTTAAAGTGCATTGGGAAGATAGAAATACATTCTTTTGTGGACAAATTCTGAAGCCAAACGTACACTCTTTACCATATGGAGGGAGTATGTAAGATTCTAACCTCATTTGGCTTTATTTTATTAATCCAGCCCCACTGCCCTCGTCAGAACCATCCTCACCTTGCCTAGATATAATTATTATCGACTCGATATTAATAACATTTATTAGGAAAATGTTAATCTAAAATTCTGTACACTATGTTTATTTTTCAGTTTTACTATATTTTCTAGTCGTCTGTTTTTGAATTGGTGTTAGGTCATTTTCTTGTCCGTCCAATTCACACGAATCTCGGCGCGTTGCTTGTCCAGTGTTGCGTACTGGGTCGTTCTGTCGTGGACTTGTTGTTTTATTGGGCCTTTAGGTTTTTGTGGGTCTGCCCTTGGTATCATACGAGTATCAGTTGCGTCTGACTTTTTTTTGCATGGAATTTTGAGCTTTATTCAAACGAAGGCATTCGCTGGGTAGTCAGCCAGAAGGCTACTGGCCAGGAAGCTTGGAGTTTCTGTAAGTCAGCTTTCAGTAGCAGTCACCATGCACGCACATTTTACACACATGTGAGCTGAACCATTAGCTGATCTACTTACATTTTGAATTACAAAAAAGAATGAAAACTAGCAGAAAGCTCATCAATTTCTAGAAGAATTGGTGCCACAACTGAACGACTGTTGATGCGAGTGTTCCAGAGGTTAACCACCTCCAGGCTGTCGGTTTCCACCACCACATGCAAGAACCCTCTAAGATTTGCGAAGATGATGCCATCACGAACTATCAGGGCTTCTGCAATCATGGGGTTAGTCACTCCGGGGTGCAGTTTGCACCAAGCACCCAGGAGAGCCGAAGGTGACCATGCCATGCCACCAGCTCCACTTCTCCCCTCATCATAGACGATCGCTGCATCGGTATTGATCTTGATCTGGTTTGGTTCCGGAGGCCGCCAACCATGACCTGGAAGAATGATCGCATGTTGCAAGGGGATATCCAGCAAGGCCAGAGCTTCTTGAGTGAGCCGCACCAAGTTGGCCAGATCCAGTTTGTCTCCATCATGAGTCCACAGTCCAAATGGACCACATCACAGTGATAATCGTTGATCGTTCTCTCGCTGAGAACCTTGATTCACATAAAATATCAGAGGCCCAAGTGGATGGGTGGAGCCGCGGAAGTTTCATATCCAGGAGCTGGCACGCTTCCTCCCAAAATCCTCGGGCATGTGAGCAGTGAACGAGAGCATGTTGTAAGCCTTCGTCATGTGCCTGACAGAGCTTGCATAGACTTGTGTCTCGGATATGCCAATAATTGAGCATGCATTCATCCGGAAGAATACCACGTAGTACCCTCCACCAGAACACTCGTACTTTTGGTACGACTTTGAGAGACCACAGTGCTTTCCACAACTGTTGTTTATTAGCTGAAGCTTCCGTAACCCGCCCTTCTTCTCGAGCTAGATGCTCTTTTTGAGTCACTAGAGCTCGGTACGCTGACTTAACAATGTAGTTGCCTGTCCTCTCATGTGCCCATGCCAATGAATCTTCACCATCGCCGCGTCGTAGAGGAATATTGAGTATAGCCTCCGCATCCGGTGCGATAAAATTCTGACAAACTAAGTCTTGCTTCCAGGACCAGTTCTCAAAGTCAATGAGATCGCTAACTAGTGAGATGGTAGGAGCCATCGGTGTTAGCAAAGGAGTTCTCGTATGTGTTGTTGGGATCCACTTACCAGCCCATGTGTTAATAGAAGTGCCATCGCCAACTCGCATCACGATTCCCGCAAGCATGGCTTCCCGCCCTGCAATGATAGCCCGCCAAGTTGCTGACGCGGACATGGGTATAGCAGCTTGAAGGAACTCTGAATCTAGAAAATACCCGCCCTTCATAACTCCAACACAAAGTGAATTAGGATTTGTCATGAAACGCCACCCAAGTTTGCTGAGAAAAGCAAGGTTAAACATATGGAGATCACGGAAATGTTGGGGAACATAGTAATTTCAAAAAAGTTCCTACGCATACGCAAGATCATGGTGATGCATAGCAACAAGAGGGGATAGTGTCGTCTACGTACCCTCATAGACTGTAAGTGGAAGCGTTATGACAACGCGGTTGATGTAGTCGTATGTCTTCACGATCGACCGATCCTCAGTACCGAACGTACGACACCTCCGCATTGATGTAGTCATATGTCTTGATGCACTCTTGTGTGGTGAAGATTATTTTCCTCATGCTTATCTTTACGAGGTTTTTGCCATCTTAATTGGCATCCCTCGTCTTGATGCGCCTTTCATCTTCTATCTTCACTGCGGGTTGTCACAAGCATAGGTTCTCTATATGCTTATTAGTAAGCTTGTGAACCCATTTGCTAGTTGTGTGTGGGAATGATAGGCCTTGCACTGTGTGCCTCATTCTTTGAAGACTTTATTGATGCTTAATGCCCTTCTGTACATTAGTCTTCTCAAGTGCATTGCCTTGACTCACACACATCTTTTTGGTTGAGCCCACTCTTAAGTTGCCTCTCTTACTTGTTATTCAACCATGTGTTTGTTGCAAGTACTAGGCTTAGTTTCCTATATGCTCTCTTGCACTTGTTGTAAGTTTATATTAATTTGGGGGAGCTATGATCCTATTTTGTGCACTTTGTATCCAAATACAAAAAATCTTGATGTGCACAAATCATGGGGAGCTTCTCTAGTTTCTTTAGAACACCGCTCCGCCCTTATCATAATATCCTTTATTCATGTGGCTCGTAGGATCATTGGCCTAGTTGGTTCAATTGGTATCTTTTGATAGCTTGCTTCAATTGGTATCTTTTGATTGCTTGATTGCTTGTTTCTCTCTTTGATTATGCCTTTGTGGCATATCTTCCTTTTGCAATCTTTGGGCCTCAATATAGTTTGTCTTTCTCCAAGTATTTACCGTTGGATATGTGTATTGCATTCCACTCTCTTGTTGAGAAATACACAATTTATGGAGGAACACATTTTCTATTGGCCTTCTAAGCTTTTAGACTATTTTGGCAATCGATGCCAATGGGGGAGAAGTTTCAGAGAGTTTTGTGGAGAAGTTTAGAGAGTTGTCTCTTCTGGCTTTGTTTGTGGAGAAGTTTAGAGAGTTGTCTCTTCTGGCTTTGGTTTGTTCCTAAGCATATGCAACTCCTACGCATGCATTATTGGTTGTTGCATTGCATGGTGATGCATAATTCCTTATATAAACTCTCTTGAAAGTGATTGTCATCAATTACCAAAATGGGGGAGATTGAAAGGACATGTGGTGCCCCTATGTGTGGTTTTGGTAATTGATGACATTCTCTATGGACTAATGGTTGCATTGAGTTATATTTGAAGGATTTTTCCATAGGCATTTCTTGAAGTCCATGTGTTGGTTTCAAGGAGTTTATGGGTTGACCAAGGTGCTATTAAGCAATTATCCAAAAATTGGTCATGTGAGTGTTGAGCTTATTGCAAGCATGTCTTGAAGAAGAAGATTGTGTGATCATTCATGTTTACCTTCAAGACATCATCCAAACAAAGAGAGTTGGAAAGATTCAAGGTTGATCAAGACTAAGTCAAGAGTGAATCAAGTTGATCAACTCACAAAGAGTAGAAGATGTACCGACAGGGATCAAGTGATCCCATGGTATGGTAAGCATTGTCCATTGCACTTTGTGTACTAACCCATGGTCTATGTGAGAGTCTATGTGGGGTTAGGTACGTGTCCATGGGCTTGCGTCAAGAGGATGATACAACCCATGGGAAGGATGAAATCAAGTGGTGATCGTCATCAAGATTGTCGTGTGCAAGTTCAAGTGGAGAATCACGAAGATATCAAGTGCTTGAAGCTTGCCATCCATTATGGTGTCAATGGACTTGTGAAGATGTGCCGAAGAGTGGCTCACCCATAGTGGAGTATGGGGGAGCAATCATCTAGTCTCCATCGACCCAACACAATCAAGAAAGGTGGTCCATCTTGAGGAGGAAAAGATCGTCATCATCTAGCTCAAGTGGATCATGTGCAAGGCAAAGGTTTGCCCTTGATAGGTTTTCTATTTTACCGGTCTCATGGTGGTAGTTGGTGAAGGAAATATGCCCTAGAGGCAATAATAAAGTTATTATTTATTTCCTTATATGATGATAAAAGTTTATTATTCATGCTAGAATTGTATTAACCGGAAACATAATACATGTGTGAATACATAGACAAACAGAGTGTCACTAGTATGCCTCTACTTGACTAGCTCGTTAATCAAAGATGGTTATGTTTCCTAACCATGGACAAAGAGTTGTTATTTGATTAACGGGATCACATCATTAGTTGAATGATCTGATTGACCTGACCCATTCCATTAGCTTAGCACCCGATCGTTTAGTATGTTGCTATTGCTTTCTTCATGACTTATACATGTTCCTATGACCATGAGATTATGCAACTCCCGTTTGCCAGAGGAACACTTTGTGTGCTACCAAACGACACAACGTAACTGGGTGATTATAAAGGAGCTCTACAGGTGTCTCCAAAGGTACATGTTGGGTTGGCATATTTCGAGATTAGGATTTCTCACTCTAATTGTCGGAGAGGTATCTCTGGGCCCTCTCGGTAATGCACATCACTTAAGCCTTGCAAGCATTGCAACTAATGAGTTAGTTGTAGGATGATGTATTACAGAACGAGTAAAGAGACTTGCAGGTAACGAGATTGAACTAGGTATAGGATACCGACGATCGAATCTCAGGCAAGTAACATACTGATGACAAAAGGAACAACGTATGTTGTTATGCGGTCTGACCGATAAAAGATCTTCGTAGAATATGTAGGAACCAATATGGGCATCCAGGTCCCGCTATTGGTTATTGACCGGAGACGTGTCTCGGTCATGTCTACATTGTTCTCGAACCTGTAGGGTCCGCACGCTTAAGGTTTCGATGATAGTTATATTATGAGTTTATGCGTTTTGATGTACCGAAGGTTGTTCGGAGTCCCGGATGTGATCACGGACATGACGAGGAGTCTCGGAATGGTCGAGAAATAAAGATTGATATATTGGAAGCCTATGTTTGGATATCGGAAGTGTTCCGGGTGAAATCGGGATTTTACCGGATTACCAGGAGGTTACCGGAACCCCCCCGGGAGGTATCTGGGCCTTAGTGGGCCTTAGTGGAAGAGAGGAGAGGTGGCCAGAGATGGGCCACGCGCCCCTCCCCCCCTTGGTCCGAATAGGACAAGGAGAGGGGGCCGCCCCCCTTCCTCCTCTCTCTCCTCTTTCCCCCCTCCGCGAATCCTATTCCAACTAGGAAAGGGGGGGAGTCCTACTCCCGGAGGGAGTAGGACTCCTCCTGGCGCGCCTCTTCTTGGCTGGCAGCCCCCCCCCTTTTGAACCTTTATATACGGAGGCAAGGGGCACCCCTAAGGACATAAGTTGATCCACGTGATCATATTCTTAGCCGTGTGTGGTGCCCCCTTCCACCATAGTCCTCGATAATATTGTAGCGGTGCTTAGGCGAAGCCCTGCGACAGTAGTACATCAAGATCGTCACCATGCCGTCGTGCTGACGGAACTCTTCCCCGACACTTTGCTGGATCGGAGTCCGGGGATCGTCATCGAGCTGAACGTGTGCTAGAACTCGGAGGTGCCGTAGTTTCGGTGCTTGATCGGTCGGGCCGTGAAGACGTACGACTACATCAACCAAGTTAACGCTTCCGTTGTCGATCTACAAGGGTACGTAGATCACACTCTCCCCTCTCGTTGCTATGCATCACCATGATCTTGCGTGTGCGTAGGAATTTTTTTGAAATTACTACGTTCCCCAACAGTGGCATCCGAGCCTAGGTTTTATATGTTGATGTTATATGCACGAGTAGAACACAAGTGAGTTGTGGGCGATATAAGTCATACTGCTTACCAGCATGTCATACTTTGCTTCGGCGGTATTGTTGGACGAAGCGGCCCGGACCGACATTACGTGTACGCTTACGCGAGACCGGTTCTCCCGACGTGCTTTGCACATAGGTGGCTTGCGGGTGACAGTTTCTGCAACTTTAGTTGAACCGAGTGTGGCTATGCCCGGTCCTTGTGAAGGTTAAAACAACACCAACTTGACAAACTATCGTTGTGGTTTTGATGCGTAGGTAAGATTGGTTCTTGCTTAAAGCCCGTAGCAGCCACGTAAAACATGCAACAAGAAAGTAGAGGACGTCTAACTTGTTTTTGCAGGGCATGTTGTGATGTGATATGGTCAAGTCATGATGCTAAATTTTATTGTATGAGATGATCATGTTTTGTAACCGAGTTATCGGCAACTGGAAGGAGCCATATGGTTGTCGCTTTATTGTATGCAATGCAATTGCGCTGTAATGCTTTACTTTATCACTAAGCGGTAGCGATAGTCGTGGAAGCATAAGATTGGCGAGACGACAACGATGCTACGATGGAGATCAAGGTGTCGCACCGGTGACGATGGTGATCATGACGGTGCTTCGGAGATGGAGATCACAAGCACAAGATGATGATGGCCATATCATATCACTTATATTGATTGCATGTGATGTTTATCTTTTATGCATCTTATCTTGCTTTGATTGATGGTAGCATTATAAGATGATCTCTCACTAATTATCAAGAAGTGTTCTCCCTGAGTATGCACCGCTGCGAAAGTTCTTCGTGCTGAGACACCACGTGATGATCGGGTGTGATAGGCTCTACGTTCAAATACAACGGGTGCAAAATAGTTGCACACGCGGAATACTCAGGTTATACTTGACGAGCCAAGCATATACAAATATGGCCTCGGAACACGGAGACCGAAAGGTCGAGCGTGAATCATATAGTAGGTATGATCAACATAGTGATGTTCACCAATGAAACTACTCCATCTCACGTGATGATCGGACATGGTTTAGTTGATTTGGATCATGTGATCACTTAGAGGATTAGAGGGATGTCTATCTAAGTGGGAGTTCTTTAAGTATTATGATTAATTGAACCTAAATTTATCATGAACTTAGTACCTGATAGTATCTTGCTTGTTTATGTATGATTGTAGATAAATGGCCCATGCTGTTGTTCCGTTGAATTTTAATGCGTTCCTTGAGAAAGCAAAGTTGAAAGATGATGGTAGCAATTACACGGACTGGGTCCGTAACTTGAGGATTATCCTCATTGCTGCACAGAAGAATTACGTCCTGGAAGCACCGCTGGGTGCCAGGCCTGCTGCTAGAGCAACACCAGATGTTGTGAATGTCTGGCAGAGCAAAGCTGATGACTACTCGATAGTTCAGTGTGCCATGCTTTACGGCTTAGAACCGGGACTTCAACGACGTTTTGAACGTCATGGAGCATATGAGATGTTCCAGGAGTTGAAGTTAATATTTCAAGCAAATGCCCGGATTGAGAGATATGAAGTCTCCAATAAGTTCTATAGCTGCAAGATGGAGGAGAACAATTCTGTCAGTGAGCATATACTCAAAATATCTGGGTATAATAATCACTTGATTCAAATGGGAGTTAATCTTCCAGATGATTGCGTCATTGACAGAATTCTCCATTCACTGCCACCAAGCTACAAGAGCTTCATGATGAACTATAATATGCAAGGGATGAATAAGACTATTCCCGAGCTCTTCGCAATGCTGAAAGCTGCGGAGGTAGAAATCAAAAAGGAGCGTCAAGTGTTGATGGTCAACAAGACCACTAGTTTCAAGAAAAAGGGCAAAGGGAAGAAGAAGGGGAACTTCAATAAGAATAGCAAGCAAGTTGCTGCTCAAGAGAAGAAACCCAAGTCTGGACCTAAGCCTGAAACTGAGTGCTTCTACTGCAAGCAGACTGGTCACTGGAAGCGGAACTGCCCCAAGTATTTGGCGGATAAGAAGGATGGCAAGGTGAACAAAGGTATATGTGATATACATGTTATTAATCTGTACCTTACTAATGCTCGCAGTAGCACCTGGGTATTTGATACTGGTTCTGTTGCTAAATATTTGCAACTCGAAACAGGGACTACGAATTAAGCAAAGATTGGCTAAGGACGAGGTGACGATGTGCGTGGGAAACGGTTCCAAAGTCGATGTGATCGCGGTCGACACGCTACCTCTACATCTACCTTCGGGATTAATATTAGACCTAAATAATTGTTATTTGGTGCCAGCGTTAAGCATGAACATTATACCTGGATCTTGTTTGATGCGAGACGGTTATTCATTTAAATCAGAGAATAATGGTTGTTCTATTTATATGAGTAATATCTTTTATGGTCATGCACCCTTGAAGAGTGGTCTATTCTTATTGAATCTCGATAGTAGTAACACACATATTCATAATGTTGAAGCCAAAAGATGCAGAGTTGATAAAGATAGTGCAACTTATTTATGGCACTGCCGTTTAGGTCATATCGGTGTAAAGCACATGAAGAAACTCCATACTGATGGACTTTTGGAACCACTTGATTATGAGTCACTTGGTACTTGCGAACCGTGCCTCATGGGCAAGATGACTAAAACGCCGTTCTTCGGTACTATGGAGAGAGCAACATATTTGTTGGAAATCATACATACTGATGTATGTGGTCCGATGAATATTGAGGCTCGTGGCGAATATCGTTATTTTCTCACCTTCACAGATGACTTAAGCAGATATGGATATATCTACTTAATGAAACATAAGTCTGAAATGTTTGAAAAGTTCAAAGAATTTCAGAGTGAAGTTGAAAATCATCGTAACAAGAAAATAAAGTTTCTACGATCTGATCGTGGAGGAGAATATTTGAGTTACGAGTTTGGTGTACATTTGAAACAATGCGGAATAGTTTCGCAACTCACGCCACCCGGAACACCACAGCGTAATGGTGTGTCCGAACGTCGTAATCGTACTTTACTAGATATGGTGCGATCTATGATGTCTCTTACTGATTTACCGCTATCGTTTTGGGGTTATGCTTTGGAGACGACCGCATTCACGTTAAATAGGGCACCATCAAAATCCGTTGAGACGACGCCTTATGAACTATGGTTTGGCAAGAAACCAAAGTTGTCGTTTCTGAAAGTTTGGGGCTGTGATGCTTATGTGAAAAAGCTTCAACCTGATAAGCTCGAACCCAAATTGGAGAAATGTGTCTTCATAGGATATCTAAAGGAGACTATTGGATACACCTTCTATCACACATCCAAAGGCAAGACTTTTGTTGCTAAGTTCAGAAACTTTCTGGAGAAGGAGTTTCTCTCGAAAGAAGTGAGTGGGAGGAAAGTAGAACTTGACGAGGTAACTGTACCTGCTCCCTTATTGGAAAGTAGTGCATCACAGAAAACTGTTTCTGTGACACCTACACCAATTAGTGAGGAAGCTAATGATAATGATCATGAAACTTCAGAACAAGATACTACTAAATCTCGTAGATCAACCAGAGTGAGATCCGCGCCAGAGTGGTACGGTAATCCAGTTCTAGAAGTCATGCTACTAGATCATGATGAACCTACGAACTATGAAGAAGCGATGGTAAGCCCAGATTCCGCAAAATGGCTTGAAGCCATGAAATCTGAGATGGGATCCATGTATGAGAACAAAGTGTGGACTTTGGTTGACTTCCCAATGATCGGTAAGCAATTGAGAATAAATGGATCTTCAAGAAGAAGACTGACGCCGACGGTAATATTACTGTCTACAAAGCTCGATTTGTCGCAAATGGGTTTCGACAAGTTCAAGGGGTTGACTACGATGAGACCTTCTCACCCGTAGCGATGCTTAAGTCTGTCCGAATCATGTTAGCAATTGCCGCATTTTATGATTATGAAATTTGGCAGATGGATGTCAAAACTGCATTCCTGAATGGATTTCTGGAAGAAGAGTTGTATATGATGCAACCGGAAGGTTTTGTCGATCCAAAGGGAGCTAACAAAGTGTGCAAGCTCCAGCGATCCATTTATGGACTGGTGCAAGCCTCTCGGAGTTGGAATAAATGCTTTGATAGTGTGATCAAAGTATTTGGTTTTATACAGACTTTTGGAGAAGCCTGTATTTACAAGAAAGTGAGTGGGAGCTCTGTAGCATTTCTGATATTATATGTGGATGACATATTACTGATTGGAAATGATATAGAATTTCTGGATAGCATAAAGGGATACTTGAATAAGAGTTTTTCAATGAAAGACCTTGGTGAAGCTGCTTACATATTAGGCATAAAGATCTATAGAGATAGATCAAGACGTTTAATTGGACTTTCACAAAGCACATACCTTGACAAGATTTTGAAGAAGTTCAAAATGGATCAAGCAAAGAAAGGGTTCTTGCCTGTGTTACAAGGTGTGAAGTTGAGTCAGACTCAATGCCCGACCACTGCAGAAGATAGAGAGAAAATGAAAGATGTTCCCTATGCTTCAGCCATAGGCTCTATCATGTATGCAATGCTGTGTACCAGACCTGATGTGTGCCTTGCTATAAGTCTAGCAGGGAGGTACCAAAGTAATCCAGGAGTGGATCACTTGACAGCGGTTAAGAACATCCTGAAGTACCTGAAAAGGACTAAGGATATGTTTCTCGTATATGGAGGTGATAAAGAGCTCATCGTAAACGGTTACATTGATGCAAGCTTTGACACTGATCCAAACGATTCTAAATCGCAAACCAGATACGTGTTTACATTAAACGGTGGAGCTGTCAGTTGGTGCAGTTCTAAACAGAGCGTCGTGGTGGGATCTACGTGTGAAGCGGAATACATAGCTGCTTCCGAAGCAGCGAATGAAGGAGTCTGGATGAAGGAGTTCATATCCGATCTAGGTGTCATACCTAGTGCATCGGGTCCAATGAAAATCTTTTGTGACAATACTGGTGCAATTGCCTTGGCGAAGGAATCCAGATTTCACAAGAGAACCAAGCACATCATGAGACGCTTCAATTCCATCCGGGATCTAGTCCAGGCGGGAGACATAGAGATTTGCAAGATACATACGGATCTGAATGTTGCAGACCTGTTGACTAAGCCTCTTCCACGAGCAAAACATGATCAGCACCAAGGCTCCATGGGTGTTAGAATCATTACTGTGTAATCTAGATTATTGACTCTAGTGCAAGTGGGTGACTGAAGGAAATATGCCCTAGAGGCAATAATAAAGTTATTATTTATTTCCTTATATCATGATAAAAGTTTATTATTCATGCTAGAATTGTATTAACCGGAAACATAATACATGTGTGAATACATAGACAAACAGAGTGTCACTAGTATGCCTCTACTTGACTAGCTCGTTAATCAAAGATGGTTATGCTTCCTAACCATGGACAAAGAGTTGTTATTTGATTAACGGGATCACATCATTAGTTGAATGATCTGATTGACATGACCCATTCCATTAGCTTAGCACCCGATCGTTTAGTATGTTGCTATTGCTTTCTTCATGACTTATACATGTTCCTATGAGTATGAGATTATGCAACCCCCGTTTGCCAGAGGAACACTTTGTGTGCAACCAAACGTCACAACGTAACCGGGTGATTATAAAGGAGCTCTACAGGTGTCTCCAAAGGTACATGTTGGGTTGGCATATTTCGAGATTAGGATTTCTCACTCTAATTGTCGGAGAGGTATCTCTGGGCCCTCTCGGTAATGCACATCACTTAAGCCTTGCAAGCATTGCAATTAATGAGTTAGTTGTAGGATGATGTATTACAGAAGGAGTAAAGAGACTTGCAGGTAACGAGATTGAACTAGGTATAGGATACCGACGATCGAATCTCAGGCAAGTAACATACCGATGACAAAAGGAACAACGTATGTTGTTATGCGGTCTAACTGATAAAAGATCTTCGTAGAATATGTAGGAACCAATATGGGCATCCAGGTCCCGCTATTGGTTATTGACCGGAGACGTGTCTCGGTCATGTCTACATTGTTCTCGAACCCGTAGGGTCCGCACGCTTAAGGTTTCGATGATAGTTATATTATGAGTTTATGCGTTTTGATGTACCGAAGGTTGTTCGGAGTCCCGGATGTGATCACGGACATGACGATGAGTCTCGAAATGGTCGAGAAATAAAGATTGATATATTGGAAGCCTATGTTTGGATATCGGAAGTGTTCCGGGTGAAATCAGGATTTTACCGGATTACCGGGAGGTTACCGGAACCCCCCGGGAGGTATATGGGCCTTAGTGGGCCTTAGTGGAAGAGAGGAGAGGTGGCCAGAGATGGGCCGCGCGCCCCTCCCCCCCTTGGTCCGAATAGGACAAGGAGAGGGGGCCGGCCCCCCTTCCTCCTCTCTCTCCTCTTTCCCCCCCTCCGCGAATCCTATTCCAACTAGGAAAGGGGGGGAGTCCTACTCCTGGAGGGAGTAGGACTCCTCCTGGAGGGAGTAGGACTCCTCCTGGTGCGCCTCTTCTTGGCCGGCCGCCCCCCCCCCTTTGAACCTTTATATACGGAGGCAAGGGGCACCCCTAAGGACATAAGTTGATCCACGTGATCATATTCTTAGCCGTGTGCGGTGCCCCCTTCCACCATAGTCCTCGATAATATTGGAGCGGTGCTTAGGCGAAGCCCTGCGACAGTAGTACATCAAGATCATCACCACGCCGCCGTGCTGACGGAACTCTTCCCCGACACTTTGCTGGATCGGAGTCCGGGATCGTCATCGAGCTGAACGTGTGCTAGAACTCGGAGGTGCCGTAGTTTCGGTGCTTGATCAGTCGGGCCGTGTAGACGTACGACTACATCAACCAAGTTAACGCTTCCGTTGTCGATCTACAAGGGTACGTAGATCACACTCTCCCCTCTTGTTGCTATGCATCACCATGATCTTGCGTGTGCGTAGGAATTTTTTTGAAATTACTACGTTCCCCAACAGTTGGGAGACCGGGTTATAGGATCGATAGCTGTACTATAAAGGGAGGCTCTCAAGTGTGTAGCTTGATCGTATCGTTCATCAAGAGCTCAAACCATTGCATCCTTACATCATGTTTCTTGGTTCTTGTTTGGTTCTCTTTGTGAGGCTTAGAGCTTATGGTCATCTTGATGACAAGCTTGAGTTCATCGAAAACGGAGTTCGCATGCGTCTTCTATGATGTTTTCGGTGTTGAAGGTTTTACCGGTCTTATCCGAGGAAGGGTTCTCACCATTTTATTATGGGACTTTTCTAATTTGCTTCTTATTAATATTTATTTCAATATTCTGTTAGCCCTTGTCGCTAGCTTTCCTACAAACTTGGTTTCATCGAATTCGGAGTCCGTTTGCAAAAGTTGTGGCAGTTTTGGTGTTCTGAAAAGGCTGCAGCGGTACTACCGCGATTTGGAGCGGATGTAATTTTTTTCTACCACTCCAGAGCGGTACTATCGCTGCTCCTACAGCGGGAGTACCGCTCCGAACCGAAAACTCGTCCCAAGTCCTACGGTGGTAGGCCCGGATGTATTTTTTAGTACCGCTCGCTAGCAGTAGTACCACTACCCTTTCCGGTAGTACCGCGATCCCTAGCAGTAGTACCGTGAGGACGAGCAGTAGTACCGCTCCGGCGGTTCTACTGGCCTTTTGCCTCCTCGCTGTTGTTTTTCAAAGGGGTACTACCGCCCTAGCGGTAGTACCGCTCCTTGGTGCAGTAGTACCGCTCTGTGCGGGCTGTGAGCATAACGGTTGGATTTTTCCCCACCTATAAAGGGGGTCTTCTTCCCCAATGAACCTTATCTTTTGAGCTCGTGTTCTTCCCCCATTGTTGACCTTCTTCGAGCTTGCTAACTCTCAATCCCTCCATGGATTCTTGCTAGTTTTTGAGGGAAAAGAGAGAGTAGATCTAGATCCACGTTTCCACCAATCACTTTCTCCTTTAGGTGAGGGGAACCCCTTGGATCTAGATCTTGGAGTTCTTGGTGTTCTCCTTCTTGTTCTTCCTCTCATTTTCCTCCCTAGCATTAGTTGCTTCGGTGGGATTTGAGAGAGAAGGACTTGGGCACTCCGTGTGCCCTTGCCATTGCATTTGGTGCATCGGTTTGAGTTCTCCACGTGATACGTGGAAGTTACAAGTTGAGAAGCTTATTACTCTTGGGTGCTTGGTACCTTTGAGCTTGTTCCTCTTGGGTGCTTGGGCGCCCTAGATGGTTGGTGGTGTTCGGAGCTCAATCATTGTGGTGTAAAGCTCCGGGCAAGCATCGGGGTCTCGAATTAGGTTGTGGAGATCGCCCCGAGCAATTTGATGGGTACCGGTGACCGCCCCCAAGGGTTGCCAAAATGTACGGGTTTGGTGACCGCCCCCAAGGGTTGCCATTTGTATGTGTTCGGTGACCACCCTCAAGGGTCCCTTAGTGGAATCACGGCATCTTGCATTGTGCGAGGGCATGAGGAGATTACGGTGGCCCTAGTGGCTTCTTGGGGAGCATTGTGCCTCCACACCGCTCCAAACGGAGATTAGCATCCGCAAGGGTGTGAACTTCGGGATACATCGTCGTCTCCGCGTGCCTCGGTTATCTCTTACCCGAGCCCTTTACTTATGCACTTTACTTTGTGATAGCCATATTGTTTCTTGTCATATATCTTGCTATCACATAGTTGTTTATCTTGCTTAGTATAAGTTGTTGGTGCACATAGGTGAGCCTAGTTGTTGTAGGTTTTGTGTTTGACAAATTAACCGCTAGGTTTATTTCGCATTTGTTCAAGCCTTAACCATAATTATTTTAAAGCGCCTATTCACCCCCCTAGGCGACATTCTCGATCTTTCAGAGGGGATGCCTTCCAGGGCATCCCCAAGCTTTGGCTTTTAGGTGTCCTTATCTTGGGGTGCCATGGGAATCCCCAAGCTTAGGCTCTTGCCACTCCTTGTTCCATAATCCATCAAATCTTTTATCCAAAACTTGAAAACTTCACAACACAAAACTTAAAGTAGAAAATCTCGTGAGCTCCGTTAGCGAAAGAAAACAAAACACCACTTCAAGATACTGTAATAAACTCATTCTTTATTTATATTGGTGTTAAACCTACTGTATTCCAACTTCTCTATGGTTTATAAACTATTTTACTAGCCATAGATTCCTCAAAATAAGCAAACAACACACGAAAAACAGAATCTGTCAAAAACAGAACAGTCTGTGGTAATCTGTAGCTAACACAAGATCTGGAACCCCAAAAATTCTAAAATAAATTTCTGGACGTGAGGAATGTATCTATTAATCATCTGCAAAAAGAATTAACTAAATAGCACTTTCCAAATAAAAATGGCAACAATTCTCGTGAGCGCAAAAGTTTCTATTTTTACAGCAAGATTAAAAAGACTTTCCCCAAGTCTTCTCGACGGTTCTACTTGGCACAAACACTAATTAAACACAAAAAACACAACCATAACAGAGGCTAGATAAATTATTTATTACTAAACAGTAGCAAAAAGCAAGGAATAAAAATAAAATTGGGTTGCCTCCCAACAAGCGCTATCGTTTAACGCCCCTAGCTAGGCATAAAAAGCAAGGATAGATCTAGGTATTGCCATATTTGGTAGGCAATCCATAAGTGGCTCTCATAATAGATTCATAAGGTAGTTTGATTTTCTTTCTAGGGAAGTGTTCCATGCCTTTCCTTAATGGAAATTGGAATCTAATATTCCCTTCCTTCATATCAATAATTGCACCAATCGTTCTAAGAAAAGGTCTACCAAGAATAATAGGACATGAAGGATTGCAATCTATGTCAAGAACAATAAAATCTACGGGCAGATAATTCCTATTTGCAACAATAAGAACATCATTAATTCTTCCCATAGGTTTCTTAATAGTGGAATCCGCAAGGTGCAAGTTTAAAGAGCAATCATCAAAATCACGGAAACCTAGCAAATCACACAAAGTCTTTGGAATTGTGGAAACACTAGCACCCAAATCACACAAAGCATAGCATTCATGATCTTTAATTTTAATTTTAATAGTAGGTTCCCACTCATCATAAAGCTTTCTAGGGATAGAAACTTCCAACTCAAGTTTTTCTTCATAAGATTGCATCAAAGTATCAACGATATGTTTGGTAAAGGCTTTATTTTGACTATAAGCATGAGGAGAATTTAGCACGGATTGCAACAAGGAAATACAATATACCAAAGAGCAATTATCATAATTAAATTCCTTGAAATCCAAAATAGTGGGTTCATTAATATTTAAAGTTTTGACTTCTTCAATCCCACTTTTAACAATTTTAGCATCAAGATCTAAAGACTCCGAATTTTGGAACGCCGTCTAGGTAAAGGTGGATCATATTCAGTCCCATCATTATCAAGATTCATATTGTAAAACAAAGATTTAATAGGGGACACATCAATAACTTTTAGATCTTCATCTTTATCTTCCAAAAAAATCTGGCTTACCGGCCATCTTATTAACTAAGGTGGCTTGCTTACCCGAAACTTCAGCTATTAACTTCTCAAGATGAGCAATCTGATATTTCAAACCATCAAATTCTTTAGATATATCATCGAGCTCTTTATTCATATAACCCATAAAACTTTTTTGTTCTTTAAGCTCATTTCTAAAGAAATTATTATGCTCAAATTGTAAAACCATAAAACTCCTGACGTTTCTTTTGATATCTTCTATCCTTTTAAGGTGAAGATCACCAAATCTAGGTAGAGCCATCGTGACAAGCAAGCAATCCAACACACAAGCAAACAAGAGACGGGCCAAAAGAGGCAAATAGAGAAAGAGTGGGAGGATGGAGAGAGAGGGCGAATAAAATGGCAAGGGTGACGTGGGGGAGAGGAAAACGAGAGGCAAATGGAAAATAATGTAATGCGGGAGATAAGGGTTTGTGATGGGTACTTGGTTTGTCTTGACTTGCAACGGCGCCACAAGTGACTCGTTGTCGGGATTCAAATCTTGACTTGTCTTGCACGAACTTCCTCGGCAACGGCGCCAGAAATCCTTCTTGCTACCTCTTGAGCACTGCGTTGGTTTTCCCTTGAAGAGGAAAGGGTGATGCAGCAAATTAGCGTAAGTATTTCCCTCAGTTTTTGAGAACCAAGGTATCAATCCAGTAGGAGGCCGCGCACGAGTCCCTCGCACCTACACAAACAAATAAATCCTCGCAACCAACGCGATAAGGGGCTGTCAATCCCTACACGGTCACTTACGAGAGTGAGATCTGATAGATATGATAAGATAATATTTTTGGTATTTTTATGATAAAGAGAAATAAAATATGCAAGTAAAATAAATGGCAAAGGAAATAACTAAGTATTGGAAGATGAATATGATAGAAGATAGACCCGGGGGCCATAGGTTTCACTAGTGGCTTCTCTCAAGAGCATAAGTATTTACGGTGGGTGAACAAATTACTGTTGAGCAATTGACAGTATTGAGCATAGTTATGAGAATATCTAGGTATGATCATGTATATAGGCATCATGTTTGAGACAAGTAGACCGACTCCTGCCTGCATCTACTACTATTACTCCACACATCGACCGCTATCTAGCATGCATCTAGAGTATTAAGTTCAAGAGAACAGAGTAACGCTTTAAGCAAGATGACATGGTGTAGAGGGATAAACTCATGCAATATAAACCCCATCTTGTTATCCTCGACGGCAACAATACAATACATGCCTTGCTGCCCCTACTGTCACTGGGAAAGGACACCACAAGATTGAACCCAAAGCTAAGCACTTCTCCCATTGCAAGAAAGATCAATCTAGTAGGCCAAACCAAACTGATAATTCGAAGAGACTTGCAAAGATAACCAATCATACATAAAACAATTCAGAGAAGATTCAAAAATTGTTCATAGATAAACTTGATCATAAACCCACAATTCATCGGTCTCAACAAACACACCGCAAAATAAGATTACATCGAATAGATCTCCACAAGAGAGTGGGAGAACTTTGTATTGAGATCCAAAAAGAGAGAAGAAGCCATCTAGCTAATAACTATGGACCCGTAGGTCTGAAGTAAACTACTCGCACTTCATCAGAGGGGCTATGGTGTTGATGTAGAAGCCCTCCGTGATCGATGCCCCCTCCGGCGGAGCTCCGGAAAAGGCCCCAAGATGGGATCTAATACAGAAAGTTACGGCGGTGGAATTAGGGTTTTGGCTCTGTATATGGTAGTTTGAGGGTACGTAGGTATATATAGGAGAAGGAGTACGTCGGTGGAGCAACAGGGGGGCCACGAGGGTGGAGGGTGCTACCTCTTGAGCACTGCGTTGGTTTTCCCCGGAGAGGAAGGGATGATGCAGCAAAGTAGCGCAAGTATTTCCCTTAGTTTTTGAGAACCAGGGTATCAATCCAGTAGGAGGCTACGCGCGAGTCCCTCGCACCCGCACAAAACAAATAAATCCTCGCAACCAACACGATAAGAGGTTGTCAATCCCTACACAGCCACTTACGAGAGTGAGATCTGATAGATATGATAAGATAATATTTTTTGGTATTTTTGTGATAAAGATGCAAAGTAAAATAAAAGAAAAATAAAAAGAAAAGGAAATAACTAAGTATTGGGAGATTAATAGGATGAAGATAGACCCGGGGGCCATAGGTTTCACTAGTGGCTTCTCTCGAGAGCATAAGTATTCTACGGTGGGTGAACAAATTACTGTTGAGCAATTGACAGAATTGAGCATAGTTATGAGAATATCTAGGTATGATCATGTATATAGGCATCACGTCCGAGACAAGTAGACCGACTCCTGCCTGCATCTACTACTATTACTCCACTCATCGACCGCTATCCAGCATGCATCAAGAGTATTAAGTTAATGGAAACAGAGTAACGCCTTAAGCAAGATGACATGATGTAGAGGGATAAACTCATGCACTATGATGAAAACCCCATCTAGTTATCCTCGATGGCAACAATACAATACGTGCCTTACTGCCCCTACTGCCACTAGGAAAGGACACCACAAGATTGAACCCAAACCTAAGCACTTCTCCCATTGCGAGAAAGATCAATCTAGTAGGCCAAACCAAACTGATAATTCGAAGAGACTTGCAAAGATAATCAATCATACATAAAAGAATTTAGAGAAGATTCAAATATTGTTCATAGATAGACTTGATCATAAACCCACAATTCATTGTTCTCAACAAACACACCGCAAAAAGAAGATTACATCGAATAGATCTCCACAAGAGAGAGGGAGAACATTGTATTGAGATCCAAAAAGAGAGAAGAAGCCATCAAGCTACTAACTATGGACCAGTAGGTCTGAGGTGAACTACTCACACTTCATCGGAGGGGCTATGGTGTTGATGTAGAAGCCCTCCGTGATCGATGCCCCCTCCGGCAGAGCTCCGGAACAGGCCCCAAGATGGGATCTCGTGGATACAGAAAGTTGCGGCTGTGGAATTAGGGTTTTGGCTCCGTATCTGATCGTTTGGGGGTACGTAGGTATATATAGGAGGAAGGAGTATGTCGGTGGAGCAACAGGGGGCCCACGAGGGTGGAGGGTGCGCCTGGGTGGGGGGGGGGGGTAGGCGCGCCTCCGTACCTCGTGGCCTCCTCTTTTGTGTCTTGATGTAGGGTCCAAGTCTCCTGGGTCTTGTTCGTTGAGAAAATCACGTTCCCGAAGGTTTCATTCCGTTTGGACTCCATTTGATATTCCTTCTCTTTGATACCCTAAAACAGGCAAAAACAACAATTCTGGGTTGGGCCTCCGGTTAATAGGTTAGTCCCAAAAATAATATAAAAGTGGATAATAAATCCCAATAATGTCCAAAACAGTAGATAATATAGCATGGAGCAATCAAAAATTATAGATACGTTGGAGACGTATCAAGCATCCCCAAGCTTAATTCCTGCTCGTCCTCGAGTAGGTAAATGATAAAAACAGAATTTTTGATGCGGAGTGCTACTTGGCATAATTTTAACATAATTCTTCTTAATTGTGGTATGAATATTCTGATCCAAAAGACTCAAGACAAAAGTTCATATTGACATAAAAATAATGATACTTCAAGCATACTAACAAAGCAATTATGTCTTCTCAAAATAACATGGCCAAAGAAAGTTCATCCCTACAAAATCATATAGTTTAGTCATGCTCCATTTTCGTCACACAAGAATGCTCTCATCATGCACAACCCCGATGACAAGCCAAGCAATTGTTTCATACTTTAGTAATTTCAAACCTATAAACTTTCACGCAATATATGAGCGCGAGCCATGGACATAGCACTATGGGTGGAATAGAATATAATGAGGGGGGTTATGAGGAGAAGACAAAAAAAGAAAGTCTCACATCAACGAGGCTAATCAATGGGCTATGGAGATGCCCACCGATTGATGTTAATGCAAGGAGTAGGGATTGCCATGCAACGGATGCACTAGAGCTATAAATGTATGAAAGCTCAACAAAAGAAACTAAGTGGGTGTGCATCCAACTTGCTTGCTCACGAAGACCTAGGGCACTTGAAGAGGCCTATTGTTGGAATATACAAGCCAAGTTCTATAATGAAAATTCCCACTTAGTATATGAAAGTGACAAAACAAGAAACTTTCTATCATGAAGATTACGGTGCTACTTTGAAGCACAAGTGTGGCAAATGATAGTAACATTGTCCCTTCTCTCTTTTTATCTCATTTTTTTCATTTGGCCTTTATCCCTTTTTTATTTATGGCCTTTCTCTTTTTTTTATAATTCCTCACTTGGGACAATGCTCTAGAAAATGGTGATCATCACACTTCTATTTATTTACAACTCGATACTAGAACAAAAGATGACTCTATATGAATGCCTCCGGCGGTGTACCGGGATATGCAATGGACCAAGAGTGACATGTATGAAAGAATTATGAATGGTGGCTTTGCCACAAATACTATGTCAACTACATGATCATGCTAAGCAATATGAGAATAATGAATGTGTCATGATAAACGGAATGGTGGAAAGTTGCATGGCAATATATCTCGGAATGGCTATGGAAATGCCATAATAGGTAGGTATGGTGGCTGTTTTGAGGAAGATATAAGGAGGTTTATGTGTGAAAGAGCATATCATATCACTGGGTTTGGATGCACCGACGAAGTTTGCGCCAACTCTCAATGTGAGAAAGGGCAATGCACGGTACCGAAGAGGCTAGCAAGGATGGAAGGGTGAGAGTGCGTCTAATCCATGGACTCAACATTAGTCATAAAGAACTCACATACTTATTGCAAAAATCTACAAGTCATCAAAAACCTCGGCACTACGCGCATGCTCCTAGGGGGATAGATTGGTAGGAAAAGACCACCGCTCGTCCCCGACCGCCACTCATAAGGAGGACAATCAAATAATACCTCATGTTTCAAATTTGTTACATAACATTTACCATACGTGCATGCTACGGGACATGCAAACTTCAACACAAGCATTTCTCAATTTCACAACTACTCAACTAGCACGACTTTGATATTATTACCTCCATATCTCAAAACAATCATCAAGCATCAGACTTCTCTTAGTATTCAAAACACTCATAAGAAAATTTTACTAATCTTGAATACCTAGCATATTGGGATTTTAAGCAAATTACCATGCTATTTAAGACTCTCAAAATAATATAAGTGAAGCATGAGAGATCAATAGTTTCTATAAAACAAATCCACCACTATGCTCTAAAAAATATAAGTGAAGTACTAGAGCAAAACTATATAACTCAAAAGATATAAGCGAAGCACATAGAGTATTCTAACAAATTTCAAATCATGTATGGCTCTCTCAAAAGGTGTGTACAGCAAATATGATTGTGGTAAACTAAAAGGTAAGGACTCAAATCATACAAGACGCTCCAAGCAAAACACATATGATGTGGTGAATAAAAATATAGCCCCAAGTAAAGTTACCGATAGAAGTAGACGAAAGAGGGGATGCCTTCCGGGGCATCCCCAAGCTTTGGCTTTTAGGTGTCCTTAGATTATCTTGGGGGGTGCCATGGGCATCCCCAAGATTAGGCTCTTTCCACTCCTTGTTCCATAATCCATCAAATCTTTACCCAAAACTTGAAAACTTCACAACACAAAACTTAAAGTAGAAAATCTCGTGAGCTCCGTTAGCAAAAGAAAACAAAAGACCACTTCAAGTTACTGTAATGAACTCATTATTTATTTATATTGGTGTTATACCTACTTTATTCCAACTTCTCTATGGTTTATACACTATTTTACTAGCCATAGATTCATCAAAATAAGCAAACAACACACGAAAAACAGAATCTGTCAAAAACAGAACAATCTGTAGTAATATGTAGCTAGCGCAAGATCTGGAACCCCAAAAAATCTAAAATAAATTGGTGGACGTGAGGAATTTATCTATTAATCCTCTTCAAAAAGAATTAACTAAATATCACTTTCCAAATAAAAATGGTAACAGTTCTCGTGAGCGCTAAAGTTTCTGTTTTTTACAGCAAGTTAACAAGACTTTCCCCAAGTCTTCCCAACGGTTCAACTTGGCACAAACACTAATTAAACACAAAAAACACAACCAAAACAGAGGATAGATAAATTATTTATTACTAAATAGGAGCAGAAAACAAGGAATAAAAATAAAATTGGGTTGCCTCCCAACAAGCCCTATCGTTTAACGCCCCTAGCTAGGCATAACAAGCAAGAATAGATCTAGGTATTGCCATCTTTGGTAGGCAATTCTTCAATTAGGCATCTACCATCTTTAGGAATTTCTTTCTTATCAAACTTTTAGGCACAAGATCTAAAAATTCATTTGTAACAAATGGCTCCTTAATGATAGCAAAAAGATTGGGATGAATACTTATAGATTTGAGATCCGCATCCTTACTTGAGGATTCACCCTTATTTTTAGGAGCGTACATAAGCTTGGCAACTTTAGTGGAAGAACTTGGAGTATTCTTAACGGAATAAAAAGCGGTTCCCAAGTTGGTAATGATATTCTCAAGTTTATCGATCCTAACGGAATCGTGATTTATTTTCTCATTAACTATGGGTTCCTTTTATTTAATATCTTTCAAAGTAACTCCTACTTTAGATCCATATCGAGAGATTCGGCTGTGGATCTTTCTATCCAAATTTTCAATTAATTCTATGGTAGCAACCTTATTTTCAATAATTTCAAGCCTTTGCATTACATGCTCCAAAGTTAATATAGTTCCATTATCCAAGAGAGGAGGTGAGCCAAATAAATCTAACATAGCATTATAAGAATCAAAAGTATGGCTACCCAAAAAATTCCCTCCGGTAATAGTATCAAGAACATAACGGTGCCAAGGAGTAATGCCTACATAAAAATTGCAAAGAAGAACGGAAGTAGATTGCTTCCTAGTAGATTTATTTTGAGCATTGCAAATTCTATACCAAGCATCTTTTAGATTTTCTCCCTCCCTTTGCTTAAAATTTAGAATTTCATTCTCGGGAGATAACAGAGAAGATAAGGGGTTAGCCATAATGACAAGCATGCAAACTAACACACAAGCAAACAAAAAGCAAGTGGGCAAAAAGAGGCAAATGGAGAAAGAGAGGGAGGATAGAGAGAGAGGGCGAATAAAACGGCAAGGGTGAAGTAGGGGAGAGGAAAACGAGAGGCAAATGGCAAATAATGTAATGCGGGAGATAAGGGTATGTGATGGGTACTTGGTATGTTGACTTTTGCGAAGATCTCCCCGGCAACGGCGCCAGAAATCCTTCTTGCTACCTCTTGAGCACTGCGTTGGTTTTCCCCGAAGAGGAAGGGCTGATGCAGCAAAGTAGTGTAAGTATTTCCCTCAGTTTTTGAGAGCCAAGGTATCAATCCAGTAGGAGGCTACGCACGAGTCCCTCGTACCTGCACAAAACAAATAAATCCTCGCAACCAATGCAAATAGTGTTGGGGAACATAGTAATTTCAAAAAAAATCCTATGCACATGCAAGATCATGGTGATGCATAGCAACGAGAGGGGAGAGTGTGATCTACGTACCCTTGTAGATCGAAAACGGAAGCGTTAACTTGGTTGATGTAGTCGTACGTCTTCACGGCCCGACCGATCAAGCATCGAAACTACGACACCTCCGAGTTCTAGCACACGTTCAGCTCGATGACGATCCTCGGACTCCGATCCAGCAAAGTGTTGGGGAAGAGTTTCGTCAGCACGACGGCGTGGTGACGATCTTGATGTACTACTGTCGCAGGGCTTCGCCTTAAGCACCGCTACAATATTATCGAGGACTATGGTGGAAGGGGGCACCGCACACGGCTAAGAATATGATCACGTGGATCAACTTATGTCCTTAGGGGTGCCCCTTGCCTCCGTATATAAAGGTTCAAAGGGGGGGGGGGGCGGCCAAGAGGAGGCGCGCCAGGAGGAGTCCTACTCCCTCTGGGAGTAGGACCCCCCCTTTCCTAGTTGGAATAGGATTCGCGGAGGGGGGGGGGAAGAGGAGAGAGAGGAGGAAGGGGGGTCGGCCCCCTCTCCTTGTCCTATTCGGACCAAGGGGGGAGGGGTGCGCGGCCCATCTCTGGCCACCTCTCCTCTCTTCCACTAAGGCCCACTAAGGCCCATATACCTCCGGGGGGGGGGGGGGTTCCGGTAACCTCCCGGTAATCCGGTAAAAATCCCGATTTCACCCGGAACACTTCCGATATCCAAACATAGGCTTCCAATATATCAATCTTTATGTCTCGACCATTGCGAGACTCCTCGTCATGTCCGTGATCACATCCGGGACTCCGAACAACCTTCGGTACATCAAAATGCATAAACTCATAATATAACTATCATTGAAACCTTAAGCGTGCGGACCCTACGGGTTCGAGAACAATGTAGACATGACCGAGACACGTCTCCGGTCAATAACCAATAGCGGGACCTGGATGCCCATATTGGTTCCTACATATTCTATGAAGATCTTTTATCGGTCAGACCGCATAACAACATACGTTGTTCCCTTTGTCATCGGTATGTTACTTTCCCGAGATTCGATCGTCGGTATCCTATACCTAGTTCAATCTCGTTACCGGCAAGTCTCTTTACTCGTTCTATAATACATCATCCCGCAACTAACTCATTAGTTGCAATGCTTGCAAGGCTTAAGTGATGTGCATTACCGAGAGGGCCCAGAGATACCTCTCCGACAATCGGAGTGACAAATCCTAATCTTGAAATACGCCAACCCAACATGTACCTTTGGAGACACCTGTAGAGCTCCTTTATAATCACCCAGTTACTTGTGACGTTTGGTAGCACACAAAGTGTTCCTCTGGCAAACGGGAGTTGCATAATCTCATAGTCATAGGAACATGTATAAGTCATGAAGAAAGCAATAGCAACATACTAAATGATCGGGTGCTAAGCTAATGGAATGGGTCATGTCAATCAGATCATTCAACTAATGATGTGATCCCGTTAATCAAATAACAACTCTTTGTCCATGGTTAGGAAACATAACCATCTTTGATTAACGAGCTAGTCAAGTAGAGGAATACTAGTGACACTCTGTTTGTCTATGTATTCACACATGTATTATGTTTCCGGTTAATACAATTCTAGCATGAATAATAAACTTTTATCATGATATAAGGAAATAAATAATAACTTTATTATTGCCTCTTGGGCATATTTCCTTCAGTCTCCCACTTGCACTAGAGTCAATAATCTAGATCACATCACCATGTGATTAACATCGATAGTTCACATCATCATGTGATTAACACCCATAGTTCACATCGCCATGTGACCAACACCCAAAGGGTTTACTGGATTCAGTAATCTAGTTCACATCGCTATGTGATTAATACCCAAAGAGTACTAAGGTGTGATCATGTTTTGCTTGTGAGATAATTTTAGTCAACGGGTCTGCCACATTCAGATCCATATGTATTTTGCAAATTTCTATGTCAACAATACTCTGCTCGGAGCTACTCTAGCTAATTGCTCCCACTTTTAATCTGTATCTAGATTGAGACTTAGAGTCATCTAGATTAGTGTCAAAACTTGCATCGACGTAACCCTTTACGACGAACCTTTTTGTCACCTCCATAATTGAGAAACATATCCTTATTCCACTAAGGATAATTTTGACCGCTGTCCAGTGATCTACTCCTAGATCACTATTGTACTCCCTTGCTAAAATCAGTGTAGGGTATACAATAGATCTGGTACACAGCATGGCATACTTTATAGAACCTATGGCCAAGGCATAGGGAATGACTTTCATTCTCTTTCTATCTTCTGCTGTGGTCGGGTTTTGAGTCTTACTCAATTTCACACCTTGTAACATAGGCAAGAACTCTTTCTTTGACTGTTCCATTTTGAACTACTTCAAAATCTTGTCAAGGTATGTACTCATTGAAAAAAAACTTATCAAGCGTCTTGATCTATCTCTATAGATCTTGATACTCAATATGTAAGCAGCTTCACCGAGGTCTTTCTTTGAAAAACTCCTTTCAAACACTCCTTTATGCTTTGCAGAATAATTCTACATTATTTCCGATCAACATTATGTCATTCACATATACTTATCAGAAATGCTGTAGTGCTCCCACTCACTTTCTAGTAAATACAGGCTTTACCGCAAGTCTGTATAAAACTATATGCTTTGATCAACTTATCAAAGCGTATATTCCGACTCCGAGATGCTTGCACCAGTCCATAGATGGATCGCTGGAGCTTGCATATTTTGTTAGCACCTTTAGGATTGACAAAACCTTCTGGTTGCATCATATACAACTCTTCTTTAATAAATCCATTAAGGAATGCAGTTTTGTTTATCCATTTGCCAGATTTCATAAAATGCGGCAATTGCTAACATGATTCGGACAAACTTAAGCATAGATACGAGTGAGAAACTCTCATCGTAGTCAACACTTTGAACTTTGTCAAAAACCTTTTTCGACAAGTCTAGCTTTGTAGATAGTAACACTACTATCAACGTCTGTCTTCCTCTTGAAGATCCATTTATTGCCGATCATCGGGCAAATCCATCAAAGTCCATACTTTGTTCTCATACATGGATCATATCTCAGATTTTATGGCCTCAAACCATTTCGCGGAATCTGGGCTCATCATCGCTTCCTCATAGTTCGCAAGTTCGTCATGGTCTAGTAACATGACTTCCAGAACAGGATTATCGTACCACTCTGGTGCGGATCTCACTCTGGTTTACCTACGAGATTCGGTAGTAACTTGATCTGAAGTTTCATGATCAATATCATTAGCTTCCTCACTAATTGGTGTAGGTGTCACAGAAACAGATTTCTGTGATGAACTACTTTCCAATAAGGGAGCAGGTACAGTTACCTTATCAAGTTCTACTTTCCTCCCACTCACTTCTTTCGAGAGAAACTCCTTCTCTAGAAAGTATCCATTCTCAGCAATGAATGTCTTGCCTTTGGATCTGTGATAGAAGGTGTACCCTACTATCTCCTTTGGGTATCCTATGAAGACACATTTCTCCGATTTGGGTTTGAGCTTATCATGATGAAACTTTTTCTTATAAGCATCGCAACCCCAAACTTTAAGAAACAACAACTTTGGTTTCTTGCCAAACCATAGTTCATATTGTGTCATCTCAACAGACTTAGATGGTGCCCCTTTTTAATGTGAATGCAGCTGTCTCTAATGCATGATCCCAAAACGACATTGGTAAATCGGTAAGAAACATCATAGATTGTACTATATCCAATAAAGTACGGTTATGACGTTCGGACACACCATTATGCTGTGGTGTTCCAGGTGGCATGAATTTGTGAAACTATTCCACATTGTTTTAATTGAAGACCAAACTCGTAACTCAAATATTTGTCTCCGCGATCAGATCATAGAAACCTTATTTTCTTGTCACGATGATTTTCCACTTCACTCTGAAATTCTTTGAACTTTTCAAATGTTTCAGACTTATGTTTCATCAAGTAGATATACCCATATCTGCTCAAATCATCTGTGAAGGTCAGAAAATAATGATACCCTCCGCGAGCCTTAACACTCATCGGATCGCATACATCAGTATGTATTTATTTCCAATAAGTCAGTTGCTCGCTCCATTGTTTCGGAGAACGGCGTTTTAGTCATCTTGCCCATGAGGCATGGTTCGCAAGCATCAAGTGATTCATAATCAAGTGATTCCAAAAACCCATCAGCATGGAGTTTCTTCATGCGCTTTACACCAATATGACCTAAACAGCAGTGCCGCAAATAAGTTGCACTATCATTATTAACTTTGCATCTTTTAGTTTCAATATTATGATTATGTGTATCACTACGATCGAGATCCAATGAACTATTTTCATTGGGTGTGTAACCATATAAGGTTTTATTCATGTAAACAGAATAACAATTTATTCTCTTACTTAAATGAATAACCGTATTACAATAAACATGATCAAATCATATTCATGCTCAACGCAAACACCAAATAACACTTATTCAGGTTCAACACTAATCCCGAAAGTATAGGGAGTGTGCGATGATGATCATATCAATCTTGGAACCACTTCCAACACACATCGTCACTTCACCCTTAACTAGTCTCTGTTTATTCTGCAACTCCCGTTTCGAGTTACTAATCTTAGCAACTGAACTAGTATCAAATACTGAGGGGTTGCTATAAACACTAGTAAAGTACACATCAATAACATGTATATCAAATATACTTATGTTCACTTTGCCATCCTTCTTATCTGCCAATCACTTGGGGTAGTTCCGCTTCCAGTGACCAATCCCTTTGCAGTAGAAACACTTAGTCTCACGCTTAGGACCAGACTTGGGCTTCTTCACTTGAGCAGCAACTTGCTTGCTGTTCTTCTTGAAGTTCCCCTTCTTCCCTGTACCCTTTTCTTGAAACTAGTGGTCTTGTCTACCATCAACACTTGATGTTTTTCTCAATTTCTACCTTCGTCAATTTCCGCATTACGAAGAGCTTGGGAATCGTTTCCGTTATCCCTTGCATATCATAGTTCATCACGAAGTTCTACTAACTTGGTGATGGTGACTAGAGAATTCTGTCAATCACTATCTTATCTGGAAGATTAACTCCCACTTGATTCAAGCGATTGAAGTACTCAGACAATCTAGCACATGCTCACTAGTTGAGTGATTCTCCTCCATCTTTTACCTATAGAACTTGTTGGAGACTTCATATCTCTCAACTCGGGTATTTGCTTGAAATATTAACTTCAACTCCTGGAACATCTCATATGGTCCATGACGTTCAAAACGTCTTTGAAGTCCCGATTCTAAGCCGTTAAGCATGGTGCACTTAAACTATCAAGTATTCATCATATTGAGCTAGCCAAACGTTCATAACGTCTGCATCTGCTCCTGCAATAGGTATGTCACCTAGCGGTGCATCAAGGACATAATTCTTCTGTGCAGCAATGAGGATAAACCTCAGATCATGGATCCAATCCGTATCATTGCTACTAACATCTTTCAACACAATTTTCTCTAGGAACATATCAAAATAAACACAGGGAAGCAACAACGTGAGCTATTGATCTACAACATAATTTGCAAAATACTACCAGGACTAAGTTCATGATAAATTTAAGTTCAATTAATCATATTACTTAAGAACTCCCACTTAGATAGATATCCCTCTAATCCTCTAAGTGATTACGTGATCCAAATCAACTAAACCATGTCCGATCATCACGTGAGATGGAGTAGTTTCATTGGTGAACATCACTATGTTGATCATATCTACTATATGATTCACGCTCGACCTTTCGGTCTCCGTGTTCCAAGGCCATATCTGTATATGCTTGGCTCGTCAAGTATAACCTGAGTATTCCGCGTGTGCAACTATTTTGCACCCGTTGTATTTGAACGTAGAGCCTATCACACCCGATCATCACGCGGTGTCTCAGCACGAAGAACTTTCGCAACGGTGCATACTCAGGGAGAACACTTCTTGATAATTAGTGAGAGATCATCTTATAATGCTACCATCAATCAAAGCAAGATAAGATGCATAAAAGATAAACATCACATGCAATCAATATAAGTGATATGATATGGCCATCATCATCTTGTGCTTGTGATCTCCATCTCCGAAGCACCGTCATGATCACCATCGTCACCGGCGCGACACCTTGATCTCCATCATAGCATCGTTGTCGTCTCGCCAATCTTATGCTTCCATGACTATCGCTACTGCTTAGTGATAAAGTAAAGCATTACAGCGCGATTGCATTGCATACAATAAAGCGACAACCATATGGCTCCTTCCAGGTGCCGATAACTCGGTTACAAAACATGATCATCTCATACAATAAAATTTAGCATCATGACTTGACCATATCACATCACAACATGCCCTGCAAAAACAAGTTAGACGTCCTCTACTTTGTTGTTGCATGTTTTACGTGGCTGCTACGGGCTTTAAGCAAGAACCAATCTTACCTACGCATCAAAACCACAACGATAGTTTGTCAAGTTGGTGCTGTTTTAACCTTCACAAGGACCGGGCGTAGCCACACTCGGTTCAACTAAAGTTGGAGAAACTGTCAGCCGCAAGCCACCTATGTGCAAAGCACGTCGGGAGAACCGGTCTCACGTAAGCGTACGCGTAATGTCGGTCCGGGCCGCTTCGTCCAACAATACCACCAAACCAAAGTATGACATGCTGGTAAGCAGTATGACTTATATCGCCCACAACTCACTTGTGTTCTACTCGTGCATATAACATCAACATATAAAACTTAGGCTCGGATGCCACTGTTGGGGAACGTAGTAATTTCAAAAAAATTCCTACGCACACGCAAGATCATGGTGATGCATAGCAACGAGAGGGGAGAGTGTGATCTACGTACCCTTGTAGATTGACAACGGAAGTGTTAACTTGGTTGATGTAGTCGTACGTCTTCACGGTCCGACCGATTAAGCACCAAAACTACGGCACCTCCGAGTTCTAGCACACGTTCAGCTCGATGACGATCCCCGGACTCCAATCCAGCAAAGTGTCGGGGAAGAGTTCCGTCAGCACGATGGCGTGGTGACGATCTTGATGTACTACTGTCGCAGGGCTTCGCCTTAAGCACCGCTACAATATTATCGAGGACTATGGTGGAAGGGGGCACCGCACACGGCTAAGAATATGATCACGTGGATCAACTTATGTCCTTAGGGGTGCCCCTTGCCTCCGTATATAAAGGTTCAAAGGGGGGGGGGGCCGACCAAGAGGAGGCGCGCCAGGAGGAGTCCTACTCCCTCCGGGAGTAGGACTCCCCCCCTTTCCTAGTTGGAATAGGATTCGTGGAGGGGGGGGGGAAGAGGAGAGAGAGGAGGAAGGGGGGCCGGCCCCCTCTCCTTGTCCTATTCGGACCAAGGGGGGGAGTGGCGCGCGGCCCATCTCTGGCCACCTCTCCTCTCTTCCACTAAGGCCCACTAAGGCCCATATACCTCCCGGGGGGGGGGGGTTCCGGTAACCTCCCGGTAATCCGGTAAAAATCCCGATTTCACCCGGAACACTTCCGATATCCAAACATAGGCTTCCAATATATCAATCTTTATGTCTCGACCATTTCGAGACTCCTCGTCATGTCCGTGATCACATCCGGGACTCCGAACAACCTTCGGTACATCAAAACGCGTAAACTCATAATATAACTGTCATCGAAACCTTAAGCGTGCGGACCCTACGGGTTCGAGAACAATGTAGACATGACCGAGACACGTCTCCGGTCAATAACCAATAGCGGGACCTGGATGCCCATATTGGTTCCTACATATTCTACGAAGATCTTCTATCGGTCAGACCGCATAACAACATACGTTGTTCCCTTTGTCATCGGTATGTTACTTGCCCGAGATTCGTTCGTCGGTATCCTATACCTAGTTCAATCTCGTTACCGGCAAGTCTCTTTACTCGTTCTATAATACATCATCCCGCAACTAACTCATTAGTTGCAATGCTTGCAAGGCTTAAGTGATGTGCATTACCGAGAGGGCCCAGAGATACCTCTCCGACAATCGGAGTGACAAATCCTAATCTAGAAATACGCCAACCCAACATGTACCTTTGGAGACAGCTGTAGAGCTCCTTTATAATCACCTAGTTACGTTGTGACGTTTGGTAGCACACAAAGTGTTCCTCTGGCAAACGGGAGTTGCATAATCTCATAGTCATAGGAACATGTATAAGTCATGAAGAAAGCAATAGCAACATACTAAATGATCGGGTGCTAAGCTAATGGAATGGGTCATGTCAATCAGATCATTCAACTAATGATGTGATCCCGTTAATCAAATAACAACTCTTTGTCCATGGTTAGGAAACATAACCATCTTTGATTAACGAGCTAGTCAAGTAGAGGCATACTAGTGACACTCTGTTTGTCTATGTATTCACACATGTATTATGTTTCCGGTTAATACAATTCTAGCATGAATAATAAACTTTTATCATGATATAAGGAAATAAATAATAACTTTATTATTGCCTCTAGGGCATATTTCCTTCAAATAGGGGTTGTCAATCCCTATAAGGCCACTTACGAGAGTGAGATCTGATAGATATGATAAAGATAATATTTTTTGGTATTTTTGTGATAAAGATGCAAAGTAAAATAAAGGCAAAGTAAATAGCAAAGTAGTAGGAGAACAATATGATAAGGATAGACCCTAGGGCCATAGGTTTCACTAGTGGCTTCTCTCGAGAGCATAAGTATTCTACGGTGGGTGAACAAATTACTGTTGAGCAATTGACAGAATTGAGCATAATTATGAGAATATCTAGGCATGATCGTGTATATAGGCATCACGTCCGAGACAAGTAGACTGACTCCTACCTGCATCTACTACTATTACTCCACTCATCAACAGCTATCCAACATGCATCTAGAGTATTAAGTTAAAAAATAGAGTAACGCCTTAAGCAAGATGACATGATGTAGAGGGATAGACTCATGCAATATGAAGAAAACCCCATCTTGTTATGCTCGATGGCAACAATACAATACGTGCCTTGCTGCCCTTACTGTCACCGGGAAAGGACACCGCAAGTTTGAACCCAAAGCTAAGCACTTCTCCCATTGCAAGAAAGATCAATCTAGTAGGCCAAACCAAACTAATAATTCGAAGAGACTTGTGATACGTCTCCAACGTATCTATAATTTTTGATTGCTCCATGCTATATTATCTACTATTTTGGACTATATTGGGATTTATTTTCCACTTTTATATCATTTTTGGGACTAACCTATTAACCGGAAGCCCAGCCCAGAATTGCTGTTTTTTTGCCCATTTCAGTGTTTCGAAGAAATGGAATATCAAACGGAGTCCAAACAGAAAGAAACCTTCGGAAACATGATTTTCTCACCGAACGTGATCCAGGAGACTTGGACCCTACGCCAAGGCATCAGAGAGGCGATCACGAGGGTGGGGGCGCGCCCCCTGCCTCGTGGGCCCCTCGGAGCTCCACCGACGTACTCCTTCCTCCTATATATACCTACGTACCCCCAAACGATCAAAATAGGAGCCAGAAACCTAATTCCACCGCCGCAACTTTCTGTATCCACGAGATCCCATCTTGGGGCTTGTTCCGGAGCTCCGCCGGAAGAGGGCCGTCATCACGGAGGGCTTCTACATCATCATAGCCTCTCTGATGAAGTGTGAGTAGTTTACCTCAGACCTTCAGGTCCATAGTTAGTAGCTAGATGGCTTCTTCTCTCTTTTTGGATCTCAATACAAAGTTCTCCCCCTCTCTTGTGGAGATCTATTCGATGTAATATTCTTTTTGCGGTGTGTTTTTTGAGACCGATGAATTGTGGGTTTATGATCAAGTCTATCTATGAATAATATTTGAATCTTCTCTAAATTCTTTTATGTATGATTGGTTATCTTTGCAAGTCTCTTTGAATTATCCATTTGGTTTGGCCAATTAGATTGGTAGTTCTTGCCATGGGAGAAGTGCTTAGCTTTGGGTTTGATCTTGCGGTGTCCTTTCCCAGTGATAGAAGGGGCAGCAAGGCACGTATTGCATCGTTGCCATCGAGGATAAAAAGATGGGGTTTATTTCATATTGCATGAATTTATCTCTCTACATCATGTCATCTTGCTTAAGGCGTTACTCCGTTTTTAGCTTAATACTCTAGATGCATGATGGATAGCGGTCGATGAGTGGAGTAATAGTAGTAGATGCAGAATCATTTCGGTCTACTTGTCACGGACGTGATGCCTATATACATGATCATGCCTAGATATTCTCATAACTATGCTCAATTCTGTCAATTGCTTAACAGTAATTTGTTCAGCCACCGTAGAATACTTATGCTCTTGAGAGAAGCCACTAGTGAAACCTATGATCCCGGGTCTATTCTCATCATATCAATCTCCATCACTTTAATCTTGCTTTGCTTTTTTACTTTGCCTTTACTTTTCATTTTGCATCTCCATACCAAAAATACCAGAAATATTATATCTACCAGATCTCACTCTCGTAAGTGACCGTGAAGGGATTGCCAACCCCTAATCGCGTTGGCTGCGAGTAGCTATCGTTTTGTGGAGGTACGAGGGACTTGAGCGTGGCCTCCTACTGGATTGATACCTTGGTTCTCAAAAACTGAGGGAAATACTTACGCTACTTTGCTGCATCATCCCTTCCTCTTCGGGGAAAACCAACGCAAGCTCAAGATGTAGCAACTTGCAAAGATAACCAATCATACATAAAAGAATTCAGAGAAGATTCAAATATTATTCATAGATAGACTTGATCATAAACCCACAATTCATCGGTCTCAACAAACACACCGCAAAAAGAAGATTGCATCGAATAGATCTCCGCAAGAGAGGGGGAGAACATTGTATTGAGATTCAAAAAGAGAGAAGAATCCATCTAGCTACTAACTATGGACCCGTAGGTCTGAGGTAAACTACTCACACTTCATCGGAAGGGCTATGGTGTTGATGTAGAAGCCCTCCGTGATCGATGCCCCCTACAGCGGAGCTCCGGAACAGGCCCCAAGATGGGATCTCGTGGGTACAGAAAGTTATGGCGGTGGAATTAGGGTTTTGGCTCCGTATCTGATCGTTTGGGGGTACGTGGATATATATAGGAGGAAGAAGTACGTCGGTGGAGCAACAGGGGGGCCCACGAGGGTGGGGGGCGCGCCTGGTAGGGTAGGGCGCGCCACCTACTTCGTGGCCTCCTGTTTCCTTTCTTGACGTAGGGTCCAAGTCTCCTGGGTCTTATATGTTGAGAAAATCACGTTCCCGAAGGTTTCATTCCGTTTGGAGTCTGTTTGATATTCCTTTTCTTCGAAACCCTAAAACAGGCAAAAAACCAACAATTCTGAGCTGGGCCTCTGGTTAATAGGTTAGTCCCAGAAATAATATAAAAATGGATAATAAAGCCCAATAATGTCCAAAACAATAGATAATATGGCATGGAGCAATCAAAAATTATAGATACGTTGTAGACGTATCAATCGGCAAGTCTCTTTACTCGTTCCGTAATGCATCATCCTGCAACTAACTCATTAGTCACATTGCTTGCAAGGCTTATAGTGATGTGCATTACTGAGAGGGCCCAGAGATACCTCTTCGACAATCGGAGTGACAAATCCTAATCTCGATCTATGCCAACTCAACAAGTACCATCGGAGACACCTATAGAGCACCTTTATAATCACCCAGTTACGTTGTGACGTTTGGTAGCACACAAAGTGTTCCTCTGGTAATCGGGAGTTGCTTAATCTCATAGTCATAGGAACATGTATAAGTCATGAAGAAAGCAATAGCAGTAAACTAAACGATCAAGTGCTAAGCTAACGGAATGGGTCATGTCAATCACATCATTCTCCTAATGATGTGTTCTCGTTAATCAAATGACAACTCATGTCTATGGCTAGGAAACTCAACCATCTTTGATCAATGAGCTAGTCAAGTAGAGGCATACTAGTGACACTATGTTTGTCTATGTATTCACACATGTATTATGTTTCCGGTTAATACAATTCTAGCATGAATAATAAACATTTATCATGATATAAGGAAATAAATAATAACTTTATTATTGCCTCCAGGGCATATTTCCTTCAGTCTCCCACTTGCACTAGAGTCAATAATCTAGTTCACATCTTTATGTGATTAGTTCACATCTCCATGTGACTAATACCCAAAGGGTTTACTAGAGTCAATAATCTAGTTCACATCGCTATGTGATTAACACCCAAAGAGTGATCATGTTTTTCTTGTGAGAGAAGTTTAGCCTACGGGTCTGCAACATTCAAATCTGTATGTATTTCGCAAATTTCTATGTCTACAATGCTCTGCACGGAGCTGCTCTAGCTAATTGCTCCCACTTTCAATATGTATCTAGATCGAGACTTAGAGTCATCTAGATCGATGTAAAAATCTTGCATCGACGTAACTCTTTACGACGAACTCTTTTATCACCTCCATAACAGAAATATTTCCTTAGTCCACTAAAGATAATTTTGACCGTTGTCTAGTGATCTACTCCTAGATCACTATTGTACTCCCTTGCCAGAATGATGCTAAGGTATACAATAGGACTGGTAAACAACATAGCATATTTTATAGAACCTATGACTGAGGCATAGGGAATGCCTTTTTCATTCTCTTTCTATTTTCTGCTGTGGTCGGGTTTTGAGTCTTTACTCAACTTCACACCTTGCAACACAGGCAAGAACTCCTTCTTTGACTGTTCCATGTTGAACTACTTCAAAATTGTCAAGGTATGTACTCATTGAAAAAACCTATCAAGCATCTTGCTCTATCTCCATACATCTTGATGCTCAATGTGTAAGCAGCTTCATCGAGGTCTTTCTTTGAAAAACTCTTTTCAAACACTCCTTTATGCTTTCCAGAAAATTCTACATTATTTCCGATCAACAATATGTCATTCACATATACTTATCAGAAATGTTGTAGTGCTCCCACTCACTTTCTTGTAAATACAAGCTTCACCGCAAGTTTGTATAAAACCATATGCTTTGATCACTTTACCAAAGCATATATTCCAACTCCGAGATGCTAGCACCAGTCTATAGATGGATCGCTGAGCTTGCTCACTTTGTTAGCACCTTTAGGATCGACAAAACCTTCTGGTTGCATCATATACAACTCTTCTTTTAAGAAATCCATGAAGGAATACAATTTTGACATCCATTTGCTAGATTTCATAAAATGAGGCAACTGCTAACATGATTCGAACAGACTTTTAAGCATCGATACGAGTGAGAAAATCTCATCGTAGTCAATACCTTGAACTTGTTGAAAACATTTTGCGACAATTCAAGCTTTGTAGATAGTAACACTACTATCAGTATCCGTCTTCCTCTTGAAGATCCATTTATTCTTTAATGACTCACCGATCATCGGGCAAGTCGATCAAAGTCCATACTTTGTTCTCATACATGGATCACATCTTAGATTTCATGGCCTCAAGCCATTTCGTGGAATCTGGGCTCATCATCGCTTCCTCATAATTCGTAGGTTCGTCATGGTCAAGTAACATGACATCCAGAACAGGATTACCGTACCACTCTGGTGCGGATCTCACTCTAGTTGACCTACGACGTTCGGTAGTAACTTGATCTGAAGTTACATGATCATCATCATTAGCTTCCTCACTAATTGGTGTAGGAGTCACAGGAACAGATTTCTGTGATGAACTACTTTCCAATAAGGGAGCAGGTACAATTACCTTATCAAGTTCTACTTTCCTCCCACTCACTTCTTTCGAGAGAAACTCCTTGTCTAGAAAGGATCCATTCTTAGCAACAAATGTCTTGCCTTCGGATCTGTGATAGAAGGTGTTGTTGGGGAACGTAGTAATTTTAAAAAAATTCCTACACACACGCAAGATCATGGTGATGCATAGCAACGAGAGGGGAGAGTGTGTCCACATACCCTTGTAGATCGAAAGCAGAAGCGTTAGCACAACGCGGTTGATGTAGTCGTACGTCTTCACGATTCGACCGATCAAGTACCGAACGTACGGCACCTCCGAGTTCAGCACACATTCAGCCCGATGATGTCCCTCGAACTCCGATCCAGCCGAGTGTTGAGGGAGAGTTTTGCCAGCACGACGGCGTGGTGACGATGTTGATGTTCTACCGACGCAGGGCTTCGCCTAAGCACCGCTACACTATTATCGAGGTGGAGTATGGTGGAGGGGGGCACCGCACACGGCTAAGAGACGATCAACTTGATCAACTTGTGTGTCTAGAGGTGCCCCCCTGCCCATGTATATAAAGGAGCAAGGGGGGAGGCAGCCGGCCTAGGAGGAAGGCGCGCCAAGGGGGGAGTCCTACTCCTACCGGGAGTAGGACTCCTCCTTTCCTTGTTGGAGTAGGAGAGAAGGAAAGAGGTGAGAGGGAGAAGGAAAAGGGGGCTGCACCCCTTGTCCAATTTGGAACAGAGGGGGGGCGCAAGCCTCCTTCCTTTTGGCCTCTCTCCTCTATTCCGTATGGCCCAATAAGGCCCATATACTCCCCGGCGAATTCCATAACTCTCCGGTACTCCGAAAAATACCCGAATCACCTTTCCGAAGTCCGAATATAGTCGTCCAATATATCGATCTTTACGTCTCGACCATTTCGAGACTCCTCGTCATGTCCCCGATCTTATCCGGGACTCCGAACTCCTTCGGTACATCAAAACACATAAACTCATAATATAACCGTCATCGAATTTTAAGCGTGCGGACCCTACGGGTTCGAGAACTATGTAGACATGACCGAGACACGTCTTCGGTAAATAACCAATAGCAGAACCTAGATGCTCATATTGGCTCCTACATATTCTACGAAGATCTTTATCGGTCAGACCGCATAACAACATACGTTGTTCCCTTTGTCATTGGTATGTTACTTGCCCGAGATTCGATCGTCGGTATCTCAATACCTAGTTCAATCTCGTTACCGGCAAGTCTCTTTACTCGTTCCATAATACCCGCAACTAACTCATTAGTTGCAATGCTTGCAAGGCTTAAGTGATGTGTATTACCGAGTGGGCCCAGAGATATCTCTCCGACAATCGGAGTGACAAATCCTAATCTCGAAATACGCCAACCCAACAAGTACCTTCGGAGACACCTGTAGAGCACCTTTATAATCACCCAGTTACGTTGTGACGTTTGGTAGCACACAAAGTGTTCCTCCGGTAAACAGGAGTTGCATAATCTCATAGTCATAGGAACATGTATAAGTCATGAAGAAAGCAATAGCAACATACTAAACGATCAAGTGCTAAGCTAACAGAATGGGTCAAGTCAATCACATGATTCTCCTAATGATGTGGTCCAGTTAATCAAATGACAACTCATGTCTATGGTTAGGAAACGTAACCATCTTTGATCAACGAGCTAGTCAAGTAGAGGCATACTAGTGACACTCTGTTTGTCTATGTATTCACACATGTATTATGTTTCCGATTAATACAATTCTAGCATGAATAATAAACATTTATCATGATATAAGGTAATAAATAATAACTTTATTATTGCCTCTAGGGCATATTTCCTTCAGTTTCCCACTTGCACTAGAGTCAATAATCTAGTTCACATCGCCATGTGATTTAACATCAATAGTTCACATTACCATGTGATTAACACCCATAGTTCACATCGTCATGTGTCCAATACCCAAAGGGTTTACTAGAGTCAATAATCTAGTTCACATTGCTATGTGATTAATACCCAAAGAGTACTAAGGTGTGATCATGTTTTGCTTGTGAGAGAAGTTTAGTCAATGGGTCTGCCACATTCAGATCCGTAAGTATTTTGCAAATTTCTATGTCAACAATGCTCCGCACGGAGCTACTCTAGCTAATTGCCCCCACTTTTAATATTTATCCAGATTGAGACTTTGAGTCATCTGGATCAGTGTCAAAACTTGCATCGATGTAACCCTTTACGACGAACCTTTTGTCACCTCCATAATCGAGAAACATATCCTTATTCAACTAAGGATAATTTTGACCAATGTCCAGTGATCTACTCCTAGATCACTATTGTACTCCCTTGTCAAACTCATGGTAGAGTATACAATAGGTCTGGTACATGATACGTCTCCAACGTATCTATAATTTTTGATTGCTCCATGCTACTTTATCTACTGTTTTGGACTATATTGGGCTTTATTTTCCACTTTTATATTATTTTTGGGACTAACCTATTAACCGAAGGCCCAGCCCAGAATTGCTGTTTTTTTTGCCTATTTCAGTATTTCGAGGAAACAGAATATCAAACGGAGTCCAAATAGAATGAAACCTTCAGGAATGTGATCTTCTCACCGAACGTGATCCAGGAGACTTGGACCCTACTCCAAGAAGTTTTCGAGGAGGTCATGAGGGTGGAGGGCGCGCCCTCCTAGGCGCGCCCCCTGCCTCGTGGGCCCCTCGGAGCTCCACCGACGTACTTCTTCCGCCTATATATCTCCATATACCCTAAAAACATCTGGGGAGCAACATATATCGGGAGTTCTGCAACCAGAAGCCTCCGTAGCCACCGAAACTCAATCTAGACCCGTTCCGGCACCCTGCCGAAGGGGGCAATCCTTCTCTGGTGGCCATCTTCATCATCCCGGTGCTCTCCATGACGAGGAGGGAGTAGTTCTCCCTCGGGGCTGAGGGTATGTACCAGTAGCTATGTGTTTGATCTCTCTCTCTCGTGTTCTTGAGATGATACGATCTTGATGCATCGCGAGCTTTGCTATTATATTTGGATCCTATGATGTTTCTTCCCCCCTCTTCTCTCTTGTAATGAATCGAGTTTCCCCTTTGAAGTAATCTTATCGGATTGAGTCTTTAAAGACTTGAGAACACTTGATGTATGTCTTGCCGTGGATATCTGTGGTGACAATGGCATACCACGTGCCACTTGATGTACGTTTTGGTGACCAACTTGCGGGTTTCGTGACATTGGGAACCTATGCATAGGGGTTGGCACACGTTTTCGTCGTGATTCTCCGGTAGAAACTTTGGGGCACTCTTTGAGGTTCTTTGTGTTGGTTGAATAGATGAATTGAGATTGTGTGATGCATATCGTATAATCATGCCCACGGATACTTGAGGTGACATTGAAGTATCTAGGTGACATTAGGGTTTTGTTTGATTTGTATCTTAAGGTGTTATTCTAGTACGAACTCTAGGGCTGTTTGTGACACTTATAGGAATAGCCCAACGGATTGATTGGAAAGAATAACTTTGAGGTGGTTTCGTACCCTACCATAATCTCTTCGTTCGTTCTCCGCTATTAGTGACTTTGGAGTGACTCTTTGTTGCATGTTGAGGGATAATTTTATGATCCAATTATGTTAGTATTGTTGAGAGGACTTACACTAGTGAAAGTATGAACCCTAGGCCTTATTTCCTATCATTGCAATACTGTTTACGCTCACTTTTATCATTAGTTACCTTGCTGTTTTTATATTTTCAGATTACAAATACCTTTATCTACCATCCATATTGCACTTGTATCACCATCTCTTCGCCGAACTAGTGCACCTATACAATTTACCATTGTATTGGGTGTGTTGGGGACACAAGAGACTCTTTGTTATTTGGTTGCAGGGTTGCTTGAGAGAGACCATCTTCATCCTACGCCTCCTACGGATTGATAAACCTTAGGTCATCCACTTGAGGGAAATTTGCTACTATCCTACAAACCTCTGCACTTGGAGGCCCAACAACGTCTACAAGAAGAAGGTTGTGTAGTAGACATCAAGCTCTTTTCTGGCGCCATTGCCGAGGAGGTGAGTGCTTGAAGGTATATCTTTAGATCTTGCAATCGAGTCTTTTAGTTTCTTGTTTTATCACTAGTTTAGTTTATAAAAGAAAACTATATAAAAAATGGAATTGAGTTTGTCTCATACACTTCACCTTTTTAATATCTTTCGTGAGTATGATGGAAAGGATAATTGTGCTCTTGTGCTAGAAGAAGAAATCTACAAAATGTTTGGCACTAAATCTTTGAATGATGAGCATGATTGCAATGTTGTTAGTACGAATTCTTTGAATATCCATGATGCTAATGATGATTGCACTAGTTATGATGAAAATACCTCCTATAAACATGTCAATTTTTGTGGAGTAGATTGGGTTTGCAAGTACACACTGAATAGGGAAGATAGATATTGTAAGAGGCATAAGTACTTAGAAACTAAATTGTTGCAAGAAAGTCTAGATGAATGTGCTGAAAGATTCAATATTTTTCATGCCCCTTGTGAACTTTGCAATGAACATGGTCATTTAAAGCTCCAATGCTATTTGTTTCATGATTAAGTCGTGTCCAAACATTGTGATAATTTGATTACCCTTGAGCATCATAAAGAGCTTAGCCTTCTTTTGGGTTATGAAGAAATGAAATGTATAACTGAGGGTATTCCAAAGTTTAATCTTGATAGAGTTCTTGATTTTGATCTAGAGAATATTTATATGTATTGTGCGGTGAATTGCATTGAAAATCCTTATATTGCCAACTACATAAAGAAAAGGAAACAAATAGAAGATGAAGAGAATACTAATGAAAGGGAAGAGACTTCCCAATATCCTCCTATTATCTCTTATGATGAATCAGGCAACGAGGAGGAGCCTCCTATTCAACCAATCTCATTAATAAGGAGCTCCAAAAAGAGGATTGAACCCACACACGATGTGGTAAAGAAGAAGAAAAGAAAAAGAAAGAGAGGTAAAAAGGTATCTCTCCCAAATAAAGTTGCTCCTATTATTGCTGTGCCTCATGAAAATGAAGATAATGATACTTCTTATGATCTTGAAAATCTTTTTGGCACATGCTTGGAAGAATATAATAATTGCTATACTATTGGTGTTATCCATGCTATTAATGATGAGAGTGATTATGCTTATGATACGAAAAGGCCCAAGCTTAGGGAAGCTATGTTTGATGAGGATGACATATTTGAGAATATATTTGCTGCAATTAATGTTTGTCCCAAGCTTGGGGATGCTATGCTTAATGAAGATTATATTTTTAGTCTACCAAGTTTTGATATGCAAACTCATAATGATAATAACATGCCTCCTACTTATGATAATTATTGTGATGATACATATGATATAAAAAGTAGTGAGGATTATATTTATAAAACTTGTCATGACTATGGTTACCCCTTTTCTGAACATTACTCTTTTAATGTGGAAACAATTTATAGTATCCAAGTTTCCTATGATACTCCCACTATCCCGAACGAGAAGAATTTTGCTTATGTGGAGAGTAATAAAATTTCTATGCTTGTAGATCATGAAAAGAATGCTTTAGGTGCTGGTTATATTGTTGAATTCATTCATGATGCTACTGAAAATTATTATGAGGGAGGAATATATGCTTTTAGGAGTTGCAATAATATCAAGTCCTCTCTACGTGCTTAAAGTTTTGAAGTTATGCTTGTTTTACCTTCCTATGCAAGTTGATTCTTGTTCTCATAAGTTGTTTGCTCACAAAACCCCTATGCATAGGAAGTATGTTAGACTTAAATTTTTTAGTCATATTCTTTATGATGCTCTCTTTATGTTTCAATTCTTATCTTTTATGTGAGCATCATTGAAATCATCATGCCTAGCTAGGGGCGTTAAACGATAGCGCTTGTTGGGAGGCAACCCAATTTTATTTTGTGTTTTTTGTTTTTGGTTCTGTTTAGGAATAAATAATTCATCTAGCCTCTGTTTAGATGTGGTTTTATGCTTTTAATTAGTGTTTGCGCCAAGTAGAACCTTTGGGAAGACTTGGGGAAAGTCTTGTTGATCATGCTGTCAAAAACAGAAACTTTAGCGCTCACGAGAATTACTGCCATTTTTATTTGGAGAGTGCTATTTAGTTAATTATTTTTTCAGATGATTAATAGATAAATTCCTCAGGTCCAGCAATTTATTGGAGAATTTTATGAGTTCTATAAGTATACGTTTGATCCAGATTACTACAGACTATTCTGTTTTTGACAGATTCTGTTTTTCGTGTGTTGTTTGCTTATTTTGATGAATCTATGGTTAGTAAAAGAGTTTATAAACCATAGAGAAGTTGGAATACAGTAGGTTTAACACCAATATAAATAAAGAATGAGTTCATTACAGTACCTTGAAGTGGTGATTTATTTTCTTTTACTAACGGAGCTCACGAGTTTTCTACTTTAAGTTTTGTGTTGTGAAGTTTTCAAGTTTTGGGTGAATTCTTTTGATGGATTATGGAACAAGGAGTGGCAATAGCCTAAGCTTGGGGATGCCCATGGCACCCCCAAGATAATCCAAGGACACCAAAAAGTCAAAGCTTGGGGATGCCCCGGAAGGCATCCCCTCTTTCGTCCACTTCGATCGGTAATTTACTTGGAGCTATATTTTTATTCACCACATGATATGTGTTTTGCTTGGAGCGTCTTGTATTATTTGTGTCTTTGCTTGTTAGTATACCACAATCATCCTTGCTGTACACACCTTTTTAGAGAGCCATGTATGAATTGAAATTTGTTAGAATACTCTATGTGCTTCACTTATATCTTTTTGAGCGTGATAATTTTTGCTCTAGTGCTTCACTTAGATCTTTTAGAGCACGGTGGTGGTTTGTTTTAAAGAAACTTGATCTCTCATGCTTCACTTAGATTATTTTGAGAGTCGTTAATAGCATGGTAATTTGCTTAATGTTAATATACTTGGTATTCAAGATATGTGAAACTTTCTTTTTAGTGGGTTGAATACTAAGATAAGTTTGATGCTTGATAATTGTTTTGAGATATGGAGGTGATAATATCATAGTCGTGCTAGTTGAGTAGTTGTGAATTTGAGAAATACTTGTGTTGAAGTTAGCAAGTCCCGTAGCATGCACGTATGGTTAAAGTTGTGTAACAAATTTGAAGCATGAAGTGTACCTGGCTTGTGCATCCTTATGAGTGGCGGTCGGGGACGAGCGATGGTATTTTCCTACCAATCTATCCCCCTAGGAGCATGCGCGTAGTACTTGATTTTTGATGACTTCTAAATTTTTGCAATAAGGATATGAGTTCTTTTGACTAATGTTGAGTCCATGGATTATACGCACTTTTACCTTTCCGCCATTTGCTAGCCACTTCGGTACCGTGCATTGCCCTTTCTCACATTGAGAGTTGGTGCAAACTTCGCCGGTGTATCCAAACCCCATGATATGATATTTTCTTTCACACATAAACCTCCAAATATCTTCCTCAAAACAGCCACCATACCTACCTATCCTGGCATTTCCATAGCCATTCCGAGATATATTGCCATGCAACTTCCATCATCATCATCATCATGACATGCTTTACTTTTATCATATTGCCATTGCATGATCTTGTAGTTTACATCGTATTTGTGGCAAAGCCACCATGCATTATTCTTCATACATGTCACTCTTGATTCATTGCACCATCCCGGTACACCGCCGGAGGCATTCATATAGAGTCATATCTTGTTCTAGTATCGAGTTGTAATCATTATGTTGTAATCAATAGAAGTGTGATGATCATCATTATTAGAGCATTGCCCAATCAAAAAAAAGGCCAAAAAGAAAGGAAAAAAGAAAGGCCCAAAAAAAGAGAAAATAAAAAGGGCAATGCTACTATCTCTTTTTCCACACTTGTGCTTCAAAGTAGCACCTTGTTCTTCATGTAGTGAGTCTCATATATTGTGCTTCAAAGTAGCACCATGATTTTCATATAGTGAGTCTCATAAGTTGTCTTGTTCATACTAGTGGGAATTTTTCATTATAGAACTTGGCTTGTATATTCCAACGATGGGCTTCCTCAAAATGCCCAAGGTCTTCATGAGCAAGCAAGTTGGATGCACACCCACTAGTTTTATTTTGTTGAGCATTCTTAGCTCTAGTGCATCCGTTGCATGGCAATCCCTACTCCTTGCATTAACATCAATTGATGGGCATCTCCATAGCTCATTGATTAGCCTCGTCAATGTGAGACTTTCTCCTTTTTTGTCTTCTCCACACAATCCCCATCATCATATTCTATACCACCCATAGTGCTATGTCCATGGCTCGCGCTCATGTATTGCGTGAAGGTTGAAAAAGTTTGAGATTATTTGAGTATGAAACAATTGCTTGGCTTGTCATCGGGGGTATAGAAGTTGGGAACATCTTTGTGTGACGAAAATGAAGCATAGCCTAACTATATGATTTTGTAGGGATGAACTTCCTTTGGCCATGTTATTTTGAGATGACATAATTGTTTGATTAGTATGCTTGAAGTATTATCATTTTTTATGTCAATATGAACTTTTGTCTTGAACCTTTTGGATCTGAATATTCATACCATGATTAAGAAGATTTACATTGAAATTATGCTAAAGTATCACTCCGCATCAAAAATTCTCTTTTTATCATTTACCTACTCGAGGACGAGCAGGAATTAAGCTTGGGGATGCCTGATACGTCTCCAACGTATCTATAATTTTTGATTGCTCCATGCTACTTTATCTACTGTTTTGGACTATATTGGGCTTTATTTTCCACTTTTATATTATTTTTGGGACTAACCTATTAACTAGAGGCCCAGCCCAGAATTACTGTTTTTTGCCTATTTCAGTATTTCGAGGAAACAGAATATCAAACGGAGTCCAAACGGAATGAAACCTTCGGGAACGTGATCTTCTCACCGAATGTGATCCAGGAGACTTGGACCCTACTCCAAGAAGTTTCCGGGAAGGTCACGAGGGTGGAGGGTGCCCCCCTGGGCGCGCCCCCTGCCTCATGGGCCCCTCGGAGCTCCACCGACGTACTTCTTCCGCCTATATATCTCCATATACCCTAAAAACATCCGGGGAGCAACATAGATTGGGAGTTCCGCCGCCAAAAGCCTCCGTAGCCACCGAAACTCATTCTAGACCCGTTCCGGCACCCTGCCGGAGGGGGCAATCCTTCTCCGGTGGCCATCTTCATCATCCCGGTGCTCTCCATGACGAGGAGGGAGTAGTTCTCCCTCGGGGCTGAGGGTATGTACCAGTAGCTATGTGTTTGATCTCTCTCTCTCTTGTGTTCTTGAGATGATACGATCTTGATGCATCGCGAGCTTTGCTATTATATTTGGATCCTATGATGTTTCTTCCCCCCCCCTCTTCTCTCTTGTAATGAATTGAGTTTCCCCTTTGAAGTAATCTTATCGGATTGAGTCTTTAAAGACTTGAGAACACTTGATGTATGTCTTGCCGTGGATATCTGTGGTGACAATGGCATACCACGTGCCACTTGATGTACGTTTTGGTGACCAACTTGCGGGTTTCGTGACATTGGGAAACTATGCATAGGGGTTGGCACATGTTTTCATCGTGATTCTCCGGTAGAAACTTTGGGGCACTCTTTGAGGTTCTTTGTGTTGGTTGAATAGATGAATTGAGATTGTGTGATGCATATCGTATAATCATGCCCACGGATACTTGAGGTGACATTGAAGTATCTAGGTGACATTAGGGTTTTGGTTGATTTGTATCTTAAGGTGTTATTCTAGTACGAACTCTAGGGCTGTTTGTGACACTTATAGGAATAGCCCAACGGATTGATTGGAAAGAATAACTTTGAGGTGGTTTCGTACCCTACCATAATCTCTTCGTTCGTTCTCCGCTATTAATGACTTTGGAGTGACTCTTTGTTGCATGTTGAGGGATAATTTTATGATCCAATTATGTTAGTATCATTGAGAGGACTTACACTAGTGAAAGTATGAACCCTAGGCATTATTTCCTATCATTGCAATACCGTTTATGCTCACTTTTATCATTAGTTACCTTGCTGTTTTTATATTTTCAGATTACAAATACCTTTATCTACCATCCATATTGCACTTGTATCACCATCTCTTCGCCGAACTAGTGCACCTATACAATTTACCATTGTATTGGGTGTGTTGGGGACACAAGAGACTCTTTGTTATTTGGTTGCAGGGTTGCTTGGGAGAGACCATCTTCATCCTATGCCTCCTACGGATTGATAAACCTTAGGTCATCCACTTGAGGGAAATTTGCTACTGTCCTACAAACCTCTGCACTTGGAGGCCCAACAACGTCTACAAGAAGAACGTTGTGTAGTAGACATCGGTACACTACATGGCATACTTTATAGAACCTATGGCTGAGGCATAGGGAATGACTTTCATTCTCTCTCTATCTTCTGCCGTGGTCGGGTTTTGAGTCTTACTCAACTTCACACCTTGTAACACAGGGAAGAACTCCTTTGATTGTTCCATTTTGAACTACTTCAAAATCTTGTCAAGGTATATACTCATTGAAAAACTTATCAAGCGTCTTGATCTATCTCTATAGATCTTGATGCTCAATATGTAAGTAGCTTCACCGAGGTCTTTCTTTGAAAAACTCCTTTCAAACACTCCTTTATACTTTGCATAATAGTTCGACATTATTTCTGATCAACAATATGTCATTCACATATACTTATCAGAAATGTTGTAGTGCTCTCACTCACTTTCTTATAAATACAGGCTTCACTGCAAGTCTGTATAAAACTATATGCTTTGATCGACTTATCAAAGCGTATATTCCAACTCCGAGATGCTTGCACCAGTCCATAGATGGATCGCTGGAGCTTGCATATTTTGTTAGCACCTTTAGGATTGACAAAACCTTCTGGTTGCATCATATAAAACTCTTCTTTAATAAATCCATTAAGGAATGTAGTTTTGTTTATCCATTTGCCAGATTTCATAAAATGCGACAATTGCTAACATGATTCAGACAGACTTAAGCATAGATACGAGTGAGAAACTCTCATCGTAGTCAACACCTTGAACTTGTCGAAAACCTTTTTTTTCGACAATTCTAGCTTTGTAGATAGTAACACTACTATTAGCGTCCGTCTTCCTCTTGAAGATCCATTTAATCTCAATGGCTCGCCGATCAATGGGCAAGTCAATCAAAGTCCATACTTTGTTCTCATACATGGATCTCATCTCAGATTTCATGGCCTCAAGCCATTTCGCGGAATCTGGGCTCATCATCGCTTCCTCATAGTTCGTAAGCTCGTCATGGTCAAGTAACATGACCTCCAGAACAGGATTACCGTACCACTCTGGTTCGGATTGCACTCTGGTTTACCTACGAGGTTCGGTAGTAACTTGATCTGAAGTTACATGATCATCATCATTAGCTTCCTCACTAATTGGTGTAGTAGTCACAGGAATAGATTTCTGTGATGAACTACTTTCCAATAAGGGAGCAAGTACAGTTAGCTCATCAAGTTCTACTTTCCTCCCACTCACTTCTTTCGAGAGAAACTACTTATCTAGAAAGGATCCATTCTCAGCAATGAATATCTTGCCTTCAGATCTGTGATAGAAGGTGTACCCAACATTTTCTTTTGGGTATCCTATGAAGACGCACTTCTCCGATTTGGGTTTGAGCTTATCAGGTTGAAACCTTTTCACATAAGCATTGCAACCTCAAACATTAAGAAATGACAGCTTATGTTTCTTGCCAAACCATAGTTCATACGGTGTCGTCTCAACGGATTTAGATGGTGCCCTATTTAACGTGAATGTAGCTGTCTCTAATGCATAACCCCAAAACGATAGTGGTAAATCGGTAAGAGACATCATAGATCGCACCATATCTAATAAAGTATGGTTACGACGTTCAGACACACCATTACACTATGGTGTTCCAGGTGGCGTGAGTAGTGAAACTATTTCACATTGTTTTAACTGAAGGCCAAACTCGTAACTCAAATATTTTACTCCATGATTAGATCGTAGAAACTTTATTTTCTTATTACGATGACTTTCCACTTCACTCTGAAATTATATGAACTTTTCAAATATTTCAGACTTTTGTTTCATCAAGTAGATATACTCATATCTTCTCAATTCATCTGTGAAGATTAGAAAAAAAATAATGATACCTGCCGTGAGCTTCAATATTCATCGGATCACATACATCAGTATGTATGATTTCCAACAAATCTGTTGCTCGCTCCATTGTTCCGAAGAACGGAGTCTTAGTCATCTTGCTCATGAGGCATGGTTCGCAAGCATCAACTGATTCATAATCAAGTGATTCCAAAAGCCCATCAGCATGGATTTTCTTCATGCGCTTTACACCAATATGACCTAAATGGCAGTGCCACAAATAAGTCGCACTATCATTATTAACTTTGCATCTTTTGGCTTCAATATTATGAAAATGTGTATCACCACGATCGAGATCCAACAAAACATTTTCATTGGGTGTATGACCATAGAAGGTTTTATTCATGTAAACAAAACAACAATTATTCTCTAACTTACATGAATAACCATATTGCAATAAACATGATCCAATCATATTTATGCTCAACGCAAACACTAAATAACGTTTATTTTAGGTTTAACACTAATCCCGAAAGTATAGGGAGTATGCGATGATGATCATATCAATCTTGGAACCATTTCCAATACACATCGCCACTTCACCCTTAACTAGTCTCTGTTCATTCTGCAACTCCCGTTTCGAGTTACTATTCTTAGCAACTGAACTAGTATCAAATACTGAGGGGATGCTATAAACATTAGTGAAGTACACATCAATAACATGTATATCAAATATACCTATCTTCACTTTGCCATCCTTCTTATCCGCCAATTACTTGGGGTAGTTCCGCTTCCAATGACCAGTCCCTTTGCAGTAGAAGCACTCATTTTCAGGCTTAGGTCAAGACTTGGGTTTTTTCACTTGAGCAGCAACTTGTTTGGTGTTCTTCTTGAAGTTCCCCTTTCTTCCCTTTGTCCCTTTACTTGAAACTAGTGGTTTTGTTTACCATCAACACTTGATGCTTTTCTTGATTTCTACCTTCGTCGATTTCAGCATCACGAAGAGCTTGGGAATCATTTCCGCTATCCCTTGCATATTATAGTTCATCACGAAGTTCTACTAACTTGGTGATGGTGACTAGAGAATTCTGTCAATCACTATTTTATCTGGAAGATTAACTCCCACTTGATTCAAGCGATTGTAGTACCCAGACAATCTGAGCACATGCTCACTGCTTAGCTATTCTCCTCCATCTTTTAGCTATAGAACTTGTTGGAGACTTCATATCTCTCAACTCGGGTATTTGCTTGAAATATTAACTTCAACTCCTGGAACATCTCATATGGTCCATGACGTTCAAAACGTCTTTGAAGTCCCGATTCTAAGCCGTTTAAGCATGGTGCACTAAACTATCAAGTAGTCATCATATTGAGCTAGCCAAACGTTCATAACATCTGCATCTGCTCCTGCAATAGGTTTGTTACCTAGCGGTGCATCAAGGACATAATTCTTCTGTGCAACAATGAGGATAAACCTCAGATCACGGATCCAATCCGCATCATTGCTACTAACATCTTTCAACTTAGTTTTCTCTAGGAACATATCAAAAATAAAACATGGGAGCTAAACGCGAGCTATTAATCTACAACATAGATATACTAATACTACCAGGACTAAATTCATGATAAATTTAAGTTCAATTAATCATATTACTTAAGAACTCCCACTTAGATAGACATCCCTCTAATCCTCTAAGTGATCACGTGATCCAAATCAACTAAACCATGTCCGATCATCACGTGAGATGGAGTAGTTTCAATGGTGAACATCACTATGTTGATCATACCTACTATATGATTCACGCTCAACCTTTCGGTCTCCGTGTTCCGAGGCCATATCTATTATATGCTAGGCTCGTCAAGTTTAACCTGAGTATTCCGTGTGTGCAACTATTTTGCACCCGTTGTATTTGAACGTAGAGCCTATCACACCCGATCATCACGTGGTGTCTCAGCACGAAGAACTTTTGCAACGGTGCATACTCAGGGAGAACACTTATACTTTGATAATTTAGTGAGGGATCATCTTATAATGCTACCGTCAATCAAAGCAAGATAAGATGCATAAAAGATAAACATCACATGCAATCAATATAAGTGATATGATATGGCCATTATCATCTTGTGCTTGTGATCTCCATCTCCGAAGCACCTCCATGATCACCATCATCACCGGCGCGACACCTTGATCTCCATCGTAGCATCGTTGTTGTTTCGCCAATCTTATGCTTCTACGACTATCGCTACCGCTTAGTGATAAAGTAAAGCATTACAGGGCGATTGCATTGCATACAATAAAGCGACAACCATATGGTTCCTGCCAGTAGCCGATAACTTTGGTTACAAAACATGATCATCTCATACAATAAAATTTAGCATCATGTCTTGACCATATCACATCACAACATGCCCTGCAAAAACAAGTTAGACGTCCTCTACTTTGTTGTTGCAAGTTTTACGTGGCTGCTACGGGCTTAGCAAGAACCGTTCTTACCTACGCATCAAAACCACAACGATAGTTTGTCAAGTTGGTGTTGTTTTATCCTTTGCAAGGACCGGGCGTAGCCACACCCAGTTCAACTAAAGTTGGAGAAACTGACACCTGCCAGCCACCTGTGTGCAAAGCACGTCGGTAGAACCAGTCTCGCGTAAGCGTACGCATAATGTCAGTCTGAGACGCTTCATCCAACAATACCGTCGAACCAAAGTATGACATGCTGGTAAGCAGTATGACTTATATCATTCATAACTCACTTGTGTTCTACTCGTGCATATGACATCTACGCATAAAACCTAGCTCTGATACCATTATTGGGGAACATAGTAATTTTAAAAAAATTCCTGCGCACACGCAAGATCATGGTGATGCATAGCAACGAGAGAGGAGAGTGTGTCCACGTACCCTCGTAGACCGAAAGCGGAAGCGTTAGCACAACACGGTTGATGTAGTCGTACGTTTTCACGATTCGACCGATCAAGTACCGAACGTATGACACCTCCGGGTTCAGCATACGTTCAGCCCGATGACGTCCCTCGAACTCCGATCCAGCCGAGTGTTGAGGGAGAGTTTCGTCAGCATGAAGGCGTGGCGACGATGTTGATGTTCTACTGACGCAGGGCTTCGCCTAAGCACCGCTACAATATTATCGAGGTGGACTATGGTGGAGGGGGGCACCGCACATGGCTAAGAGACGATCAACTTGATCAACTTGTGTGTCTAGAGGTGCCCCCCTGCCCTTGTATATAAAGGAGCAAGGGGGGAGGTGGCCGGCCTAGGAGGAGGGCGCGCCAAGGGGGGAGTCCCACTCCTACCGGGAGTAGGACTCCTCCTTTCCTTGTTGAAGTAGGAGAGAAGGAAAGAGGAGGAGAGGGAGAAGGAAAAAGGGGGCTGCACCCCTTGTCCAATTCGGACCAGAGGGGGGGGGCGCAGGCCTCCTTCCTTTTGGCCTCTCTCCTCTATTCCCGTATGGCCAATAAGGCCCATTGTCGGTGTCAAAACTGGCGGATCTCGGGTAGGGGGTCCCGAACTATGTGTCTAGGCCGGATGGTAACAGGAGGCAGGGAACACAATGTTTTACCCAGGTTCGGGCCCTCTTGATGGAGGTAAAACCCTACGTCCTGCTTGATTAATATTGATGATATGGGAAGTACAAGAGTAGATCTACCACGAGATCAAAGAGGCTAAACCCTAGAAGCTAGCCTATGGTATGATTGTCCGTTCGTCCTATGGACTAAAACCCTCCGGTTTATATAGACACCGGAGAGGGCTAGGGTTACACAGAGTCGGTTACAATGGGAGGAGATCTACATATCCGTATTGCCAAGCTTGCCTTTCACGCCAAGGAAAGTCCCATCTGGACACGGGATGAAGTCTTCAATCTTGTATCTTCATAGTCCAAGAGTTCGACCAAAGGTTATAGTCCGGCTATCCGGACACCCCCTAATCCAGGACTCCCTCAGTAGCCCCTGAACCAGGCTTCAATGACGACGAGTCCGGTGCGCAGATTGTCTTCGGCATTGCAAGGCGGGTTCCTCCTCCGAATACTTCATAGAAGATTTTGAACACAAGGATAGTGTCCGGCTCTGCAAAATAAGTTCCACATACTTTCGTAGAGAGAATAATATTTACACAAATCTAATCTGCTGACGTATTCCGTAGCGTGTCATCACGCCACAACCAAGCCTTTATTTGAACCATTTTTTACTGTCCCACCTCAGCGCGTTTTGCGAGGTGGTTTGCTTGGCATGTCTTGTCAAAGCAGAGATCATGTTCCCCCAATTACGGGATTCTCATTAATACGGTCGTGGGTATCCCAACCGTGTCTAGGACTCCTAGATTATAGGCAAGTCCAAACAGCCACGGTGAGGACGCTTGATATTCACCCTCTTTATAAAGGGACAAGGTTTTCGCTTTTTCCCTCTCGTGCTCAATCGAACCCCTCCCCTGCCTCGAGTTCTAACACCCAAAGCCCAGGTCAGGTGCTCCGGATCTTCAATCATGTCCAGATCTAGCCTTCAAGGTCGATGGATGCCCTCCTCCGTCACGGAAGAGGATATCAAGAAGTTGAGGGAGGCCAGATACCTGACCGCCGAGGTTTCGCATCGGCTGCCTGCTCGAGGGCAGGTCATCCCCACTCCTGAACCCAACGAGAATGTCATGTTCGTCTCCCACTTCCTCCGAGGCCTAGGCCTTACTCTGGATCCCTTCGTCAGGGGTTTGATGTTCTATTACGGGCTAGATTTCCACGATCTAGCTCCGGACTCCTTTCTCCACATCTCGACATTTATTGTCATGTGTGAGGCCTTCCTCCGCATTACCCCTCACTTCGGCTTGTGGCTCAAGACCTTTGAAGTGAAGCCGAAGATGATCGAGGGGCAACATGCAGCGTGCGGAGGTGCGTCAATAAGCAAGATGGCAGGAGCTCCGTGGCCGAAAGGTTCCTTTCCAGAGGTGTCCGGATTATGGCAATGGGAGTGGTTTTACATCATGGCTCCCAGAAGTGCCAAGTGGGCGGCTGCCCTCGCTTTTCGCTCGGTCCCCCACCACAACTGATGTCATGGATTAGCAGAGGACTGAGCTGGGGTACAGCCAAGGACGTGCCTATACTGCAAAGCCGCATTCAAGATCTCTTCGAGGGAGATTTTAATTTGGTTGTGGTAGTGCAAGTTATGCTGGTTCGTCGAGTCCAGCCCTGCAAACGCCGGCCCCTTTGCTTATGGGAGTTCAACCCAGAAGGACCGCGTTCTATTCAAAGTTTCCCTGGCCTGACGCATGAGGAAATGTACAAGTCATTCTTTGGACCTCAAATAGAGTGTCCGGATACTACCGAGGACGTGGGCCTGAGCAGTAACCGCGCCGCCGAACAAGTAAGTAATCCTCTAGCCGAACACACCATATTTTATTCATCATGACGTCATCTCTGAGAAATCGCTCTTTGACCAGGACTGGCTAACAAAAGCGAAGATGATTCGGTGTTCGGCCCCCCTCCCTGAGGGTTTGGAAAATCCGGTGCTGGAAAAGATGCTCGAGCTTGCACCTTGCCCGGAGCCCTCGAAGGAAGATATAGGGGGAATAATATGGGCGAAAGCGGGCCCCCATCGCTGCCAGTTCCAACCAAGGGAATGAGCACCTCCATAAAGGAGGATAACCGGGGGAGGAAGAGGACTACTTCTGAGGATCTAGAAGCCGAGGCCTCCAAACGAGAGAAGAAGTCTCCAACAGAGGGTCCTGCCTTGAGGGGTGCTCTTGCCGCACAAAGTCCGCGGGAGGATCAGCCCACCAACGAGTTATAAGTGATTCAAAAAATACTTTAATAGTGAAGGTATACTACCTTTCCTCTGAGGAGAATAACCGTCGCATATATCATGTAGTTCGGGTCTTAGCCCTTCTCAGCTGAGCTCGTCTTTGGAGGATCTTCTTCCGGAGATGATGGAGAGAGAAACGCCTCCCCCGGACTCCTCTGCTCAAGAAGCGGGCGACCCCGAAGTGTCGTCGCGGAGGGCCTCTCCGGATCCGGTGAGGCTAGAAGATAATCCCATAGTCACCCGAAGTCCCCAACGTCCGGCTCTCAAAGAGAGCAAACAAAAGAGTCCGACACCGTCTGGTATGCGGTCAGACGTTCTGAGGGAGTTGTTGGAGCGAGCGACCATCTCAGAAGAACACCGTATGCTAATGGGTACGGTGATGGAAAGAATTTCGTCCGCTGAAAGCCGATTACATGAAGCCTTTATGAGTCTACTGACAGGCTTTGAGGTATGTGAAATGATATTTGATAGTACCGCACATGTTAGGTGTGCCTTGTGTAGTAATGTAGCCCCTGAGACTCTGGTTGTCGTCGAGAACGACGGTGAACAGAGGATCATAGTCCCAGGCAATAACCAGACTGCCTTTATGTGCAGGTGTTGGAAGCTCTGGTGGCTAGCCGGACTAGTGAGTTTGCCGAATTAAAGCAGCAACTGGATGCGGCAGACACCGACATTGAGCTTGTTAACAAGCGGCTTGACGAATCACAGGGTAAGTAATGTTTTCTGGTGAATGTCACATAATAAGAGCAGCATGATGCCAGTATCTTTAATATGTTGTGACTGCAGACGGAGCTGCCACCGTGGAGACCCTTCGGGCGGAACTCACCCGAGCCAAGGAACAAGCGAGGGTTAGTAATGTGGCTGCTTTGAAGGCGGCCGAAGAGTTAAGAGCCGAGAAGGCCGCCCATTGCGAAAGCAAAGAAAAGATGGCCAAGATGGCCGTAGAATTAAAAGGCACCGCCGACCGTTGCCAGTTCCTTGAAGAAGAGAACCGAGTGAAGGCAGCGGACCTTGAGAAGGCCACGATGGTGACCAAAGGCACTCGCTCTGCTATGAGGGCGAAGAAGGCGGAGCTGCGGGAAGCTAGGGATATTGCGGCTGGGAAGCCCTTTCTGCTGCAGAGGAAGTCCGGAGATCCGCGGTATGCCCCTCTGGATCGACTGTGGAGTTCGGCAGACGCATATATTGACTTGGCGGCAAGCGCTGTCGATGCGGTCGAATACTTCCGAGATCAGTCAGATCATGAAGTAGACAAGCTGTTCTGGTCGCAATTTAACATTCCAGAGCGTCCGCTTCCCTTGACTGATCAGCTAGCCGAATGGGCCGAACTTAATAGGTTATCCGGGCTCGCCATGAGGTCCGTTGTAGATCATTTGTGGCCGGAGAAGCCGAAGCCGAACAGCTATTTCAGCTTAGTGCAATAGTTCCTTGGTGTGGTGCCGCGCATCAACGTGATGAAGAGGTCGGCGTGCATAGAAGGCTCGCGGATGGCCTTTGCCCGTGTCAAGGCGTACTGGGCGGAGATGGATGCTACCACTGTTGCGGCGCAAGGTTCGGCCATAGGCCGAGTAGCTGCCGAGCACTATTTTGAAGAGGTTTTTGAGGGTGCTCGTTTGATAGAGTCCCAGTGCTCGAAGAATATTATGTTTGAGTGACATGTATTGCCATTGTAAACACAATGTTTTTATCAAATATAGTAAGGCTGTATTTATAATTTTGCCAGAAAGTAATATGATGCCTCCTATGCGGCCGTTTATGTATATATGTATATAACCTGAAAGATTGCAGTCGTCGGCTTCAACCCTCACGCATATAATGCGGAGGTGCTCGCAAAAAATGCGTGTTCACACTTAACCCAATGTCTTGGTCCTGTTAAGGAGGTGATAGCGCAGCGAACGAGGCAACCGGACTATAAGCTTTAACACTTTGACTTAGCAATAGGAGTTTGACAGTGGGGCTACTAGAAAGCCCCTGGTGGCTCCGCACTCTCCCGATCTCGGGGTGTGTACATGCCTAGCCGGAAAACGACCCTTCATTAAGGCTGAGGAATTCTAACATTCCGATAGGTCATCAAGTGGTTGACCAGTCTCACGCTATATCATGACAGTCAGTTTTCGGCTTTCTCTACCGAGGTGCTCGTCCAGATGAACCAGGGCACAATCGCAGTAGTTCTCCTGGTGCTGCCTTAGCCAATAAAGCAGAACGTAAGGCACCAAAACACAGGAGCAGGGCAAACCCAACATTTGACCAAAGACAATGATTCGGAGCTGATGCATATAAGGCCAAACTCGCGACGCCGAACACTCCCTAAGGTATTCGGTCTTTGTGGTATAAACAGGGCATAAATAGTGCCCTTTGTAAGAAGCCCCTTGTGTCCAGGTACGTGCATTATTTTGACGTGGCCACATGCCAAGACGTCAGCATCCTTCTCAATTGTGCTGAGAATTCGAGGGATGTGTATCAACAAGAGATAGTAAAAAAGGTTTACGCAGGGTCTTAATCTAAAAAGAATCCTTGGAGCGGGTCCCCGCTGCACGTCTGCGCCCGTTTCTCCATTGTGTCGTATCCTGGATGGGTGTAGCACGATGGTCATCTGTAAAAGATAGGAACTTAGGTCAAAAGTTGTCGTGCAAAAAGGTGTTTTTTTAAAGAAACCATGTATAATTAAAAATGAGTAAAAAATTGCCACTTGTCTGCGCGTGTTGAGCCCCTTGTATTTGTAATAGGGGTGTGGCCGTCAATCCGGTATGAATTACATATAGCTGCGCCGGACATGTCTAACCGTGTCCGTGGTCTTGACGACCTATCGAATGCTTTAGTTGGTGAGGCCGTTTTTAGTGTGCGGCTACTAAGGCAATCGCATTCTTTTCGGCGCCCAAAGATCGCTCAATATTTCCGTTCACTGTAATGATGCCACATGGACCGGGCATCTTGAGCGTGAGGGAAGCGTAATGCGGTATTGCATTAAAGCGAGCAAAAGCTTCGCGTCCAAGTAGTGCTTGATAACCACTTTGGAACGGAGCAATGTGGAAGGTTAAATGTTTGCTATGGAAGTTATCAGGGAAGCCGAATATAACTTTTAGTAGCAGGAAGCCCGTGCAGTGAGCCCCTGGGCCTGGTGTTACTCCTTTAAAGGTAGTGTTGCTATGGCGGATTTTCGTTGGTTCTATCCCCATTTCGCGGATTGTATCCTGGTATATCAGGTTTAAACTGCTACCACCATCCATCAGGACTCGTGTAAAGTGGTATCCGTTAATTATTGGGTCTAATACCAGGGTAGCCCATCCTGCATGTTGGATACTTGCTGAGTAATCACGATGGTCGAAAGTGGTCGTTTGAGACGACCAGTGGTAGGACTTCGCTGTGATAGGCCCTTGGGCATGTCTCTCTGGGAGTGCCGCTTTGCTTCCCTTGATCACGTGTAACATGTTGACTGTTTTGACTTCTGGTGGAAACTTCTTTTGTTCCCCAGTGTCTTGCTTGAGAGGCTCATCCTCGTCTTCGCTTGGTGTATCCTCCCCCTTGTGTACGGCGTTGAGCTTGCCGGACTGCTTGAAGACCCAACATTCTCTGTGAGTATGATTAGCGGGTTTACCAGGGGTGCTATGGATCTGACATACTTGGTCCAGAATTTTGTTTAGGCTGGACAGTTCGTCTCTGGCGCCTTTAGAGGGCGGCTTTTGCTGACTTGGCCGAGAGCTTTTGAATCCGGCGTTTACAGCCGTGCTCTTCGTGCTGTCTTCTTTATTCCGGTGTTTGTTATTGTTGTTACGCTGTGATTTCCCATTTCTATCTCTAGCTTCGGATGTACTGGGGCCGCTAGTGCTGCATCTGGCTAGCCAGCTATCCTCACCCGCGCAAAAGCGGGTCATGAGGCTTGTTAATGCTGCCATTATTCTCGACATTTCTTTGCCGAGGTGTCTGGCAAGCCATTCGTCACGGACGCTATGCTTAAAAGCTGCCAAGGCTTCGGCGTCCGGACAGTCGACTATTTGGTTCTTTTTAGTAAGAAACCTGTTCCAAAGCTTTCAGGCTAACTCTCCGGGCTGTTGAGTTATATGACTCAAATCGTTCGCGTCCGGAGGTCGGACTGTTGGGGAACGTAGTAATTTCAAAAAATTTCCTACGCACACGCAAGATCATGGTGATGCATAGCAACGAGAGGGGGAGAGTGTGATCTACGTACCCTTGTAGATCGACAACAGAAGCGTTAACTTGGTTGATGTAGTCGTACGTCCTCACGGCCCGACCGATCAAGCACCGAAACTACGGCACCTCCGAGTTCTAGCACACGTTCAGCTCGATGACGATCCCCGGACTCCGGTCCAGCAAAGTGTCGGGGAAGAGTTCTGTCAGCACGACAGCGTGGTGACGATCTTGATGTACTACCGTCGCAGGGCTTCGCCTAAGCACCGCTACAATATTATCGAGGACTATGGTGGAAGGGGGCACCGCACACGGCTAAGAATATAATCACGTGGATCAACTTATGTGTATAGGGGTGCCCCCTGCCTCCGTATATAAAGGAGCAAGGGGAGGAGGTCGGCCGGCCCTATAGGCGCGCCAAGGAGGAGTCCTCCTCCTAGTAGGAGTAGGACTCCTACTAGGAGGGGGAAGGAAGTGGGGAGGGAGAGGGAAAGGGGGGTGCCGCCCCCCCTCTCCTAGTCCAATTCGGACCAAGGGGGGGAGGAGGCGCGCGGCCCACCTTTGGCTGCCCCTCTCTCTCTCCACTAAGGCACATATGGCCCATTACTTCTCTCGGGGGGGGGGGGTCCGGTAACCCTCCGGCTCTCCGGTTTCTCCGAAATCACCCAGAACACTTCCGGTGTCCGAATATAGCCGTCCAATATATCAATCTTTATGTCTCGACCATTGCGAGACTCCTCGTCATGTCCGTGATCACATCCGGGACTCTGAACTAACTTCGGTACATCAGAACTCATAAACTCATAATATAACTGTCATCGAAACCTTAAGCGTGCGGACCCTACGGGTTCGAGAACAATGTAGACATGACCGAGACACGTCTCCAGTCAATAACCAATAGCAGAACCTGGATGCTCATATTGGCTCCTACATATTCTACGAAGATCTTTATCGGTCAGACCGCATAACAACATACGTCGTTCCCTTTGTCATCGGTATGTTACTTGCCCGAGATTCGATCGTCGGTATCTCAATACCTAGTTCAATCTCGTTACCGGCAAGTCTCTTTACTCGTTCTATAATACATCATCCCGCAACTAACTCATTAGTTGCAATGCTTGCAAGGCTTAAGTGATGTGCATTACCGAGAGGGCCCAGAGATACCTCTCCGACAATCGGAGTGACAAATCCTAATCTCGAAATATGCCAACCCAACATGTACCTTTGGAGACACCTGTAGAGCTCCTTTATAATCACCCAGTTACGTTGTGATGTTTGGTAGCACACAAAGTGTTCCTCTGGCAAACGGAAGTTGCATAATCTCATAGTCATAGGAACATGTATAAGTCATGAAGAAAGCAATAGCAACATACTAAACGATCGGGTGCTAAGCTAATGGAATGGGTCATGTCAATCAGATCATTCAACTAATGATGTGATCTCGTTAATCAAATAACAACTCTTTGTCCATGGTTAGGAAACATAACCATCTTTGATTAACGAGCTAGTCAAGTAGAGGCATACTAGTGACACTCTGTTTGTCTATGTATTCACACATGTATTATGTTTCCGGTCAATACAATTCTAGCATGAATAATAAACTTTTATCATGATATAAGGAAATAAATAATAACTTTATTATTGCCTCTAGGGCATATTTCCTTCAGTCTCCCACTTGCACTAGAGTCAATAATCTAGATTACACAGTAATGATTCTAACACCCATGGAGCCTTGATGCTGATCATGTTTTGCTCGTGGAAGAGGCTTAGTCAACGGGTCTGCAACATTCAGATCCGTATGTATCTTGCAAATCTCTATGTCTCCCACCTGGACTAGATCCCGGATGGAATTGAAGCGTCTCTTGATGTGCTTGGTTCTCTTGTGAAATCTGGATTCCTTCGCCAAGGCAATTGCACCAGTATTGTCACAAAAGATTTTCATTGGACCTGATGCACTAGGTATGACACCTGGATCGGATATGAACTCCTTCATCCAGACTCCTTCATTTGTTGCTTCTGAAGCAGCTATGTATTCCGCTTCACACGTAGATCCCGCCACGACGCTTTGTTTAGAACTGCACCAACTGACAGCTCCACCGTTTAATGTAAACACGTATCCGGTTTGCGATTTAGAATCGTCCGGATCAGTGTCAAAGCTTGCATCAACGTAACCATTTATGATGAGCTCTTTGTCACCTCCATATACGAGAAACATATCCTTAGTCCTTTTCAGGTACTTCAGGATGTTCTTGACCGCTGTCCAGTGATCCACTCCTGGATTACTTTGGTACCTCCCTGCTAGACTAATAGCAAGGCACACATCAGGTCTGGTACACAGCATTGCATACATGATAGAGCCTATGGCTGAAGCATAGGGAACATCTTTCATTTTCTCTCTATCTTCTGTAGTGGTCGGGCATTGAGTCTGACTCAACTTCACACCTTGTAACACATGCAAGAACCCTTTCTTTGCTTGATCCATTTTGAACTTCTTCAAAATCTTGTCAAGGTATGTGCTTTGTGAAAGTCCAATTAAACGTCTTGATCTATCTCTATAGATCTTTATGCCTAATATGTAAGCAGCTTCACCGAGGTCTTTCATTGAAAAACTCTTATTCAAGTATCCCTTTATGCTATCCAGAAATTCTATATCATTTCCGATCAGTAATATGTCATCCACATATAATATCAGAAATGCTACAGAGCTCCCACTCACATTCTTGTAAATACAGGCTTCTCCAAAAGTCTGTATAAAACCAAATGCTTTGATCACACTATCAAAGTGTTTATTCCAACTCCGAGAGGCTTGCACCAGTCCATAAATGGATCGATGGAGCTTGCACACTTTGTTAGCTTCCTTTGGATTGACAAAACCTTCCGGTTGCATCATATACAACTCTTCTTCCAGAAATCCATTCAGGAATGCAGTTTGGACATCCATCTGCCAAATTTCATAATCATAAAATGCGGCAATTGCTAACATGATTCGGACAGACTTAAGCATCGCTACGGGTGAGAAGGTCTCATCGTAGTCAACCCCTTGAACTTGCCGAAACCCTTTTGCGACAAGTCGAGCTTTGTAGACAGTAATATTACCGTCGGCGTCAGTCTTCTTCTTGAAGATCCATTTATTCTCAATTGCTTGCCGATCATTGGGCAAGTCAACCAAAGTCCACACTTTGTTCTCATACATGGATCCCATCTCAGATTTCATGGCTTCAAGCCATTTTGCGGAATCTGGGCTCACCATCGCTTCTTCATAGTTCATAGGTTCATCATGATCTAGTAGCATGACTTCCAGAACTGGATTACCGTACCACTCTGGCGCAGATCTCACTCTGGTTGATCTACGAGGTTCAGTAGTATCTTGTTCTGAAGTTTCATGATCATTATCATTAGCTTCCTCACTAATTGGTGTAGGTGTCACAGAAACAGTTTTCTGTGATGCACTACTTTCCAATAAGGGAGCAGGTACAGTTACCTCGTCAAGTTCTACTTTTCTCCCACTCTCTTCTTTCGAGAGAAAGTCCTTCTCTAGAAAGTTTCCAAACTTAGCAACAAAAGTCTTGCCTTCGGATCTGTGATAGAAGGTGTATCCAATAGTCTCCTTTGGATATCCTATGAAGACACATTTCTCCGATTTGGGTTCGAGCTTATCAGGTGAAACTTTTTCACATAAGCATCGCAGCCCCAAACTTTCAGAAACGACAACTTTGGTTTCTTGCCAAACCATAGTTCATAAGGCGTCGCCTCAACGGATTTTGATGGTGCCCTATTTAACGTGAATGCGGCCGTCTCCAAAGCATAACTAGATCGCACCATATCTAGTAAAGTACGATTACGACGTTCGAACACACCATTACGTTGTGGTGTTTCGGGTGGCGTGAGTTGTGAAACTATTCCGCATTGTTTCAAATGTACACCAAACTCGTAACTCAAATATTCTCCTCCATGATCAGATCATAGAAACTTTATTTTCTTGTTACGATGATTTTCAACTTCACTCTGAAATTCTTTGAACTTTTCAAACGTTTCAGACTTATGTTTCATTAAGTAGATATACCCATATCTGCTTAAGTCATCTGTGAAGGTGAGAAAATAACAATATCCGCCACAAGCCTCAATATTCATCGGACCACATACATCTGTATGTATGATTTCCAACAAATCTATTGCTCTCTCCATAGTACCGGAGAATGGTGTTTTAGTCATATTGCCCATGAGGCACGGTTCGCAAGTACCAAGTGATTCATAATCAAGTGGTTCCAAAAGTCCATCAGTATGGAGTTTCTTCATGCGCTTTACACCGATATGACCTAAACGGTAGTGCCACAAATAAGTTGCACTATCATTATCAACTCTGCATCTTTTTGGCTTCAACATTATGAATATGTGTGTTACTACTATCGAGATTCAATAAGAATAGACCACTCTTCAAGGGTGCACGACCATAAAAGATATTACTCATATAAATAGAACAACCATTATTCTCTGATTTAAATGAATAACCGTCTCGCATCAAACAAGATCCAGATATAATGTTCATGCTTAACGCTGGCACCAAATAACAATTATTTAGGTCTAATATTAATCCCGAAGGTAGATGTAGAGGTAGCGTGCCGACCGCGATCACATCGACTTTGGAACCGTTTCCCACGCGCATCATCACCTCGTCCTTAGCCAATCTTTGCTTAATTCGTAGTCCCTGTTTCGAGTTGCAAATATTAGCAACAGAACCAGTATCAAATACCCAGGTGCTACTGCAAGCATTAGTAAGGTACACATCAATAACATGTATATCACATATACCTTTGTTCACCTTGCCATCCTTCTTATCCGCCAAATACTTGGGGCAGTTCCGCTTCCAGTGACCAGTCTGCTTGCAGTAGAAGCACTCAGTTTCAGGCTTAGGTCCAGACTTGGGTTTCTTCTCTTGAGCAGCAACTTGCTTGCTGTTCTTCTTGAAGTTCCCCTTCTTCATCCCTTTGCCCTTTTTCTTGAAACTAGTCGTTTTGTTGACCATCAACACTTGATGCTCCTTTTTGATTTCTACCTCCGCAGCTTTCAGCATTGCGAAGAGCTCGGGAATAGTCTTATTCATCCCTTCCATATTATAGTTCATCATAAAGCTCTTGTAGCTTGGTGGCAATGATTGGAGAATTCTTTCAATGACGCAATCATCTGGAAGATTAACTCCCATTTGAATCAAGTGATTACATTGGAAGCTGGGAAGAGCTCGAAGACGCTTTTCGGGCAAATTTTTAAGGGACTTATGTCCATGAAGGAAATATGCCCTAGAGGCAATAATAAAGTTATTATTTATTTCCTTATATCATGATAAAAGTTTATTATTCATGCTAGAATTGTATTAACCGGAAACATAATACATGTGTGAATACATAGACAAACAGAGTGTCACTAGTATGCCTCTACTTGACTAGTTCGTTAATCAAAGATGGTTATGTTTCCTAACCATGGACAAAGAGTTGTTATTTGATTAACGGGATCACATCATTAGTTGAATGATCTGATTGACATGACCCATTCCATTAGCTTAGCACCCGATCGTTTAGTATGTTGCTATTGCTTTCTTCATGACTTATACATGTTCCTATGAGTATGAGATTATGCAACTCCCGTTTGCCAGAGGAACACTTTGTGTGCTACCAAACGTCACAACGTAACTGGGTGATTATAAAGGAGCTCTACAGGTGTCTCCAAAGGTACATGTTGGGTTGGCATATTTCGAGATTATGATTTGTCACTCCGATTGTCGGAGAGGTATCTCTGGGCCCTCTCGGTAATGCACATCACTTAAGCCTTGCAAGCATTGCAACTAATGAGTTAGTTGCGGGATGATGTATTACAGAACGAGTAAAGAGACTTGCCGGTAACGAGATTGAATTAGGTATTGAGATACCGACAATCGAATCTCGGGCAAGTAACATACCAATGACAAAGGGAACGACGTATGTTGTTATGCGATCTGACCGCAAAAGATCTTCGTAGAATATGTAAGAGCCAATATGAGCATCCAGGTTCCGCTATTGGTTATTGACCGGAGACGTGTCTCGGTCATGTCTACATTGTTCTCGAACCCGTAGGGTCCGCACGCTTAAGGTTTCGATGACAGTTATATTATGAGTTTATGAGTTTTGATGTACCGAAGTTAGTTCGGAGTCCTGGATGTGATCAAGGACATGACGAGGAGTCTCGAAATGGTCGAGACATAAATATTGATATATTGGACGGCTATATTCGGACTCCAGAAGTGTTCCAGGTGATTTCGGAGAAAACCGGAGAGCTGGAGGGTTACCGAAACCCCCCCGGGAGAAGTAATGGGCCATATGGGCCTTAGTGGAGAGAGAGAGGGGCAGCCAAAGGTGGGCCGCGTGCCTCCTCCCCCCCTTGGTCCGAATTGGACTAGGAGAGGGGGGGCGGCGCCGCCCTTTCCCTCTCCCTCCCCACTTCCTTCCCCCTCCTAGTAGGAGTCCTACTCCTACTAGGAGGAGGACTCCTCCTTGGCGCGCCTATAGGGCCGGCCGGCCTCCTCCCCTTGCTCCTTTATATACGGAGGTAGGGGGCACCCCTAGACACACAAGTTGATCCACGTGATCATATTCTTAGCCGTGTGCGGTGCCCCCTTCCACCATAGTCCTCGATAATATTGTAGCGGTGCTTAGGCGAAGCCCTGCGACGGTAGTACATCAAGATCGTCACCACGCCGTCGTGCTGACGGAACTCTTCCCCGACACTTTGCTGGATCGGAGTCCGGGGATCGTCATCGAGCTGAACGTGTGCTAGAACTCGGAGGTGCCGTAGTTTCGGTGCTTGATCGGTCGGGCCGTGAAGACGTACGACTACATCAACCAAGTTAATGCTTCCGTTGTCGATCTACAAGGGTACGTAGATCACACTCTCCCCCTCTCGTTGCTATGCATCACCATGATCTTGCGTGTGCATAGGAAATTTTTTGAAATTACTACGTTCCCCAACAGTGGCATCCGAGCCTAGGTTTCATATGTTGATGTTATATGCACGAGTAGAACACAAGTGAGTTGTGGACGATATAAGTCATACTGCTTACCAGCATGTCATACTTTGGTTCGGCGGTATTGTTGGACGAAGCGGCCCGGACCGACATTACGCGTACGCTTACGCGAGACCGGTTCTCCCGATGTGCTTTGCACATAGGTGGCTTGCGGGTGACAGTTTCTCCATATTTAGTTGAACCGAGTGTGGCTACGCCCGGTCCTTGCGAAGGTTAAAACAGCACCAACTTGACAAACTATCGTTGTGGTTTTGATGCGTAGGTAAGATTGGTTCTTGCTTAAGCCCGTAGCAGCCACGTAAAACTTGCAACAACAAAGTAGAGGACGTCTAACTTGTTTTTGCAGGGCATGTTGTGATGTGATATGGTCAAGACATGATGCTAAATTTTATTGTATGAGATGATCATGTTTTGTAAATGAGTTATCGGCAACTGGCAGGAGCCATATGGTTGTCGCTTTATTGTATGCAATGCAATCGCGCTGTAATGCTTTACTTTATCACTAACCGGTAGCGATAGTTGTGGAAGCATAAGATTGGCGAGACAACAATGATGCTACAATGGAGATCAAGGTGTCGCGCCGGTGACGATGGTGATCACGACGGTGCTTCGGAGATGGAGATCACAAGCACAAGATGATGATTGCCATATCATATCACTTATATTGATTGCATGTGATGTTTATCTTTTATGCATCTTATCTTGCTTTGATTGACGGTAGCATTATAAGATGATCTCTCACTAAATTATCAAGAAGTGTTCTCCCTGAGTATGCACCGTTGCGAAAGTTCTTCGTGCTGAGACACCACGTGATGATCGGGTGTGATAGGCTCTACGTTCAAATACAACGGGTGCAAAACAGTTGCACACACGGAATACTCAGGTTATACTTGACGAGCCAAGCATATACAGATATGGCCTCGGAACACGGAGACCGAAAGGTCGAGCGTGAACAATATAGTAGATATGATCAACATAGTTATGTTCACCAATGAAACTACTCCATCTCACGTGATGATCGGACATGGTTTAGTTGATTTGGATCACGTAATCACGTAGAGGACTAGAGAGATGTCTATCTAAGTGGGAGTTCTTTAAGTAATATGATTAATTGAACCTAAATTTATCATTAACTTAGTACCTGATAGTATCTTGCTTGTTTATGTATGATTGTAGATAAATAGCCCGTGCTGTTGTTCCGTTGAATTTTAATGCGTTCCTTGAGAAAGCAAAGTTGAAAGATGATGGTAGCAATTACACGGACTGGGTCCGTAACTTGAGGATTATCCTCATTACTGCACAGAAGAATTACGTCCTGGAAGCACCGCTGGGTGCCAGGCCTGCTGCTGGAGCAACACCAGATGTTGTGAACGTCTGGCAGAGCAAAGCTGATGACTACTCGATAGTTCAGTGTGCCATGCTTTACAGCTTAGAACCGGGACTTCAACAACGTTTTGAACGTCATGGAGCATATGAGATGTTCCAGGAGTTGAAGTTAATATTTCAAGCAAATGCCCGGATTGAGAGATATGAAGTCTCCAATAAGTTCTATAGCTGCAAGATGGAGGAGAACAGTTCTGTCAGTGAGCATATACTCAAAATTTCTGGGAGGCTTTTAAGCTAGTGCCGAGCTGGCCCTTTGAGTTTGAGGGGTAAGTATTTAATGGCGTGGAGATCGTCTCCTCGAGCCATATGGATGTGGAGGATATAGTCCTCAATCTAGAACCCAGGGTCTGTTGTTCCGTCGTATGCCTCTATGTTTATGGGTTTGAATCCCTCTGGAAATTCATGGTCCAGCACCTCATTGGTGAAACATTGGGGGTGTTCGGCGTCCCTGTATCTGGGCATGCCGTGGTGTTCAGATTTTTGGTGTGTTGCATCGTGTGCTGGAGTGCGCTTGCATGGTCCATAGATGGATCTAGTTGCTCCGTCCTTTTGGTGCGAGCACTTGCGTGGATCGCGTATTGGCTTCTGTGCGGTGTTGCTTGCCGCTCCATGTTGGCCGTGAGGTCGTCTATCCGGCCGGGTGGCCATTTTAATTTTTGGTTGCGGGGGATCTAAGGCCTCCTCATCGAATTCAGGTAGAAACTTCCGCTTCGGGTAGCTCTTGGTAAGGCGATTACCGCCATACTTCACTGCTGTGTTGAGTACTTTACTCCATCTGATTTGGAGTGTGTCTTGCGCCGCCTTGAGCCTTTGCTTCTGCCTTTTTAGACTCCTCGCGGTGGAAACAAGCCTTTGATGGGCATTTTGTTGCTCCGGGTGTCTGTCCGGTGTTATGTCCTCCGGACTATTATCCTTGACAGAGTTGGTTTGTTCGGTTTGATTCTCCGTGTTGCCGTGGTCCGGCAGTGGTTCGCCCTGCTCTAACACTGGGTCTATATGATCATTATTTCTGTCAAGGCGGTATTTGGGGCGGCGCATATGCCGCCGCTTTGACTGCTTCTCGAGGGGACAACCCTTCATTGCGTCCTTCTGTTCCTCGTCGTCGTTTTCCTTTGGTGTGTCTACCATGTATACATCATGTGATGAGGTGGACGTCAAGTGCCCTATGGGCAGTGGTTCCTCTTTGTCTCTCGCATCGTCATCCATACCGTTGATGTTTTCGGAGTCGAAGTCGAGCATGTCGGTTAAGTCATCGACAGTGGCTACTAAGTGGGTGGTGGGTGGGTCATGAATTTCTTCGTCGTCCGCATCCCAGTCCTGCTGGACATAGTTCGGACAAGATCCTCCTGATAAGGAGAGAGACCTTAACGAGTTCAGTATGTCGCCGAAGGGCGAGTGCTGAAAAATATCCACGGAGGTAAATTCCATGATCGGCGCCCAATCAGATTCGATAGGAACGGGCGCAGGCGGTTCGGAGTCCGTGGCCGGAGAAGGATCCGACAGTTTAACAACACGGCTCTCGTGCAAGGTAAGGTCGATGTTCGGCTCGATCGCCGCTGAGGGTAAGGCCTCCGTGGCGGGGTCCATCCACCCGTCCGCGGAAGGCGCAGCTGGCTCCGAATTGAGGGTCGGAGCGGCAGCCGGTGCGATCTCCTTAACACTGTCCGATGGGAGAGCTAAGTCATACTCATCGTGACCGCGTGGCGCACAAGGCAGAGGCTCGAATCCGTCGAAGATCAAATCTCCACAAATATCGGCCGTGTAGTTTAAGCTTCCAAACCTGACCTGGTGGCCAGGGGCGTAACTTTCAATCTGCTCCAGATGGCCAAGCGAATTGGCCCGCAGTGCAAAGCCGCCGAACACGAAGATCTGTCCGGGGAGAAAAGTCTCACCCTGGACTGCATCACTATCGATGATAGTAGGAGCCATCTAGCCTAGTGGCAACGACACAGAGGAACTCTCAATGAAAGCAACAATGTCGGTGTCAAAACCGGTGGATCTCGGGTAGGGGGTCCCGAACTGTGTGTCTAGGCCGGATGGTAATAGGAGGCAGGGGACACAATGTTTTACCCAGGTTCGGGCCCTCTTGATGGAGGTAAAACCCTACGTCCTGCTTGATTAATATTGATGATATGGGTAGTACAAGTGTAGATCTACCATGAGATCAAAGAGGCTAAACCCTAGAAGCTAGCCTATGGTATGATTATCCGTTCCTCCTATGGACTAAAACCCTCCGGTTTATATAGACACCGGAGAGGGCTAGGGTTACACAGAGTCGATTACAATGGGAGGAGATCTACATATCCGTATTGCCAAGCTTGCCTTCCACGCCAAGGAAAGTCCCATCCGGACACGGGATGAAGTCTTCAATCTTGTATCTTCATAGTCCGAGAGTCCGGCCAAAGGTTATAGTACAGCTATCCGAACACCCCCTAATCCAGGACTCCCTCACCCATATACTCCCCGGCGAATTCCGTAACTCTCCGGTACTCCAAAAAATACCCGAATCACTCGGAACCTTTCCGAAGTCCGAATATAGTCGTCCAATATATCGATCTTTACGTCTCGACCATTTCGAGACTCCTCGTCATGTCCCCGATCTCATCCGGGACTCCGAACTCCTTCGGTACATTAAAACACATAAACTCAGAATATAGCCGTCATCGAACTTTAAGCGTGCGGACCTTACGGGTTCGAGAACTATGTAGACATGACCGAGACACGTCTTCGGTCAATAACCAATAGCGGAACCTGGATGCTCATATTGGCTCCTACATATTCTACGAAGATCTTTATCGGTCAGACCGCATAACAACATACGTTGTTCCCTTTGTCATCGGTATGTTACTTGCCCGAGATTCGATCGTCGGTATCTCAATACCTAGTTCAATCTTGTTACCGGCAAGTCTCTTTACTCGTTCCGTAATAGATCATCCCACAACTAACTCATTAGTTGCAATGCTTGCAAGGCTTAAGTGATGTGTATTACTGAGTGGGCCCAGAGATACCTCTCCGACAATCGGAGTGACAAATCCTAATCTCGAAATACGCCAACCCAACAAGTACCTTCGGAGACACCTGTAGAGCACCTTTATAATCACCCAGTTACGTTGTGACGTTTGGTAGCACACAAAGTGTTCCTCCGGTAAACGGGAGTTGCATAATCTCATAGTCATAGGAACATGTATAAGTCATGAAGAAAGCAATATCAACATACTAAACGATCAAGTGCTAAGCTAACGGAATGGGTCAAGTCAATCACATCATTCTCCTAATGATGTGATCCCGTTAATCAAATAACAACTCATGTCTATGGTTAGGAAACATAACCATCTTTGATCAACGAGCTAGTCAAGTAGAGGCATACTAGTGACACTCTGTTTGTCTATGTATTCACACATGTATTATGTTTCCGGTTAATACAATTCTAGCATGAATAATAAACATTTATCATGATACAAGGAAATAAATAATAACTTTATGATTGCCTCTAGGGCATATTTCCTTCAGGTGTACCCAACTATTTCCTTTGGGTATCCTATGAAGACACATTTCTCCGATTTGGGTTTGAGCTTATCAGGATGAAACTTTTTCACATAAGCATCGCAACCCCAAACTTTATGAAACGACAACTTTGGTTTCTTGCCAAACCGCAGTTCATATGGCGTCGTCTCAACGGATTTAGATGGTGCCCTATTTAACGTGAATGTAGTTGTCTCTAATGTATAACCCCAAAATGATAGTGGTAAATCGGTAAGAGACATTATAGATTGCACCATATCCAATAAAGTACAGTTACGATGTTCGGACACACCATTACGTTGTGGTGTTCCAGGTGGCGTGAGTTGCGAAACTATTCTGCATTGTTTCAAAATGAAGACCAAACTCGTAAATCAAATATTCTCCTCCACGTTTAGATCATAGAAACTTTATTTTCTTGTTACTATGAATTTCCACTTCACTCTGAAATTCTTTGAACTTTTCAAATGTTTCAGACTTATGTTTCATCAAGTAGATATACCCATATCTGCTCAAATCATCTGTGAAGATGAGAAAGTAACGATACCCGCCACAAGCCTCAATATTCATCAGGCCACATACATTAGTATGTATGGTTTCCAACAAATCTGTTGCTCGCTCCATAATTCCGGAGAATGGTGTTTTAGTCATCTTGCCCATGAGGCATGGTTCACAAGTACCAAGTGATTCATAATCAAGTGATTCCAAAAGTCCATTAGAATTGAGTTTCTTCATGCGCTTTACACCAATATGACCTAAACGGCAGTGCCACAAATAAGTTGCACTATCATTATTAACTTTGCATCTTTTGGCTTCAATATTATGAATATGTGTATCACTACGATCGAGATTCAATAAACCATTCACCTTGGGTGTATGACCATTGAAGGTTTTATTCATGTAAACAGAACAACAATTATTCTCTGACTTTAAATGAATAACTGTATTGTAATAAACATGATCAAATCATATTCATGCTTAACGAAAACACCAAATTTATTTAGGTTCAACATTAATCTCGAAAGTATAGGGAGTGTGTGATGATGATCATATCAATCTTGGAACCACTTCCAGCACACATCGTCACTTCACCCTTAACTAGTCTCTGTTCATTCTGCAACTCCTATTTCGAGTTACTAATCTCAGCAACTGAACTAGTATCAAATACTGAGGGGTTTCTATAAACACTAGTAAAGTACACATCAATAACATGTATATCAAATATACCTTTGTTCACTTTGTCATCCTTCTTATCCACCAAATACTTGGGGCAGATCTGCTTCCAATGACCAGTCCCTTTGCAATAGAAGCACTTAGTCTCAGGCTTAGGTCCAGACTTGGGCTTCTTCACTTGAGCAGCAACTGGCTTGCTGTTCTTCTTGAAGTTCCCCTTCTCCCCTTTGCCCTTTTCTTGAAACTAGTGGTCTTGTCAACCATCAACACTTGATGCTTTTATTGATTTCTACCTTCGCCGATTTCAGCATCATGAAGAGCTTGGGAATCATTTCCATTATCCCTTGCATATTATAGTTCATCACGAAGTTCCAGTAACTTGGTGATAGTGACTAGAGAACTCTGTCAATCACTATCTTATCTAGAAGATTAACTCCCACTTGATTCAAGTGATTGTAGTACTCAAACATTCTGAGCACATGCTCACTAGCCGAGCTATTCTCCTCCATCTTGTAGGCAAAGTGCTTGTCAAAGGTCTCATACCTTTCGACATGGGCATGAGTTTGAAATACTAATTTCAACTCTTGGAACATCTCATATGCTCCGTGGTGTTCAAGAACATCATTGAATCCCCGATTCTAAGTCGTAAAGCATGGTGCACTAAACTATCAATTAGTCATCATATCGAGCTCGCCAAACGTTCATAACGTCTGCATATGCTCCTGCAATCGATCTGTCACCTAGCGGTGCATCAAGGACATAATTCTTCTGTGCGGCAATGAGGATAATCCTCAGATCATAGATCCAATCCACATCATTTCTACTAACATCTTTCAACTTAGTTTTTCTCTAGGAACATATCAAAATAAATGGGGAGCTACATCGCGAGCTATTGATCTACAACATTGTTATGCAAATACTATCAGGACTAAGTTCATGATAAATTTAAGTTCAGTTAATCATATTACTTAAGAACTCCCACTTAGATAGATATCCCTCTAATCATCTAAGTGATCACGTGATCCAAATCAACTAAACCATAACCGATCATCATGTGAAATGGAGTAGTTTTCAATGGTGAACATCACTATGTTGATCATATCTACTATATGATTCATGCTCAACCTTTCGGTGTCAGTGTTCCGAGGCCATATCTGTATATGCTAGGGTCGTCAAGTTTAACCCGAGTATTCTGCGTGTGCAAAACTGGCTTACACCCGTTGTATAAGAACGTTGAGCTTATCACACCCGATCATCACGTGGTGTCTCGGCACGACGAACTTTTGCAATGGTGCATACTCAGGGAAAACACTTGTACCTTGAAATTTTTAGTGAGAGATCATCTTATAATGCTACCGCCAAACTAAGCAAAATAAGATGCATAAAGGATAAACATCACATGCAATCAAAATATGTGACATGATATGGCCATCATCATCTTGTGCCTTTGATCTCCATCTCCAAGGTACCGTCATGATCTCTATCGTCACCGGCATGACACCATGATCTCCATCATCTTGATCTCTATCAATGTGTCGTCACATGGTCATCTCACCAACTATTGCTCTTGCAACTATTGCTATCGCATAGCGATAAAGTAAAGCAATTGTTTGGTGCTTGCATCTTATGCAATAAAGAGACAACCATTAGGCTTCTGCCAGTTGTCGGTAACTTCCACAAAACATGATCATCTCATACAACAACTTATATTTCATCATGTCTTGACCATATCACATCACAACAAGCCTCACAAAAACAAGTTAGACGTCCTCTACTTTGTTGTTACAAGTTTTATGTGGCTGCTACGGGCTGAGCAAGAACCGTTCTTACCTACGCATCAAAACCACAACGATAGTTCGTCAAGTTAGTGTTGTTTTAACCTTCAACAAGGATCGGGCGTAGTCACACTCGATTCAACTAAAGTTGGAGAAACTGACACCCGCCAGCCACCTGTGTGCAAAGCACATCGGTAGAACCAGTCTCGCGTAAGCATACGCGTAACGTCGGTCCGGGCCGCTTCATCCAACAATACCGCCGAATCAAAGTATGACATGCTAGTAAGCAGTATGACTTGTATCGCCCACAACTCACTTGTGTTCTACTCGTGCATATAACATCTATGCATAAACCTGACTCGGATACCACTGTTGGGGAACATAGTAATTTCAAAAAAAATCCTACGCACACGCAAGATCATGGTGATGCATAGCAACGAGAGGGGAGAGTGTCGTCTACGTACCCTCATAGACCGTAAGTGGAAGCATTATGACAACGTAGTTGATGTAGTCGTACGTCTTCATGATCGACCGATCCTTAGTACCGAACATACGGCACCTCCGCGTTCAGCACACGTTCAACTCGGTGATGTCCTGTGAACTCACGATCCAGTAGAGCTTTCGGGAAGAGCTTCTTCAGCACGACGGCATGGTGACGGTGTTGATGAAGCTACCGACGCAGGGCTTCGCCTAAGCACCGCTACGATATGACCGAGGTGGATTATGGTGGAGGGGGGCACCGCACACGGCTAAGGGATCAATGATCAACTTGTGTGTTCTAGGGTGCCCCTCTGCCCCCGTATATAAAGGAGCAAGGGGTAGGCCGGCCAACCCCTGTAGGGTGATACGTCTCCAACGTATCTATAATTTTTGATTGTTCCATGCTATATTATATTATGTTTTGGACATTATTGGGCTTTATTATGCACTTATATATTATTTTTGGGACTAACCTATTAACCGAGTCCCAACCCAGAATTGTGGTTTTTTTGCCTATTTTAGGGTTTCACAGGAAAAGTATATCAAACAGAGTCCAAACGGAATGAAACCTTCGGGTACGTGATTTTCGGAACGAACATGATCTAGAGGACTTGGACCCTACGTCAAGCAATCAACAAGGAAGGCACGAGGTAGGGGGCGCGCCTACCCCCCCAGGTGCGCCCTCTAATACGTCTCCAATGTATCTATAATTTTTGATTGCCCCATGCTATATTATCTACTGTTTTGGACATTACTGGGCTTTATTATCCACTTTTATATTATTTTTGGGACTAACCTATTAACCGCAGGCCCAGCCCAGAATTGCTGTTTTTGCCTGTTTTAGGGTGTCAAAGAAAAGGAATATCAAACGGAGTCCAAACGGAATGAAACCTTTGGGAACGTGATTTTCTCAATGAACAAGACCCAGGAGACTTGGACCCTACGTCAAGACACAAAAGAGGAGGCCACGAGGTAGGGGGCACGCCTACCCCCCCCCCCAGGCGCGCCCTCCACCATCATGGGTCCCCTGTTGCTCCACCGACGTACTCCTTCCTCCTATATATACCTACATACCCCCAAATGATCAGATACGGAGCCAAAACCCTAATTCCACAGCTGCAACTTTCTGTATCCACGAGATCCCATCTTGGGGCTTGTTCCGGAGCTCCGCCGGAGGGGGCATCGATCACGGAGGGCTTCTACATCAACACCATAGCCCCTCCAATGAAGTGTGAGTAGTTCACCTCGGACCTACGGGTCCATAGTTAGTAGCTTGATGGCTTCTTCTCTCTTTTTGGATCTCAATACAATGTTCTCCCCCTCTCTTGTGGAGATCTATTTGATGTAATCTTCTTTTTGCGGTGTGTTTGTTGAGACCGATGAATTGTGGGTTTATGATCAAGTCTATCTATGAACAATATTTGAATCTTCTCTGAATTCTTTTATGTATGATTGGTTATCTTTGCAAGTCTCTTTGAATTATCAGTTTGGTTTGGCCTACTAGATTGATCTTTCTTGCAATGGGAGAAGTGCTTAGCTTTGGGTTCAATCTTGCGGTGTCCTTTCCTAGTGACAGTAGGGGCAGCAAGGCACGTATTGTATTGTTGCCATCGAGGATAACAAGATGGGGTTTTCATCATATTGCATGAGTTTATCCCTCTACATCATGTCATCTTGCTTAAGGCATTACTCTGTTTTCATTAACTTAATACTCTAGATGCATGCTGGATAGCGGTCGATGAGTGGAGTAATAGTAGTAGATGCAGGCAGGAGTCGGTCTACTTGTCTCGGACGTGATGCCTATATACATGATCATACCTAGATATTCTCATAACTATGCTCAATTCTGTCAATTGCTCAACAGTAATTTGTTCACCCACCGTAGAATACTTATGCTCTCGAGAGAAGCCACTAGTGAAACCTATGGCCCCCGGGTCTATCTTCATCATATTAATCTCCCAATACTTAGTTATTTCCTTTGCTTTTTACTTTGCTTTTATTTTACTTTGCATCTTTATCACAAAAATACCAAAAATATTATCTTATCATATCTATCAGATCTCACTCTCGTAAGTGGCCGTGTAGGAATTGATAACCCCTTATCGCGTTGGTTGCGAGGATTTATTTGTTTTGTGCAGGTGCAAGGGACTCGCGCGTAGCCTCCTACTGGATTGATACCTTGGTTCTCAAAAACTGAGGGAAATACTTATGCTACTTTGCTGCATCATCCCTTCCTCTTCGGGGAAAACCAACGCAGTGCTCAAGAGGTAGCAAGAAGGATTTCTGGCGCCGTTGTCGGGGAGGTCTACGCAAAAGTCAATATACCAAGTACCCATCACATACCCTTATCTCCCGCATTACATTATTTGCCATTTTCCTCTCATTTTCCTCTCCCCCACTTCACCCTTGCCGTTTTATTTGCCCTCTCTTTCTATCCTCCTTCTCTTTCCTATTTGCTTCTTTTTGCCCGCTTGCTTTTTGTTTGCTTATGCATTAGTTCGATTGCTTGTCGTTATGGCTAGCCCCTTATCTTATTCGTTGTCTCTCGAGAGTGAAGTTCTAAATTTTAAGCAAAGGGAGGGGGAAAATCTAAAAGACGTTTGGTATAGAATTTCCAATGCTCAAAATAGATCTACCAGGAAGCAATCTACTTCCGTTCTTCTTTGCAATTTGTATGTAGGCGTTACTCCTTGGCACAGATATGTCCTTGATACTATTACTGAAGGTAACTTCTTGGGTAGCCATACTTTTGATTCTTATAATGCTATGATAGATTTGTTTGGCTCACCCCCTCTTTTGGTCAATGGAACTGTATTAACTTTGGAGCATGTAATGCAAAGACTTGAAATTATTGAAAATAAGGTTGCCACCATAGAGTTAATTGAAAATTTGGATAAAAAGATCCACAACCGAATCTCTCAATATGGATCTAAAGTAGGAGTCACTTTGAAAAATATTAAAGAGAAGGAACCCATAGTTAATGAGAAAATAAATCACGATTCCACTAGAATCGATAAACTTGAGGATATTATTACCAACTTGGGAACCACTTTTTCTTCCGTAAAGAATACTCCAAGTCCTCCCACTAAAATTGCCAAGCTTATGTATGTTCCTAAAAATAAGGGTGAATCCTCTAGTAAGGAAACTGCGGATCTCAAATCTATAAGTATTCATCCCAATCTTTTTGCTATCATTAAGGAACCATTTGTTACAAATGAGTTTTTCGATCTTGTGCCTAAAAGTTTGATAATCAATAAAAAGAAGGAAATGCCTAAAGATGGTAGATGCGTCATTGAAGAATTGCCTACCAAAGATGGCAATACCTAGATCTATCCTTGCTTGTTATGCCTAGCTAGGGGCGTTAAACGATAGCGCTTGTTGGGAGGCAACCCAATTTTATTTTTATTCCTTGATTTTTTCTCCTGTTTAGTAATAAATAATTTATCTAGCCTCTGTTTAGGTTGTGTTTTTTGTGTTTAATTAGTGTTTGAGCCAAGTAGAACCTTGGGAAGACTTGGGGAAAGTCTTGTTACACTTGCTGTAAAAAACAGAAACTTTAGCGCTCACGAGAACTGCTGCCATTTTTATTTGGAAAGTTATATTTAGTTAATTATTTTTTCAGATGATTAATAGATAAATTCCTCATGTCCAGAAATTTATTTTAGAATTTTTGGGGTTCCAGATCTTGCGCTAGCTACAGATTACTATAGACTGTTCTGTTTTTGACAGATTCTGTTTTTCGTGTGTTGTTTGCTTATTTTGATGAATCTATGGCTAGTAAAATAGTTTATAAACCATAGAGAAGTTGGAATACAGTATGTTTAACATCAATATAAATAAATAATGAGTTCATTACAGTACCTTGAAGTGGTCTTTTGTTTTCTTTCGCTAACGGTGCTCACGAGATTTTCTACTTTGAGTTTTGTGTTGTGAAGTTTTCAAGTTTTGGGTAAAGATTTGATGGATTATGGAACAAGGAGTGGCAAGAGCCTAAGCTTGGGGATGCCCATGGCACCCCCAAGATAATCTAAGGACACCTAAAAGCCAAAGCTTGGGGATGCCCCGGAAGGCATCCCCTCTTTCGTCTACTTCTATCGGTAACTTTACTTGGAGCTATATTTTTATTCACCACATGATATGTGTTTTGCTTGGAGCGTCTTGTATGATTTGAGTCTTTACTTTTTAGTTTACCACAATCATCCTTGCTGTACACACCTTTTGAGAGAGCCATACATGATTTGGAATTTGTTAGAATACTCTATGTGCTTCGCTTATATCTTTTGAGTTATATAGTTTTGCTCTAGTACTTCACTTATATCTTTTAGAGCACGGTGGTGGATTTGTTTTATAGAAACTATTGATCTCTCATGCTTCACTTAGATTATTTTGAGAGTCTTAAATAGCATGGTAATTTGCTTAAAATCCTAATATGCTAGGTATTCAAGATTAGTAAAATTTTCTTATGAGTGTTTTGAATACTAAGAGAAGTTTGATGCTTGATGATTGTTTTGAGATATGGAGGTAATAATATCAAAGTCGTGCTAGTTGAGTAGTTGTGAAATTGAGAAATGCTTGTGTTGAAGTTTGCAAGTCCCGTAGCATGCACGTATGGTAAACGTTATGTAACAAATTTGAAACATGAGGTGTTATTTGATTGTCCTCCTTATGAGTGGCGGTCGGGGACGAGCGATGGTCTTTTCCTACCAATCTATCCCCCTAGGAGCATGCGCGTAGTGCCGAGGTTTTTGATGACTTGTAGATTTTTGCAATAAGTATGTGAGTTCTTTATGACTAATGTTGAGTCCATGGATTATACGCACTCTCACCCTTCCATCCTTGCTAGCCTCTTCGGTACCGTGCATTGCCCTTTCTCACATTGAGAGTTGGCGCAAACTTCGCCGGTGCATCCAAACCCCGTGATATGATATGCTCTTTCACACATAAACCTCCTTATATCTTCCTCAAAACAGCCACCATACCTACCTATTATGGCATTTCCATAGCCATTCCGAGATATATTGCCATGCAACTTTCCACCATTCCGTTTATCATAACACATTCATTATTCTCATATTGCTTAGCATGATCATGTAGTTGAGATAGTATTTGTGGCAAAGCCACCATTCATAATTCTTTCATACATGTCACTCTTGGTCCATTGCATATCCCGGTACACCGCCGGAGGCATTCATATAGAGTCATCTTTTGTTCTAGTATCGAGTTGTAATTGAGTTGTAAATAAATAGAAGTGTGATGATCATCATTTTCTAGAGCATTGTCCCAAGTGAGGAATTATAAAAAAAGAGAGAGAAATGCCATAAATAAAAAAGGGAGAAAGGCCAAATGAAAAAAATGAGAGAAAAAGAGAGAAGGGACAATGTTACTATCATTTGCCACACTTGTGCTTCAAAGTAGCACCATAATCTTCATGATAGAGAGTCTCTTGTTTTGTCACTTTCATATACTAGTGGGAATTTTCATTATAGAACTTGGCTTGTATATTCCAACAATGGGCCTCCTCAAGTGCCCTAGGTCTTCGTGAGCAAGTAAGTTGGATGCACACCCACTTAGTTTCTTTTGTTGAGCTTTCATACATTTATAGCTCTAGTGCATCCGTTGCATGGCAATCCCTACTCCTTGCATTAACATCAATCGGTGGGCATCTCCATAGCCCATTGATTAGCCTCGTTGATGTGAGACTTTCTCCTTTTTGTCTTCTCCACATAACCCCCCTCATTATATTCTATTCCACCCATAGTGCTATGTCCATGTCTCGCGCTCATATATTGCGTGAAAGTTTATAGGTTTGAGATTACTAAAGTATGAAACAATTGCTTGGCTTGTCATCAGGGTTGTGCATGATGAGAGCTTTCTTGTGTGACGAAAATGGAGCATGACTAAACTATATGATTTTGTAGGGATGAACTTTCTTTGGCCATGTTATTTTGAGAAGACATAATTGCTTTGTTAGTATGCTTGAAGTATCATTATTTTTATGTAAATATGAACTTTTGTCTTGAATCTTTCGGATCAGAATATTCATACCACAATTAAGAAGAATTACGTTAAAATTATGCCAAGTAGCACTCCGCATCAAAATTTCTGTTTTTATCATTTACCTACTCGAGGACAAGCAGGAATTAAGCTTGGGGATGCTTGATACGTCTCCAACGTATCTATAATTTTTGATTGCTCTATGCTATATTATCTACTGTTTTGGACATTATTGGGCTTTATTATCCACTTTTATATTATTTTCGGGACTAACATATTAACCGGAGGCCCAACCCAGAATTGTTGTTTTTGCCTGTTCTAGGGTATCAAAGAGAAGGAATATCAAATGGAGTCCAAACGGAATGAAACCTTCGGGAACGTGATTTGCTCAACGAACAAGACCCAGGAGACTTGGACCCTACGTCAAGACACAAAAGAGGAGGCCACGAGGTATGGGGGCGCGCCTACCCCCCCACCCCAGGCGCACCCTCCACCCTCGTGGGCCCCCTGTTGCTCCACCGACGTACTCCTTCCTCCTATATATACCTACGTACCCCCAAACGATCAGATACGGAGCCAAAACCCTAATTCCACAGCCGCAACTTTCTGTATCCACGAGATCCCATCTTGGGGCCTGTTCCGGAGCTCCGTCGGAGGGGGCATCGATCACGGAGGGCTTCTACATCAACACCATAGCCCCTCCGATGAAGTGTGAGTAGTTCACCTTAGACCTACCGGTCCATAGTTAGTAGCTTGATGGCTTCTTCTCTCTTTTTGGATCTCAATACAATGTTCTCCCCCTCTCTTGTGGAGATCTATTCGATGTAATCTTCTTTTTGCAATGTGTTAGTTGAGACCAATGAATTGTGGGTTTATGATCAAGTCTATCTATGAACAATATTTGAATCTTCTCTGAATTCTTTTATGTATGATTGATTATCTTTGCAAGTCTCTTTGAATTATCAGTTTGGTTTGGCCTACTAGATTGATCTTTCTTGCAATGGGAGAAGTGCTTAGCTTTGGGTTCAATCTTGTGGTGTCCTTTCCCAGTGACAGTAGGGGCAGTAAGGCACGTATTGTATTGTTGCCATCGAGGATAACAAGATGGGGTTTTCATCATAGTGCATGAGTTTATCCCTGTACATCATGTCATCTTGCTTAAGGCGTTACTTTGTTTTCATTAACTTAATACTCTAGATGCATGCTGGATAGCGGTCGATGAGTGGAGTAATAGTAGTAGATGCAGGCAGGAGTCGGTCTACTTGTCTCGGACGTGATGCCTATATACATGATCATACCTAGATATTCTCATAACTATGCTCAATTCTGTCAATTGCTCAACAGTAATTTGTTCACCCACCATAGAATACTTATGCTCTCGAGAGAAGCCACTAGTGAAACCTATGGCCCTCGGGTCTATCTTCATCATATTAATCTCCCAATACTTAGTTATTTCCTTTGCTTTTTATTTTTCTTTTATTTTACTTTGCATCTTTATCACAAAAATACCAAAAAATATTATCTTATCATATCTATCAGATCTCACTCTCGTAAGTGGCTGTGTAGGGATTGACAACCCCTTATCGCGTTGGTTGCGAGGATTTATTTGTTTTGTGCGGGTGCGAGGGACTCGCGCGTAGCCTCCTACTGGATTGATACCTTGGTTCTCAAAAACTGAGGGAAATACTTACGCTACTTTGCTGCATCATCCCTTCCTCTTCGGGGAAAACTAACGCAGTGCTCAAGAGGTAGCACTCTCCACCCTCGTGGGCCCCCTGTTGCTCCACCGACGTACTCCTTCCTCCTATATATAGCTACGTACCCTCAAACTACCAGATACAGAGCCAAAACCTTAATTCCACCGCCGTAACTTTCTGTATCCACGAGATCCCATCTTGGGGCCTTTTCCGGAGCTCCGCCGGAGGGGGCATCAATCAAGGAGGGCTTCTACATCAACACCATAGCCCCTCCGATGAAGTGTGAGTAGTTTACTTCAGACCTACGGGTCCATAGTTATTAGCTAGATGGCTTCTTCTCTCTTTTTGGATCTCAATACAAAGTTCTCCCACTCTCTTGTGGAGATCTATTCGATGTAATCTTCTTTTGCGGTGTGTTTGTTGAGACCGATGAATTGTGGGTTTATGATCAAGTTTATCTATGAACAATTTTTGAATCTTCTCTGAATTGTTTTATGTATGATTGGTTATCTTTGCAAGTCTCTTCGAATTATCAGTTTGGTTTGGCCTACTAGATTGATCTTTCTTGCAATGGGAGAAGTGCTTAGCTTTGGGTTCAATCTTGCGGTGTCCTTTCCCAGTGACAGTAGGGGCAGCAAGGCACGTATTGTATTGTTGCCATCGAGGATAACAAGATGGGGTTTATATTATATTGCATGAGTTTATCCCTCTACACCATGTCATCTTGCTTAAAGCGTTACTCTGTTCTCTTGAACTTAATACTCTAGATGCATGTTGGATATCGGTCGATGTGTGGAGTAATAGTAGTAGATGCAGGCAGGAGTCGGTCTACATGTCTCGGACATGATGCCTATATACATGATTATACCTAGATATTCTCATAACTATGCTCAATTCTGTCAATTGCTCAACAGTAATTTGTTCACCCACCGTAAATACTTATGCTCTTGAGAGAAGCCACTAGTGAAACCTATGGCCCCCGGGTCTATCTTCTATCATATTAATCTTCCAATACTTAGTTATTTCCTTTGCCATTTATTTTACTTGCATCTTTTATTTCTCTTTATCATAAAAATACCAAAAACATTATCTTATCATATCTATCAGATCTCACTCTCGTAAGTGACCGTGTAGGGATTGACAGCCCCTTATCGCGTTGGTTGCGAGGATTTATTTGTTTGTGTAGGTGCGAGGGACTCGTGCGCGGCCTCCTACTGGATTGATACCTTGGTTCTCAAAAACTGAGGGAAATACTTACGCTAATTTGTTGCATCACCCTTTCCTCTTCAAGGGAAAACCAACGTAGTGCTCAAGAGGTAGCAAGAAGGATTTCTGGCGCCGTTGCCGAGGAAGTTCGCGCAAGACAAGTCAAGATTTGAATCCCGACAACGAGTCACTTGTGGCGCCGTTGCAAGTCAAGACAAACCAAGTACCCATCACAAACCCTTATCTCCCGCATTACATTATTTTCCATTTGCCTCTCGTTTTCCTCTCCCCCACGTCACCCTTGCCGTTTTATTCGCCCTCTCTCTCCATCCTCCCTCTCTTTCTCTATTTGCCTCTTTTTGCCTGTCTCTTGTTTGCTTGTGTGTTGGATTGCTTGCTTGTCATGATGGCTCTACCTAGATTAGGTGATCTTCACCTTAAAAGGATAGAAGATATCGAAAGAAACGTCAGGAGTTTTATGGTTTTACAATTTGAGCATAATAATTTCTTTAGAAATGACCTTAAAGAACAAAAAAAAATTATGGGTTATATGAATAAAGAGCTCGATGATATGTCTAAATAATTTGATGGTTTGAAATCTCAGATTGCTCATCTTGAGAAGTTAATAGCTGAAGTTTCGAATAAGCAAGCCACCTTAGTTAATAAGATGGCCGGTAAGCCGAATTTTTTTGGAAGATAAAGATGAAGATCTAAAAGTTATTGATGTGTCCCCTATTAAATCTTTGTTTTGCAATATGAATCTTGATAATGATGGGACTGAATATGATCCACCTTTACCTAGACGGCGTTCCAAAAATTCAGAGTCTTTAGATCTTGATGCTAAAATTTTTAAAAGTGGGATTGAAGAAGTCAAAACTTTAAATATTAATGAACCCACTATTTTGGATTTCAAGGAATTTAATTATGATAATTGCTCTTTGGTAGATTGTATTTCCTTGTTGCAATCCGTGCTAAATTCTCCTCATACTTATAGTCAAAATAAAGCCTTTACCAAACATATCGTTGATACTTTGATGAAATCTTATGAAGAAAAACTTGAGTTGGAAGTTTCTATCCCTAGAAAGCTTTATGATGAGTGGGAACCTACTATTAAAATTAAAATTAAAGATCATGAATGCTATGCTTTGTGTGATTTGGGTGCTAGTGTTTCCACGATTCCAAAGACTTTGTGTGATTTGCTAGGTTTCCGTGATTTTGATGATTGCTCTTTAAACTTGCACCTTGCGGATTCCACTATTAAGAAACCTATGGGAAGAATTAATGATGTTCTTATTGTTGCAAATAAGAATTATCTGCCCATAGATTTTATTGTTCTTGACATAGATTGCAATCCTTCACGTCCTATTATTCTTGGTAGACCTTTTCTTAGAACGATTGGTGCAATTATTGATATGAAGGAAGGGAATATTAGATTCAAATTTCCGTTAAGAAAAGGCATGGAACACTTCCCTAGAAAGAAAATCAAACTACCTTATGAATCTATTATGAGAGCCACTTATGGATTGCCTACCAAATATGGCAATACCTAGATCTATCCTTGCTTTTTATGCCTAGCTAGGGGCGTTAAACGATAGCGCTTGTTGGGAGGCAACCCAATTTTATTTTTATTCCTTGCTTTTTGCTCCTGTTTAGTAATAAATAATTTATCTAGCCTCTGTTATGGTTGTGTTTTTTGTGTTTAATTAGTGTTTGTGCCAAGTAGAACCGTCGAGAAGACTTGGGGAAAGTCTTTTTAATCTTGCTGTAAAAACAGAAACTTTAGCGCTCACGAGAATTGTTGCCATTTTTATTTGGAAAGTGCTATTTAGTTAATTCTTTTTGCATATGATTAATAGATACATTCCTCACGTCCAGAAATTTATTTTAGAATTTTTGGGGTTCCAGATCTTGTGTTAGCTACAGATTACTACAGACTTTTCTGTTTTTGACAGATTCTGTTTTTCGTGTGTTGTTTTTGCTTATTTTGATGAATCTATGGCTAGTAAAATAGTTTATAAACCATAGAGAAGTTGGAATACAGTAGGTTTAACACCAATATAAGTAAAGAATGAGTTCATTATAGTATCTTGAAGTGGTGTTTTGTTTTCTTTCGCTAACGGAGCTCACGAGATTTTCTACTTTAAGTTTTGTGTTGTGAAGTTTTCAAGTTTTGGATAAAAGATATGATGGATTATGGAACAAGGAGTGGCAAGAGCCTAAGATTGGGGATGCCCATGGCACCCCAAGATAATCTAAGGACGCCTAAAAGCCAAAGCTTGGGGATGCCCTGGAAGGCATCCCCTCTGAAAGATCGAGGATGTCGCCTAGAGGGGGGGTGAATAGGCGCTTTAAAATAATTACGGTTAAGGCTTGAACAAATGCGGAAAAAACCTAGCGGTTAATTTGTCAAACACAAAACCTACAACAACTAGGCTCACCTATATGCACCAACAACTTATACTAAGCAAGATAAACAACTATGTGATAGCAACATATATGACAAGAAACAATATGGTTATCACAAAGTAAAGTGCATAAGTAAAGGGCTCGGGTAAGAGATAACCGAGGCACGCGGAGACGACGATGTATCCCGAAGTTCACACCCTTGCGGATGCTAATCTCCGTTTGGAGCGGTGTGGAGGCACAAAGCTCCCCAAGAAGCCACTAGGGCCACCGTAATCTCCTCACTCCCTCGCACAATGCAAGATGCCATGATTCCACTAAGGGACCCTTGAGGGCGGTCACCGAACCCGTAAAAATGGCAACCCTTGGGGGCAGTCACCGAACCCGTACACTTTGGCAACCCTTGGGGCCGGTCACCGGTACCCGTCAAATTGCTCGGGGCGATCTCCACAACCTAATTGAAGACCCCGACGCTTGCCCGGAGCTTTACACCACAATGATTGAGCTCCGAACACCACCAACCGTCTAGGGCGCCCAAGCACCCAGGAGGAACAAGCTCAAAGGTACCAAGCACCCAAGAGTAATAAGCTTCTCAACTTGTAACTTCCACGTATCACGTGGAAAACTCAAACCGATGCACCAAATGCAATGGCAAGGGCACACAGAGTGCCCAAGTCCTTCTCTCTCAAATCCCACCGAAGCAACTAATGCTAGGGAGGAAAATGAGAGGAATAACAAGAAGGAGAACACCAAGAACTCCAAGATCTAGATCCAAGGGGTTCCCCTCACCTAGAGGAGAAAGTGACTGGTGGAAACGTGGATCTAGATCTCCTCTCTCTTTTCCCTCAAAAACTAGCAAGAATCCATGGAGGGATTGAGAGTTAGCAATCTCGAAGAAGGTCAACAATGGGGGAAGAACACAAGCTCAAAAGATAAGGTTCATTGGGGAAGAAGACCCCCTTTTATAGGTGGGGAAAAATCCAACCGTTATGCTCACAGCCCGCATAGAGTGGTACTACCGCACCAAGGAGAGGTACTACCGCTAGGGCGGTAGTACCCCTTTGAAAAACAACAGCGAGGAGGCAAAAGGCCAGTAGAACCGCCGGAGCGATACTACCGCTCGTCCTCATGGTACTACCGCTAGGGATCGCGGTACTACCGGAAAGGGTAGCGGTACTACTGCTAGCGAGTGGTACTAAAAAATACATCTGGGCCTACCACCGCAGGACTTGGGAAAAGTTTTTGGTTCGGAGCGGTACTACCGCTGTAGGAGCTGCGATAGTACCGCTCTGGAGTGGTAGAAAAAAATTACATCCGCTCAAAATTGCGGTAGTACCGCTGCAGCCTTTTCAGAACACCAAAACTGCCACAACTTTTGCAAACGGACTACGAATTCGATGAAACCAAGTTTGTTGGAAAGCTAGCGACAAGGGCTAACACAATATTGAAATAAATATCAATAAGAAGCAAATTAGAAAAGTCCCATAATAAAATGGTGAGAACCCTTCCTCGGATAAGACCGGTAAAACCTCCAACACCGAAAACATCATAGAAGACGCATGCGAACTCCGTTTTCGACGAACTCAAGCTTGTCATCAAGATGACCATAAGCTCTAAGACTCACAAAGAGAACCAAATAAGAACCAAGAAACATGATGCAAGGATGCAATGGTTTGAGCTCTCGATGAACGATACGATCAAGCTACACATTTGAGAGCCTCCCTTTATAGTACAGCTATCGATCCTATAACCCGGTCTCCCAACTACCACCATGAGACCGGTAAATAGAAAACCTATCAAGGGCAAACCTTTGCCTTGCACATGATCCACTTGAGCTAGATGATGACGATCTTTTCCTCCTCAAGATGGACCACCTTTCTTGATTGTGTTGGGTCGATGGAGACTAGATGATTGCTCCCCCATACTCCACTATGGGTGAGCCACTCTTCGGCACATCTTCACAAGTCCATTGACACCACAATGGATGGCAAGCTTCAAGCACTTGATCTCTTCGTGATTCTCCACTTGAACTTGCACACGACAATCTTGATGACGATCACCACTTGATGTCATCCTTCCCATGGGTTGTATCATCCTCTTGACGCAAGCCCATGGACACATACCTAACCCCACATAGACTCTCACATAGACCATGGGTTAGTACACAAAGTGCAATGGACAATGCTTACCATACCATGGGATCACTTGACCCCTCTTGGTACATCTTCTACTCTTTGTGAGTTGATCAACTTGATTCACTCTTGACTTAGTCTTGATCAACCTTGAATCTTTCCAACTCTCTTTGTTTGGATGATGTCTTGAAGGTAAACATGAATGATCACACAATCTTCTTCTTCAAGACATGCTTGCAATAAGCTCAACACTCACATGACCAATCTTTGGATAATTCCTTAATAGCACCTTGATCAACCCATAAACTCCTTGAAACCAACACATGGACTTCAAGAAATGCCTATGGAAAAACCCTTCAAATATAACTCAATGCAACCATTAGTCCATAGAGAATGTCATCAATTTCCAAAAACACACATGGGGGCACCACATGTCCTTTCAATCTCCCCCATTTTGGTAATTGATGACAATCACTTTCAAGAGAGTTTATATAAGGAATTATGCATCACCATGCAATGCAACAAGAAATAATGCATGCGTAGGTGCTGCGTATGCTTAGGAACAAACCAAAGCCAGAAGGGACAACTCTCTAAACTTCTCCACAAACAAAGCCAGAAGAGACAACTCTCTAAACTTTCTCCACAAAACTCTCTGAAACTTCTCCCCCGTTGGCATCGATTGCCAAAATGGGCTAAAAGCTTAGAAGGCCAATAGAAAATGTGTTCCTCCATAAATTGTGTATTTCTCAACAAGAGAGTGGAATGCAATACACATATCCAACGGTAAATACTTGGAGGAAGACAAACTATATTGAGGCCCAAAGATTGCAAAAGGAAGATATGCCACAAAGGCATAATCAAAGAGAGAAACAAGCAATCAAGCAATCAAAAGATACCAATTGAAGCAAGCTATCAAAAGATACCAATTGAACCAACTAGGCCAATGATCCTACGAGCCACATGAATAAAGGATATTATGATAAAGGCGGAGCAGTGTTCTAAAGAAACTAGAGAAGCTCCCCATGATTTGTGCACATCAAGATTTTTTGTATTTGGATACAAAGTGCACAAAATAGGATCATAGCTCCCCCAAAATCAATAGAAACTTACAACAAGTGCAAGAGAGCATATAGGAGACTAAGCCTAGTACTTGCAACAAACACATGGTTGAGCAACAAGTAAGAGAGGCAACTTAAGAGTGGGCTCAACCAAAAAGATGTGTGTGAGTCAAGGCAATGCACTTGAGAAGACTAATGTACAGAAGAGCATTAAGCATCAATAAAGTCTTCAAAGAATGAGGCACACAGTGCAAGGCCTATCATTCCCACACACAACTAGCAAATGGGTTCACAAGCTTACTAATAAGCATATAGAGAACCTATGCTTGTGACAACCCGCGGTGAAGATAGAAGATGAAAGGCGCATCAAGACGAGGGATGCCAATTAAGATGGCAAAAACCTCGTAAAGATAAGCATGAGGAAAATAATCTTCACCACACAAGAGTGCATCAAGATGCAACGATAGAAGACACGCACTCAAGGCAAAAGCTTTCACGGAGCCACCAAAGAAATAACATAAGAAAGACAAGGTGGACGTGAAAGAAAGGATATCATCTAGATATGCAACTTCTCTCAAGTGTATAAGATTCTAGGTAGACGAAATCATGATGATATATATATCTACAAAGAAGGATGTACACCCGAAATAGTTACAACACGAAGGAACAAGATATCCAAAAGGAAGTCATACATATACCAATAAGATATTTGCTTGAGAGCATAGCACATGGCTAGATATGGTCTTATTGTATATAAATGAATTCCAACCACACGAACATCAAAGACATCACAACTAGCAACAAGACATCATTGTTGGGATGCTTTGAGAAAGGAAACAAGTATCACAAGAAAGAATGGATAACATGCCATGATACAACCTACACAAGGTTGATGCAAGAAATGTGTGCATGAAGTATATGAAGATACTTGTTACCGAGATAACATTGGAAGGATGTAGTAGATACCAATTGAAGGTACAAAGTAGTTCATTGATCATCCTAGCTTGACTCCAATAAGCACATGGTGACAACACCTTCCTTGTGAGTGAGCCGAGCATCCAATGCATCTCCACTTGTTCCTAGAACAACAACACAAACAAAATGGTACCCAAACTCATTGGGACCAAAGAGTTAGAGAACCAACAACACATAGGACAAACTCCACATAAATATGTGCATATAGATATGAAAATGAATTTCATGCACATCTCATCCAATTTGAGACTTGGTGGAGTTCCCCCTATATATTGGGTCAAAGAAAGAAACATGCCAAAGAAACTACAAGAAGTAAATATGCATGCTCAAGACTTTCAAGAACCGAGACCAAAAGACAAAGAAATACCAAGCGAAGAAAAGATACCAAATGTATAAATCATCACTTGGAGGATATCCATAAAAGATACATCAAGGAATGAGATATCCATTGATACACTCAAAAAGAAAGATGTCAAACTCCCAAAAAAGAGAATGGTTCCAAACAAACCAAGCCCTCTAGAAAGTTTCATGATGGCACAAAGCACCAAAAAGAAACGGCTTGCCTTCCACAAACACACACTTGATAAGGATCACAAGATGAGTGTTTTATAGAGAATAGGATAGCTCCCCCAAGACTAGTGCATTATAGAGAATTTGCATTTGAATACAAAATGCACGAGGTGGGATCACCACTTTCACTATATCTAGAAAACACTAGACAAGATCAAGAAATAAACAAGATCCACAAGTGGTATGGAAGACAAAGGGAGTTGATACAATCCTTGGCAAGAGAAAAGGCAAATAAAAAGCAAAAGCCAATGTAAAGATGATCAATAAATTCTACCACACAAAGTGAGTACCAATTGTCAAAAGACAAGAAGTAATGGAAATAATTCCCGGTGGTAGATAGCAAGGATATCCGACATCATCTTCACACCAACAAAAAGCAAATTGCAACTTGTAGAGCTAACATGCCACCTAGGAACAAGATAATTTACAATATCAACTCTAGGTGACAATATCTCAAATGTACACATTTTCTAGGCTAGTAATATACACATAGCATATTACTCCCCCATAATGTGATACCAATTAAAGATAGACAAGAGGCAATTAAAGGATCCAACAAGAGATAATTAATGGACTATTTAGAATTTGAATTTCTCATGAGAAGACATACCACATAGAGACTAGATAATCTTGTAATATCAATACTATTTGGTATTCCTCATGTACACACATTTATAGGATTGTGAGGTGCACAAAGCACATCACTCCCCCACAATGGGATATTCCATTAATCTCTCACAAGAGCCAACTAAGATATGACCAAGATGCACAAAGGCTCAACGAACGACACACATGTACATGATGTGCAAACCAACACACACATACTTGATTGCTCAAGATAATCAAGTTGGAAGCACAACATATACAAACACATGCAAGGAACGAAACCAAACATGCAAAGGGGCAAGTAACTATCAATGTAGACACTTTAAGCACGAGTTACCGCAAGGAGGAACATTGGATATAAGATAGAAACTTGATAATCCGAATGACTTGGCTTGAGACAATAAGAATGATGAAGTCCCCTTAATTCTTCATAATGTAGCCAAGTCTCCAATGACCTCCAATATCACCTATTGATCAAGTTTGAGCTTGTTGGTCCCCAACCAAGTTGGGTCCTAAGAGGTTAGTCACAATAGGCTTGGCTACCCAAATGGTTCTTTTCTTGACACCACTTTGAGCACCAACAAATTTGGCAAACACATTGCCAACATTATCCTTCCCAAGAGAATAGATATCATCAATAATAATTGGGTTGGATAAGTTACCACTAGTGCATGAAGAGGCGAGGTGACCTTTCTCACGACATAGGTAGCAACGTCTACTCTTCACTTTCTTCTCACTTGATTTCTCAACTTGAGAAGCATAAGCTTGAGTCTTCTTGGGAAGAGGCTTTCTTCAACTTGAGGTTGAGCATGAGAATGAACTTGTGGCCGCTTCCCTTGTTGCTTGTCACTAATGGCTTCTTCTTCAATGGGCAAGATCTAACATGATGCCCTTCAATTTTGCACTTGAAGCAAATAATCTTGGCCGAATTCTTGACTTGTTCTTGGCCCTTCTTCTTGTTCATCTTGGACTTCTTATTCTTATTGGAGTTGAATCCAAGTCCACCTTTGTCATTGGGGGATTTTTGCACACTCAATATATTGTTGAGTGTGGATTTCCGTTCATGACTCTTTTCCAAGTCTTTCTTCAAAGAAGTGACTTGGGCCTTGAGCTCTTTGATTTCCTCTACATGGTTAGTCTCAACACAAGTACTAGAGGAAGTATAAGCTTCATCGTTAGAGCAACAAGGCAAGGAAAGCAATTCATCACAAGATGTACCAATGTTATGCATGGATGAATCGCGAGGACTAGCACAAGGCAATATAGCATTTTGAATAAAACTAGTGCTAGTATCCACATGAGGCTCACTAGATGTTACCTTAGCAAGCATGGCCTCATGAGCTAACTTTAGCACATTATGGGATACTAGAAGATCATCATGAGAGCTTGTGAGCTTTTTTTCTTCCAACATCCCAGAATTGCTAGATAGCAACTCAAGTTGAGCCCTTAGCTCAACATTCTCCTTCAAAATGGATGCTTCACAAGAGATAGAGTTAGTAGCACAAGAATCATCATTAAAAACAAGAGTAGAGGACACCTCAGAAAGCTCTTTTGAATATGAAGCTTCAAGTTGAGCATGAGACTCGGTGAGTTTGATGAGCTCACTCTTATTGACCCTTGAGCCATTTTCTAGGTGCTCAAAGTCCTCAAGGAGTTTAGCATGTGCAACTTCAAGCTCTTCATTTTTAATTTCAAAATCATTGGCCACCTCAAGAGCTCTATCATGAGATTCCCTCACTCTAGATAATTCTAGAGCAAAAGTCTCCTCAAGAGATTCCTTGGTGGTTTGTTCAAGTTCGAGAGCTTGGGAGAGGTCCGCGATCTCATTAGCGTAATCACGCTCATGACCTTCCATTTTATCAATGGTGACCTCATGCTCCTCAAGATGAGATTCCAACTCATCAATATATTTCTTGCCCTCAATGGCAATGGACATGATTTCCATGAAGTTGGAACGAGTAATTTTATTTTTATTAAGAGCTTTAAAAATCATTTCCCCCTTAATTTTTAAGGAGGCAACATTATCATTCTCTTCATCATTATCCTTATCATCATTAGCATCAACATCATCATCAAGAGACATATTGGGTTTCAAAGTAGGAGATACCTTTGAAGCCTTAGCCATAAGGCAAAAAGCAATAGATGATGATGTAGGATCCCTTGAAGCGCCATTTAAAAACACATCTTGTTCCATGGAGTGTTGGGTTTCCTCTACATTGTTAGCACCACAACTCGAGGAAATACAAGCATTTTTATCATGGCAACAAGATATAGCAAGCATATCATCAAGAGATTTAGTCAAACAATTTCTACAAGATATGCACGGACTATCAACACAAGCATGTGAAACATGTATGGTGCTCGAAGTGTTAAAGTCCAAAGAAGAAGCATTGCAATAATATAGTGATGAAGGATCATCCACAATAAGCATACTATCATCATTGCAATGACCAACACTACTCACCATATCATTACCTTGTGGAAAACCACATGTAGGTGAAGTAGAAGAAGTTGAGAAGACTATACGGCTGGATGTGGAGGGAGAACAATCATCCCCACAAAATTTGGACACGCCATATTTATCTTGAAGCTTTGTCCACAACTCATGAGCATCCCGGAACATCATGAGTTGAAATATAAGTACATTGCTCAAAGCATCGAAAAGCACATTAGAAGCTTGAGCATTGAGATAAGAGTTTTTCTCATCCTCTAAAGATAATCTTTGGGGATCCTTCGGAGGAGAAAAACCCATAGCTACAATTCGCTCTAAATTTGGGTCCATGACCCTAAAGAGATTAAGCATGCGAATTACCTAAACATAAAAATTTGTGCCATGGAAACTAAGAGTGTCAGAGAATCCTAAACCCCTAGTCGACATCTTTACTCTCTAGGCGGTTAAGCCCTAAAAGAGAGACGAGGCTCTGATACCAATTGAAAGATCGTGGATGTCGCCTAGAGGGGGGGTGAATAGGCGCTTTAAAATAATTACGGTTTAGGCTTGAACAAATGCGGAATAAACCTAGCGGTTAATTTGTCAAGCACAAAACCTACAACAACTAGGCTCACCTATGTGCACCAACAACTTATGCTAAGCAAGATAAACAACTATGTGATAGCAAGATATATGACAAGAAACAATATGGCTATCACAAAGTAAAGTGCATAAGTAAAGGGCTCGGGTAAGAGATAACCGAGGCACGCGGAGACGACGATGTATCCCGAAGTTCACACCCTTGCGGATGCTAATCTCCGTTTGGAGCGGTGTGGAGGCACAATGCTCCCCAAGAAGCCACTAGGGCCACCGTAATCTCCTCACGCCCTCGCACAATGCAAGATGCCGTGATTCCACTAAGGAACCCTTGAGGGTGGTCACCGAACCTGTACAAATGGCAACCCTTGGGAGCGGTCACCGAACCCGTACACTTTGGCAACCCTTGGGGGAGGTCACCGGTACCCGTCAAATTGCTCGGGGCGATCTCCACAACCTAATTGGAGACCCCGACGCTTGCCCGGAGCTTTACACCACAATGATTGAGCTCCGAACACCACCAACCGTCTAGGGCGCCCAAGCACCCAAGAGGAACAAGCTCAAAGGTACCAAGCACCCAAGAGTAATAAGCTTCTCAACTTGTAACTTCCACGTATCACGTGGAGAACTCAAATTGATGCACCAAATGTAATGGCAAGGGCACACGGAGGGCCCAAGTCCTTCTCTCTCAAATCCCACCGAAGCAACTAATGCTAGGGAGGAAAATGAGAGGAAGAACAAGAAGGATAACACCAAGAACTCCAAGATCTAGATCCAAGGGGTTCCCCTCACCTAGAGGAGAAAGTGATTGGTGGAAACGTGGATCTAGATCTCCTCTCTCTTTTCCCTCAAAAACTAGCAAGAATCCATGGAGGGATTGAGAGTTAGCAAGCTCGAAGAAGGTCAACAATGGGGGAAGAACACGAGCTCAAAAGATAAGGTTCATTGGGGAAGAAGACCCCCTTTTATAGGTGGGGAAAAATCCAACCGTTATGCTCACAGCCCGCACAGAGCGGTACTACCGCACCAAGGAGCGGTACTACCGCTAGGGCGGTAGTACCCCTTTGAAAAACAACAGCGAGGAGGCAAAAGGCCAGTAGAACCGCCGGAGCGGTACTACCGCTTGTCCTCACGGTACTACCGCTAGGGATCACGGTACTACCAGAAAGGGTAGCGGTACTACTGCTAGCGAGCGGTACTAAAAAAATACATCCGGGCCTACCACCGCAGAACTTGGGACGAGTTTTTGGTCAGGAGCGGTACTACCGTTGTAGGAGCCGCGGTAGTACCGCTCTGGAGCGGTAGAAAAAAATTAAATCCGCTCCAAATCGCGGTAGTACCACTGCAGCCTTTTCAGAACATCAAAACTGCCACAACTTTTGCGAACGGACTCCGAATTCGATGAAACCAAGTTTGTTGGAAAGCTGGCGACAAGGGCTAACACAATATTGAAATAAATATCAATAAGAAGAAAATTAGAAAAGGCCCATAAGAAAATGGTGAGAACCCTTCCTCGGATAAGACCGGTAAAACCTCCAACACCGAAAACATCATAGAAGACGCATGCGAACTCCGTTTTTGATGAACTCAAGCTTGTCATCAAGATGACCATAAGCTCTAAGACTCACAAAGAGAACCAAACCAGAACCAAGAAACATGATGCAAGGATGCAATGGTTTGAGCTCTCGATGAACGATACGATCAAGCTACTCACTTGAGAGCCCCCCTTGATAGTACGGCTATCGATCCTATAACCCGGTCTCCCAACTACCACCATGAGACCGGTAAAATAGAAAACCTATCAAGGGCAAACCTTTGCCTTGCACATGATCCACTTGAGCTAGATGATGACGATCTTTTCCTCCTCAAGATGGACCACCTTTCTTGATTGCGTTGGGTCGATGGAGACTAGATGATTGCTCCCCCATACTCCACTATGGGTGGGCCACTCTTCGGCACATCTTCACAAGTCCATTGACACCATAATGGATGGCAAGCTTCAAGCACTTGATCTCTTCGTGATGCTCCACTTGAACTTGCACACGGCAATCTTGATGACGATCACCACTTGATGTCATCCTTTCCATGGGTTGTATGATATCTTCCTCTTGACGCAAGCCCATGGACACGTACCTAACCCCACATAGACTCTCACATAGACCATGGGTTAGTACACAAAGTGCAATGGACAATGCTTACCATACCATGGGATCACTTGATCCCTCTCGGTACATCTTCTACTCTTTGTGAGTTGATCAACTTGATTCACTCTTGACTTAGTCTTGATCAACCTTGAATCTTTCCAACTCTCTTTGTTTGGATGATGTCTTGAAGGTAAACATGAATGATCACACAATCTTCTTCTTCAAGACATGCTTGCAATAAGCTCAACACTCACATGACCAATCTTTGGATAATTCCTTAATAGCACCTTGGTCAACCCATAAACTCCTTGAAACCAACACATGGACTTCAAGAAATGCCTATGGAAAAATCCTTCAAATATAACTCAATGCAACCATTAGTCCATAGAGAATGTCATCAATTACCAAAACCACACATGGGGGCACCGCATGTCCTTTCACCCTCTTTCGTCTACTTCCATCGGTAACTTTACTTGGAGCTATATTTTTATTTACCACATGATATGTGTTTTGCTTGGAGCATCTTGTATTATTTGAGTCTTTATTTGTTAGTTTTCCACAATCATCCTTGCTGTACACACCTTTTGAGAGAGACACACATGATTCGGAAATTGTTAGAATACTCTATGTGCTTCACTTATATCTTTTGAGTTATATAGTTTTTGCTCTAGTGCTTCACTTATATCCTTTAGAGCACGTTAGTGGATTTCTTTTATAGAAACTATTGTTCTCTCATGCTTCACTTAGATTATTTTGAGAGTCCTAAAAAACAGCATGGTAATTTGCTTTAATTATGTTAGGCATTCAAGATTAATAAAAAAATTCTTATGAGTGTGTTGAATACTATGAGAAGTTTGATACTTGATAATTGTTTTGAGATATGGAGATGGTAATATTAGAGTCATGCTAGTTGAGTAGTTGTGAATTTGAGAAGTACTTGTGTTAGAGTTTGTGATTCCCGTAGCATGCACGTATGGTGAACGGTTATGTGATGAAGTCGGAGCATGATTTATTTATTGATTGTCTTCCTTATGAGTGGCGGTCGGGGATGAGCGATGGTCTTTTTCCTACCAATCTATCCCCCTAGGAGCATGCGCATAATACTTTGCTTTGATAACTTGTAGATTTTTGCAATAAGTATATGAGTTCTTTATGACTAAGGTTGAGTCCATGGATCTTACACACTTTTCTTCCTTCCACCATTGCTAGCCTCTCTAATACCATGCACCTTTCGCCGGTATCATACACCCACCATGTACCTTCCTCAAAACAGCCACCATACCTACCTATCATGGCATTTCCATAGCCATTCCGAGATATATTGCCATGCAACTTTCCACCGTTCCATTTACTATGACACGCTCCATCATTTTCATATTGCTTTGCATGATCATGTAGTTGACATTGTATTTGTGGCAAAGCCACCGTTCATAATTCTTTCATACATGTCACTCTTTATTCATTGCAAATCCCGGTACACCGCCGGAGGCATTCACATAGAGTCATATTTTGTTCTAAGTATTGAGTTGTAATTGTTGAGTTGTAAGTAAATAAAAGTGTGATGATCATCATTTTTAGAGCATTGTCCCAAGTGAGGAAAGGATGATGGAGACTATGATTCCCCCACAAGTCGGGATGAGACTCCGGACAAAAAAAAAGAGGCCATAAAAAAGGAGAAAAGGCCCAAATAAAAGAAAATATGAAAGAAATAGAGAGAAGGGACAATGCTACTATCCTTTTACCACACTTGTGCTTCAAAGTAGACCATGATCTTCATAATGGAGAGTCTCCTATGTTATCACTTTCATATACTAGTGGGAATTTTTCATTATAGAACTTGGCTTGTATATTCCAATGATGGGCTTCCTAAAAATGCCCTAGGTCTTCGTGAGCAAGCGAGTTGGATGCACACCCACTTAGTTCCTTTTGTTGAGCTTTCATATATTTATAGCTCTAGTGCATCCGTTGCATGGCAATCCCTACTCACACACATTGATATCTATTGATGGGCATCTCCATAGCCCCTTGATACGCCTAGTTAATGTGAGACTATCTTCCCCATTTTTTTGTCTCCTCCACAACCACCATTTTATTCCACCTAGAGTGCTATGTCCATGGCTCACGCTCATGTATTGCGTGAAGATTGAAAAAGTTTGAGAACACCAAAAGAATGAAACAATTTCTTGGCTTGTCAACGGGGTTGTGCATGATTTAAATACTTTGTGTGGTGAAGATAGAGCATAGCCAGACTATATGATTTTGTAGGGTTAACTTTCTTTTGCCATGTTATTTTGAAGAGACATAATTGCTTAGTTAGTATGCTTGAAGTATTATTATTTCTATGTCAATATTGAACTTTTGTCTTGAATCTTTCGGATCTGAATATTCATACTACAATTAAGAAGAATTACATTGAAATTATGACAAGTAGCATTCCACATCAAAAATTCTATTTTTATCATTTACCTACTCGAGGACGAGCAGGAATTAAGCTTGGGGATGCTTGTTCCATGCTATATTATATTCTGTTTTGGACATTATTGGGCTTTATTATACACTTTTATATTATTTTTGGGACTAACCTATTAACCGGAAGCCCAGCCCAGAATTGCTTTTTTTTTGCCTATTTTAGGGTTTCGCAGAAAAAGAATATCAAACGGAGTCCAAACGGAATGAAACCTTCGGGAACGTGATTTCCGAAACGAACATGATCCAGAGGACTTGGACCCTACGTCAAGCAATCAACGAGGAAGGCACGAGGTAGGGGCGCGCCTACCCCCCCTCCCCAGGCGCGCCCTCCACCCTCGTGGGCCCCCTGTTGCTCCACCGACATACTCCTTCCTCCTATATATACCTACGTACCCTCAAACTACCAGATACGGAGCCAAAACCCTAATTCCACCGTGGTAACTTTCTGTAGCCACGAGATCCCATCTTGGGACCTTTTCCGGAGCTCCGCTGGAGGGGGCATTGATCACGGAGGGCTTCTACATCAACACCATAGCCCCTCCGATGAAGTGTGAGTAGTTTACTTCAGACCTACGGGTCCATAGTTATTAGCTAGATGGCTTTTTCTCTCTTTTTGGATCTCAATACAAAGTTCTCCCCCTCTCTTGTGGAGATCTATTCGATGTAATCTTCTTTTGGCGATGTGTTTGTTGAGACCGATGAATTGTGGGTTTATGATCAAGTTTATCTATGAACAATTTTTGAATCTTCTCTGAATTCTTTTATGTATGATTGGTTATCTTTCCAAGTCTCTTCGAATTATCAGTTTGGTTTGGCCTACTAGATTGATCTTTCTTGCAATGGGAGAAGTGCTTAGCTTTGGGTTCAATCTTGCGGTGTCCTTTCCCAGTGACAGTAGGGGCAGCAAGGCACGTATTGTATTGTTGCCATCGAGGATAACAAGATGGGGTTTATATCATATTGCATGAGTTTATCCCTCTACATCATGTCATCTTGCTTAAAGCGTTACCTTGTTCTCTTGAACTTAATACTCTAGATGCATGCTGGATAGCGGTCGATGTGTGGAGTAATAGTAGTAGATGCAGGTAGGAGTCGGTCTACTTGTCTCGGACGTGATGCCTATATACATGATCATACCTAGATATTCTCATAACTATGCTCAATTCTGTCAATTGCTCAACAGTAATTTGTTCACCCACCGTAAATACTTATGATCTTGAGAGAAGCCACTAGTGAAACCTATGGCCCCCGGGTCTATCTTCTATCATATTAATCTTCCAATACTTAGTTATTTCCTTTGCCATTTATTTTACTTGCATCTTTTATTTCTCTTTATCATAAAAATACCAAAATATTATCCTATCATATCTATCAGATCTCACTCTCGTAAGTGACCGTGTAGGGATTGACAACCCCTTATCGCATTGGTTGCGAGGATTTATTTGTTTGTGTAGGTGTGAGGGACTCGTTCGCGGCCTCCTACTGTATTGATACCTTGGTTCTCAAAAACTGATGGAAATACTTACGCTACTTTGCTGCATCTGTTGGGGAACGTAGCATAAATTCAAAATTTTCCTACGTGTCACCAAGATCTATCTATGCAGTCATCTAGCAATGAGGGAGGAGTGGATCTATATACCCTTGTAGATCGCGCGCGGAAGCGTTCAAGAGAACGGGGTTGATGGAGTCGTACTCGTCGTGATCCAAATCACCGATGATCCTAGTGCCGAACGGACGGCACCTCCGCGTTCAACACACGTACGGAGCAGCAACGTCTCCTCCTTATTGATCCAGCAAGGGGGAAGGAGAGGTTGATGGAGATCCAGCACGACGGCGTGGTGGTGGAAGTAGCGGGATTCCAACAGGGCTTCGCCTAGCGCTGCGGGAGGAGGGAGATGTGTCATGGGAGGGAGAGGGAGGCGCCAGGGATTAGGTTTGGTTGCCCTCCCTTCCCCCCACTATATATAGGGCCAAGGGAGAGGGGGGCGCAGCCTTGGCCCTTCCTCCAAGGAAGGGTGCGGCCAGGGAGTAGTCCCTCCTCCCCAAGGCACCTAGGAGGTGCCTTCCCCCTTTAGGACTCTTCCTTTCCCTTCTCTCTTGGCGCATGGGCCTCTTGGGGCTGGTGCCCTTGGCCCACACAGGCCAAGGCGCACCCCCTATAGCCCATGTGGCCCCCTGGGGCAGGTGGCCCCACCCGGTGGACCCCCGGGACCCTTCCGGTGATCCCGGTACAATACCGGTGACCCCGAAACTTGTCCCGATGGCCGAAATAGCACTTCCTATATATTATTCTTTACCTCCGGACCATTCCGGAACTCCTCGTGACGTCCGAGATCTCATTTGGGACTCCGAACAACTTTCGGGTTACCGCATACTAATATCTCTATAACCCTAGCGTCACCGAACCTTAAGTGTGTAGACCCTACGGGTTCGGGAGACATGCAGACATGACCGAGATGACTCTCCGGTCAATAACCAACAGCAGGATCTGGATACCCATGTTGGCTCCCACATGTTCCACGATGATCTCATCGGATGAACCACGATGTCAAGGACTTAATCAATCCCGTATACAATTCCCTTTGTCTATCGGTATGATACTTGCCCGAGATTCGATCGTCGGTATCCCGATACCTTGTTCAATCTCGTTACTGGCAACTCTCTTTACTCGTTACATAACACATCATCCCGTGATCAACTCCTTGATCACATTGTGCACATTATGATGATGTCCTACCGAGTGGGCCCAGAGATACCTCTCCATTTACACGGAGTGACAAATCCCAGTCTCGATTCGTGCCAACCCAACAAACACTTTTGGAGATACCTGTAGTGTACCTTTATAGCCACCCAGTTACGTTGTGACGTTTGGCACACCCAAAGCACTCCTACGGTATCCGGGAGTTGCACAATCTCATGGTCTAAGGAAATGATACTTGACATTAGAAAAGCTTTAGCATACGAACTACATGATCTTGTGCTAGGCTTAGGATTGGGTCTTTGTCCATCACATCATTCTCCTAATGATGTGATCCCGTTATCAATGACATCCAATGTCCATGGTCAGGAAACCGTAACCATATATTGATCAACGAGCTAGTCAACTAGACGCTTACTAGGGACATGGTGTTGTCTATGTATCCACACATGTATCTGAGTTTCCTATCAATACAATTCTAGCATGGATAATAAACGATTATCATGAACAAGGAAATATAATAATAACTAATTTATTATTGCCACTAGGGCATATTTCCAACAGTCTCCCACTTGCACTAGAGTCAATAATCCAGTTCACATAGATATGTGATTAACACTCAAGGTCACATCCCCATGTGACTAACACCCAAAGAGTTTACTAGAGTCAATAATCTAGTTCACATTGCCATGTGATTAACACTCGATGAGTTCTGGGTTTGATCATGTTATGCTTGTGAGAGATGTTATAGTCAACGGATCTGAATCTTTCAGATCCGTGTGTGCTTTACAAATCTCTATGTCATCTCCTAGATGCAGCTACCACATTCTATTTGGAGCTATTCCAAATAACTGTTCTACTATACGAATCCAGTTTACTACTCAGAATAATCTGGATTAGTGTCAAAGTTTGCATCGGCGTAACCCTTTACGACGAACTCTTTTACCTCCTCCATAATCGAGAAAATTCCTTAGTCCACAAGTTACTAAGGATAACTTTGACCGCTGTCCTGTGATCCATTCTTAGATCACTCTTGTACCCCTTGACTGACTCATGGCAAGGCACATTTCAGGTGCGGTACACAGCATAGCATACTGTAGAGCCTATGTCTTAAGCATAGGGGACGACCTTCGTCCTTTCTCTCTATTCTGCCGTGGTCGAGCTTTAAGTCTTAACTTCATACCTTACAACTCAGGTAAGAACTCCTTCTTTGATTGATCCATCTTGAACACCTTCAAGATCATGTCAATGTATGTGCTCATTTGAAAGTACCATTAAGCGTTTTGATCTATCCTTATAGATCTTGATGCTCAATGTTCAAGTAGCTTAATCCAGGCTTTCCATTGAAAAACACTTTCCAAATAACCCTATATGCTTTCCAAAAATTCTACGTCATTTCTGATCAACAATATGTCAACAACATATATTCATCAGAAATTCTATAGTGCTCCCACTCACTTCTTTGGAAATACAAGTTTCTCATAAACTTTGTATAAACCCAAAATCTTTGATCATCTCATCAAAGCGTACATTCCAACTCCGAGATGCTTACTCCAGTCCTTAGAAGGATTGCTGGAGCTTTGCATACTTATTAGCATCTTTCAGGATTGATAAAACCTTCCGGTTGTATCACATACAACCTTTCCTCAAGAAAATCGTCGAGGAAACAATGTTTTGACATCCTATCTGCAAGATTTCATAAATAATGCAGTAATCGCTAATATAATTCCAACAGACTCTTAGCATCGCTACGAGTGAGAAAGTCTCATCGTAGTCAACTCCTTGAACTTGTCGAAAAACATCTTAACGACAAGTCGAGCTTTCTCAATGGTGATACTTACCATCATTGTCCGTCTTCCTTTTAAAATCCATATGTACCTAACAGCCTTACGACCATCAAGTAGTTCTTCCAAAGTCTACACTTTGTTTTCATACGTGGATCCTATCTCGGATTTATGGCCTCGAGCCATTTATCGGAATCCGGGCCCACCATCGCTTCTCCATGGCTCATAGGTTCATTGTTGTCTAGCAACATGACTTCCAAGACAGGATCACGTACCACTCTGAAGTAGTACGCATCCTTGTCATCCCACGAGGTTTGGTAGTGACTTGATCTGAAGTTTCATGATCACTATCATAAGCTTCCACTTCAATTGTTGTAGGTGCCACAGGAACAACTTCCTGTGCCCTGCCACACACTAGTTGAAGAGACGGTTCAATAACCTCATCAAGTCTCCACCATCCTCCCACTCAATTCTTTCGAGAGAAACTTTTCCTCGAGAAAGGACCCGATTCTAGAAACAATCCCTTATTGCTTTCGGTTCTGAGACGGGAGGTATACCCAACTGTTTTGGGTGTCCTATGAAGATGCATTTATCCGCTTTGGGTTCGAGCTTATCAGCTTGAAACTTTTTCACATAAACGTCGCAGCCCCAAACTTCTAAGAAATGACAGCTTAGGTTTCCCTAAACCATAGTTCATACAGTGTCATCTCATCGGAATTACGTGGTGCCCCTTTTAAAGTGAATGTGGTTGTCTCTAATGCCTAACCCATAAAATATCGTGGTAATTCGATAAGAGACATCATGGTATGCATCATATCCAATAGGGTGCAGTTATGATGTTCGGACACACCATCACACTATGGTGTTCCAGGCTGTATTAGTTGTGAAACAATTTCCACAATGTCTTAATTCTGTGCCAAACTCGTAATTCAGATATTCATCTCTATGATCATATCATAGATATTTTATCCTCTTGTCATGACGATCTTTTAACTTCACCCTGAAATTACTTGAACCTTTCAATAATTCAGACTCGTGATTCATCAAGTAAATGTACTCAACATCTACTCAAATCATCTGTGAAGTAAGAACATAACGATATCCACTACATGCCTCAGCACTCATTGGATTGCACACATCAAAATGTATTACTTCCAACAAGTCGCTTTCTAGTTCCATTTTACTGAAAACGAGGCTTTCAGTCATCTTGCCCATGTGGTATGATTTGCATGTCTCAAGTGATTCAAAAATCAAGTGAGTCCAAACGGTCCATTTGCATGGAGTTTCTTCATGCATATACACCAATAGACATGGTTCGCATGTCTCAAACTTTTTAAAACGAGTGAGCCCAAAGATCCATCAACATGGAGCTTCTTCATGCGTATTATACCGATATGACTTACGTGGCAGTGCCACAAGTAGGTGGTACTATCATTACTATCTTATATCTTTTGGCATGAACATGTGTATCAGTACGATCGAGATTCAATGAACCATTCATTTTAGGTGCAAGACCATTGAAGGTATTATTCAAATAAATAGAGTAACCGTTATTCTCCTTAAATGAATAATTGTATTGCGATAGACATAATCCAATCATGTCTATGCTCAATGCAAACACCAATCTCGATGGTAGAGGGAGCGTACGATATTTGATCAACCATGGAAATACTTCCAACACATATCGTCATCTCACCTTTAGCTAGTCTCCGTTTATTCCGTAGCTTTTATTTTGAGTTACTAACACTTAGCAACCGAACCGGTATCTAATACCCTGGTGCTACTAGGAGTACTAGTAAAGTACACATTAACACAATGTATATCCAATATACTTCTATCGACCTTGCCAGCCTTCTAATCTACCAAGTATCTAGGGTAATTCTGCTCCAGTGGTTGTTCCCCTTATTACAGAAGCACTTAGTCTCAGGTTTGGGTTCAACCTTGGGTTTCTTCACTAGAGCAGCAGCTGAATTGCCGTTTCATGAAGTATCCCTTCTTGCCCTTGCCCTTCTTGAAACTAGTGGTTTCACCAACCATCAACAGCTGATGCTCCTTCTTGATTTCTACTTTTGTGGTGTCAAACATCGCGAATATCTCAAGGATCATCATATATGTCCCTGATGTATTATAGTTCATCACGAAGCTCTAGCAGCTTGGTGGTAATGACTTCGGAGAAACATCACTATCTCATCTGGAAGATCAACTCCCACTCAATTCAAATGATTGTTGTACTCAGACAATCTGAGCACAAGCTCAACAATTGAGCTTTTCTCCCTTAGTTTGTAGGCTAATAAAATCGTCGGAGGTCTTATACCTCTTGACGTGGGCACGAGCCTGAAATCCCAATTTCAGCCCTCGAAACATCTCATATGTTTCGCGACGTTTCAAAACCGTCTTCGGTGCCTCAACTCTAAGCCGTTTAACTGAACTTATCACGTAGTTATCAAAATGTGTATGTCAGATGTTCGCAACATCCAGAGACGACGTTCGAGGTTCAGCACACTGAGCGGTACATTAAGGACATAAGCCTTCTATGAAGCAATGAGGACAAACCTCAGTTTACGGACCTAGTCCGCATTATTACTACTATCAACTTTCAACTAAATTTTCTCTAGGAACATATCTAAACAGTAGAACTGAAGCGCGAGCTACGACATAATTTGCAAAGAACTTCTGACTATGTTCAAGATAATTAAGTTCATCTTATGAACTCCCACTCAGATAGACATCCCTCTAGTCATCCAAGTGATTACATGATCCGAGTCAACTAGGCCGTGTCCGATCATCACATGAGACGGACTAGTCAACATCGGTGAACATCTTCATGTTGATCGTATCTACCATACGACTCATGCTCGACCTTTCGGTCTCTTGTGTTCCGAGGCCATGTCTGTACATGCTAGGCTCGTCAAGTCAACCTAAGTGTTTTGCATGTGTTCCGATGCCATGTCTGTACATGCTAGGCTTGTCAACACCCGTTGTATTCGAACGTAAGAATCTATCACACCCGATCATCACGTGATGCTTCGAAACGATGAACTTTCGCAACGGTGCACAGTTAGGGGGAACACCTTCTTAAAATTTTAGTGAGGGATCATCTTATTTACTACCGTCGTTCTAAGCAAATAAGATGTATAAACATGATAAACATCACATGCAATCAAATAGTGACATGATATGGCCATCATCACTTTGCTCCTTTTGATCTCCATCATCGGGGCTCCATGATCATCATCGTCACTGGCATGACACCATGATCTCCATCATCATGATCTCCATCATCGTGTCTTCATGAAGTTGTCTCGCCAACTATTACTTCTACTACTACAGCTAACGGTTAGCAATAAAGTAAAGTAATTACATGGCGTTGTTCAATGACACGCAGGTCATATAATAAATAAAGACAACTCCTATGGCTCCTGCCGGTTGTCATACTCATCGACATGCAAGTCGTGATTCCTATTACAAGAACATGATCATCTCATACATCACATATATCATTCGTCACATCCTTTGGACATATCACATCACATAGCATACCCTGCAAAAACAAGTTAGACGTCCTCTAATTGTTGTTTGCATGTTTTACGTGGCTGCTATGGGTTTCTAGCAAGAACGTTTCTTACCTACGCAAAAACCACAACGTGATATGCCAATTGCTATTTACCCTTCATAAGGACCCTTTTCATCGAATCCGATCCGACTAAAGTGGGAGAGACAGACACCCGCTAGCCACCTTATGCAACTAGTGCATGTCAGTCGGTGGAACCAGTCTCATGTAAGAGTACGTGTAAGGTCGGTCCGAGCCGCTTCATCCCACAATGCCACCGAATCAAGATTGGACTAGTAACGGTAAGCATATTGAACAAAATCAACGCCCACAACTACTTTGTGTTCTACTCGTGCATAGAAACTACGCATAGACCTAGCTCATGATGCCACTGTTGGGGAACGTAGCATAAATTCAAAATTTTCCTGCGTGTCACCAAGATCTATCTATGGAGTCATCTAGCAACGAGGGAGGAGTGGATCTACATACCCTTGTAGATCGCGCGCAGAAGCGTTCAAGAGAACGGGGTTGATGGAGTCGTACTCGTCGTGATCCAAATCACCGATGATCCTAGCGCCGAACGGACGGCACCTCCGCGTTCAACACAAGTACGGAGCAGCGACGTCTCCTCCTTCTTGATCCAACAAGGGGGAAGGAGAGGTTGATGGAGAACCAGCACGACGGCGTGGTGGTGGAAGTAGCGGGATTCCAACAGGGCTTCGCTAAGCGCTGCGGGAGGAGGGAGATGTGTCATGGGAGGGAGAGGGAGGCGCAGGGCTTAGGTTTGGTTGCCCTCCCTTCCCGCCACTATATATAGGGCCAAGGGAGAGGGGGCGCAGCCTTGGCCCTTCCTCCAAGGAAGGGTGCGGCCAGGGAGCAGTCCCTCCTCCCCAAGGCACCTAGGAGGTGCCTTCCCCCTTTAGGACTCTTCCTTTCCCTTCTCTCTTGGCGCATGGGCCTCTTGGGGCTGGTGCCCTTGGCCCATACAGGCCAAGGCGCACCCCCTATAGCCCATGTGTCCCCCCGGGGCAGGTGGCCCCACCCGGTGGACCCCCGGGACCCTTCCGGTGGTCTCGGTACAATACCGGTGACCCCAAAACTTGTCCCGATGGCCGAAATAGCACTTCCTATATATAATTCTTTACCTCCGGACCATTCCGGAACTCCTCGTGACGTCCGGGATCTCATCCGGGACTCCGAACAACTTTCGGGTTACCGCATACTAATATCTCTATAACCCTAGCGTCACCGAACCTTAAGTGTGTAGACCCTACGGGTTAGGGAGACATGCAGACATGACCGAGATGACTCTCCGGTCAATAACCAACAGCGCTATCTGGATACCCATGTTGGCTCCCACATGTTCCACGATGATCTCATCGGATGAACCACAATGTCAAGGACTTAATCAATCCTGTATACAATTCCCTTTGTCTATCGGTACGATACTTGCCCGAGATTCGATCGTCGGTATCCCGATACCTTGTTCAATCTCGTTACCGGCAAGTCTCTTTACTCGTTCCGTAACACATCATCCCGTGATCAACTCCTTGATCACATTGTGCACATTATGATGATGTCCTACCGAGTGGGCCCAGAGATACCTCTCCGTTTACACGGAGTGACAAATCCCAGTCTCGATTCGTGCCAACCCAACAGACACTTTCGGAGATACCTGTAGTGTACCTTTATAGCCACCCAGTTACGTTGTGACGTTTGGCACACCCAAAGCACTCCTACGGTATCCGGGAGTTGCACAATCTCATGGTCTAAGGAAATGATACTTGACATTAGAAAAGCTTTAGCATACGAACTACATGATCTTGTGCTAGGCTTAGGATTGGGTCTTTGTCCATCACATCATTCTCCTAATGATGTGATCCCGTTATCAATGACATCCAATGTCCATGGTCAGGAAATCGTAACCATCTATTGATCAATGAGCTAGTCAACTAGAGGCTTACTAGGGACATGGTGTTGTCTATGTATCCACACATGTATCTGAGTTTCCTATCAATACAATTCTAGCATGGATAATAAACGATTATCATGAACAAGGAAATATAATAATAACTAATTTATTATTGCCTCTAGGGCATATTTCCAACAGCATCACCCTTTCCTCTTCAAGGGAAAACCAACGCAGTGCTCGAGAGGTAGCATAGGGCGCGCCAGGAGGAGGAGTCCTCCTCCTAGTAGGAGTAGGACTCCCCTTTCCTTCTCCTACTAGGAGGAGGAAAGGAAGGGGAAAGAGGAGAAGGAAGGAGAGGAAGGAAAAGTGGGAAAGGGTGCCGGCCCCCTAGTCCAATTCGGTTTGGGCTAGGGGGGCGCGCGCCCTACCTCCTCACTTCCACCACTTGGCCAATGAGGCCCATTACTTCTTCCTCGTATTCCCGTAACTCCCCGGTACTCCGAAAAATACCCGAATCACTCGGAACCTTTCCGATGTCCGAATATAGTCGTCCAATATATTGATCTTTACGTATCGGCCATTTCGAGACTCCTCGTCATGTCCCCGATCTCATCCAAGACTCCAAACTACCTTCGGTACATCAAAACACATAAACTCATAATACCGATCGTCATAGAACTTTAACCGTGCGGATCCTACAGGTTCGAGAACTATGTAGACATGACCGAGACACATCTCCGGTCAATAACCAATAGCGGAACCTGGATGCTCATATTGGTTATTACATATTCTATGAAGATCTTTATCGGTCAAACCGCATAACAACATACGTTGTTCCCTTTGTCATCGGTATGTTACTTGCCCGAGATTCGATCGTCGGTATCTCAATACCTAGTTCAATCTCATTACCGCAAGTCTGTTTCCTCGTTCCGTAATGCATCATCCCGCAACTAACTCATTAGTCACATTGCTTGCAAGGCTTATAGTGATGTGCATTACCGAGAGGGCCCAGAGATACCTCTCCGACAATCGGAGTGACAAATCCTAATCTCGATCTATGCCAACTCAACAAGTACCATCGGAGACACCTGTAGAGCACCTTTATAATCACCCAGTTACGTTGTGACATTTGGTTGCACACAAAGTGTTCGTCCGGTATTCGGGAGTTGCATAATCTCATAGTCATAGGAACATGTATAAGTCATGAAGAAAGCAATAGCAGTAAACTAAACGATCAAGTGCTAAGCTAACGGAATGGGTCATGTCAATGGCATCATTCTCCTAATGATGTGATCCCATTAATCAAATGACAACTCATGTCTATGGCTAGGAAACTCAACCATCTTTGATCAACGAGCTAGTCAAGTAGAGGCATACTAGTGGGACTATGTTTGTCTATGTATTCACACATGTATTATGTTTCCGGTTTATACAATTCTAGCATGAATAATAAACATTTATCATGATATAAGGAAATAAATAATAACTTTATTATTGCCTCTAGGGCATATTTCCTTCAGGAAACCCATGCCTCCTTGGCACTTAGGTTTGGTAAGCTCTTTCCAAGATACCAAGTGAAGTGACCTCTTGTCAATGGAGCTACTCCACCAATATCTGGCCATGCTAGACGTCAAATTTGTGCAAACCTTTTTTGTCAGCAAGAAGCAGCTCATGCTATACGTAGGGATCGCCTGAATGATTGTTTTGAGTAGGACCTCTCTCCCAGCACACGCAAAGAGCTGCTCTGACCATCCCTGCATCTTGCTTCTCGACCGCTCGCCAATATGCTCGAATGTACCACTTGTGATTCGGCCGACAGCAGTAGGTAGACCAAGGTACCTGTCGCTGAACGCTTCAACCATAACACCTAGCGTGTTTGGGCTGAAGAAAACAACACTTTTATCTTTGTTCAAACTCTGCCCTGATGCTTCACCATAAACTCGAAGGATATCATTCAATCTTTTCACACTCTGGGAGTTAGCATTGAGAAAGATTAAACAGTCATCCGCAAAAATAAAATGACTCGCCCATGGGGATCGAATGCTTGCCCTAATACCTCTATCAACATGTCCATAATATTTGAGTAGCGACGAGAAGCCCTCTACACACAGCAAGAATAGGTAGGGTGAAGCGGGATCACCTTGCGGGAGCCCCCTAGAGGGCATGAAGTAGGGCTGTAGCTCGCCATTCACTCTGACAAAGAAGCATACCGAGGTGACACATTTCATAATTAATCTGACCAAAACAGTACTGAAGCCCAATCTTTCCAGAATGGCCTCCAAGTAGTGCCACTCCACTCGATCATACGCTTTCATCATGTCCAACTTTACTGCACATGTATGGTTTTTGCCTTTATTTCGCCGATGTATGGTATGAACACTCTCGAAGGCCACAGTACATTGTCAGTAACCAGTCATCCTGGAACGAATGCACTCTGTTCCTCGCTAATAATCTCATCCATACAACCCCTCAGTCGTTTGGTAATAGCCTTTGCTGCAATCATGTAAAGGACAGAACAAAGTGCAATGGGGTGGTATTGAGAAATCGATTGGGGGTACCTTACCTTAGGAAGCAGGGTAATGGAGGTGTCATTGAGGCCCGTCGGTAAGTCGCCCCCATTGAGAAAGCCCAAAATAGCATTGGTAACATCGTCCCTCAACAACTGCCAGTGCCGTTGGAAGAAACTAGTCGTGAAACCATCAACCCCTAGGGCTTTTGATGGGGCCATCTGAAAAAGGGCATCATGTATCTCCTTTGCATCAAATGGTTTCTCTAGCGTTTCATTCATCTCCGGTGTCACTTTCACCGGAACGTGAGCTAGAAACTCGCTTGTATCAGACACTCCTTGCGATGTGTACAATGCCTGATAAAATGATTGAATTTCCTACTTGTCTTCAACTTCATCGGCGCAGGCGGAACCATCAGCTCTTTTCAAACCCTGAATCTTATTCATTCGTTGTCTTTGTTTTGCTTGAGCTTGAAAATAGCCCGTATTACGGTCACCAGTCCGTAGCCACAAGACCCTAGACCGTTGTCGTAACCATATTTCCTCCTGCGGAAGAGCCTCGCGTAATTTTATAACCGTAGCTTTCTCCTCATCAGAAGGTCCTCGACCAATGGACTGTCTCTGCAATTTATCAAGCTTTTTTTGTAGTTTCCTAACTGTTCGAGCGAGACAGCCAAATTTCTTAGTCCCCCACGGCTCAAGTTCCTTTTGTAGAGCATTCAGCGACTCCACAATCCCCTGCAAGCCTGGCGCACACACTTTCTTTTGCCAAACATCCATTACTAATTTCTCATAGTCAGAATGAGTTTGCCACACATTATCATATCTGAATTGCTTGGGTCGTGATGAGCAATCAACCTTCTTTGTCCTATGAATTCCGGCCACCACAAAGCAATGGTCGGATTCCATTGCACTAATATGCCGTACACGAATATCCTCATAAATCTGACGGAAGGCCTCATTAGCAAAGGCTTGGTCCAGTCTTGCTTTAACATTGTGATGACCACCTTTCCTGTTATCCCACGTATAAGCCATTCCAGACCAACCAAGGTCTTGGAAGGAAATATCCTCAACAACCTCTCTAAATGCCTTCATTTGCCATTCCGACCGAGCCGAATGACTGAAGTGTTCATCGCTGAATAAGGTCTCGTTAAAATCGCCCATACATAGCCACGAACAGTGGGGTAGGGCATAAAACGTCTGAAGAAAGCGCCAACTATGGTGCGTATCTTCAACCCTTGGTGCGTCGTAGAATCCTGTGAATCGCCACTCTGAAGAGGTCTGATCCTTGACTCTCACCAGCGCATCAATATGACTCTTGCTATAATTTTTCAGATCGACAGTCACATCATTAGACCAAAAAAGGCATATTCCTCCGCTCAATCCAACACTATCAACAGCAAAGCAGCCTGCAAAACCCAGTTGGTATCGCAGGTCTTCTACTCTCTTGGCCCTGATTTTGGTTTCCATGACGAACAGCAGGGCAGGACCTTCTTGCTTCACCAGTCGGCGAAGCTCTCGAACTGCCTCGGGGTTCCCAAGCCCCCGGCAGTTCCAGCTTATACAGATCATTGGGATGGGCAGCGCTGCTCTGCAGACGCTGCCGAGTTGTCGGGCGTTGGTTTATTCTTCTTCGGAGCTCTCACCCCAACCTGCTCATCCCCTTCTGTGGCACTTGCTATGTCTGTCTCCTGATGATCAACTTGAGTTTCCAGGATCGGGTTTGTGCCATCCGTCAGGAGAAGTGGTGCTGCTGTATCAACCCGCCGGTAAACTTGTTTCGGTACATCCTTCCTCTTGTTAGATTGTACTCTATTTTTGACCGGGGAATTCACCTCTGCCCCTCCTTTACCGGCGTTGCTAGAATTCTTAGACTCACGCTAGCTGCTAGGACCAGAGTATTGCTCCTTGTTCGAGCTGTCCCCCGATGCAGTCGTTTTCCAGTCCTCTGGTGCCCTCAACTTAGAACCAAATGGCAATTCACCCTTGTCATCACGAGGTCCTGGAGTTGGGTAAAATAATTCGGAATGGCCAAGTCTGCCGCAAGAGAAACAGAAGTGGGGAACTTGCTCGTACTGTATGTCATACAGATATGTCTTCTTTCTTTTGGCAGAGTCAATCAAGATCCACCTCCTCGGAGGTTTGCTAACATCATGAGCAATTCTAGCTCGTAGATATCCACCCACATGATCGAAGTGAACCGAAGTGGCGTTCTTATCAATCTGTTGTGCGATCAGTTTACCCCAGGAATAATCCTGGAGATTGTAGGGGAGATTTGGGACCCTAGCCCACATATAGAGCCGGTCAAACTGGACCTCATCGGGTCGCATACAGTCCTCAAACTCAGCGAGTACTACAATGTTCTTGCTTACATGCCACGGCGAGCCGAGCAGATCCAGATGCGATCTCGATCCCGTTGCGTCTCGAACTCTGCCACAAAGGTGTTCTCGCCCATCGATCTGAATTGCAATCCTCTAGGGTTCCCCCAGGCAGGCCGAAGCGCATTAGCGATGGTCTGGATGTGGAGCAGCTTCCTGTGCAAAACCCTACCCGCGAGAAGCCACTTTTGCGCTTCTTCTTCCCTGTCATCGATGACTAGAGGGGTCGCCTCCTCATATGTGATCCCAAGCTTTCCCAACGCCTCCTCTAGTTGTTCCCTAGCCGTCTGCGAGGAGCTAGGGTCCGTCTTGTTCTGCTTGCCGCCAGCCGATGTCGCCATCTTCTGCCGGAATCAGGTGTCGCCCCGCCGGAGAGATCCGATGAGCATTTCTCCGTCCACCGAAACCCTAATCGCCGCCGCCAGGGTTTTTAGGTTTTCAGTTGCGTCCGACTGCAAAGTGGCCTAAGCAATCCAGACTGAAATAGATTGTTCTACAGTTTTTTATTCTTGTTCGATTAGCCATGAATTTAGAACCTCGAATCTTAAGGCTCACAAACTTGTAAAGTTCGTCATGTTTGGTTAGGTCATCCTGGAAATCTGATTTCGTCTCAATTTGGTGACCGTTGAATAAAGCTTCGTGGGTTTGTTAAAAAAAATGTGTTTTTTGAATTTTTCTATTCAGTTTTGTGGGGCGGCGGCCGTTTGTTCTAGGTGAGAAGGGTTGACCGAGGCCGGGCGGAGATGGCGGAGGGGAAGGCGAGTCTCCTCGCCGGTGAGGCGGAGATGGTGCGCGGCCAGTCCCCGCATGGAGAGCTCGTAGGCACGAGGCGTGCTTCACAGGGATGGCTCCAGGTTGGAGAGATGTGGGCATGAAGAGGAGCTCAACGGAGCTGCCCCGTCGTGCTCGCCACCAGCAAACTCCAGTCGGTTGGGGCAGTACTAGTCGCCGGCGCCGATGAGGCGCAAGGTATATTTATTCGCCCCCCTGCAGTCCTCGCTCCGTCCAATTTTTGTCCTATGTGTCTGCCCTCCTTCGTGCTTGATTCAGTTCGTCGTGATTCTCGCCGGCGCCGGTGGTTTAGTTCGTTGGTCTTTGGCAGGAATGTTTTGCGGTAGCTTAGTTCAACCGTGGCGATTTTTCTAGTGATTCATCAGAAACGCGCCCTGAATTTGTTGCAGCCACCTCTTCCGCGCGTGTCATCCTATCCCCAAAATATCCCTCGCCAAGTGCATGTTGTCTTGGATGTAGATGTCTATTTTTGTTTCTACGAAGTGTTGAGTGTCAAATTTTCATTTACTAAGCAGATGGTGTGTGGAGCAGGTACATGTATACATTTTCTGGCATAAATTGTTTAGGTGGCAGTCCTAAACTGAAATTATGAAATTTAGTTCATATTTTTGGAGGTATACAAGCAGTGCGGCATGTCACTCGCAACTCATGTTTATTTCAGTCATTCTCAAGCAAGTGGATGTGATCTAGTTTTGGTACTGTAGGTTATGCAGGCCGGCGTGCCGGAGACGGCACCATTCTCTCACTGCGGTGGCATCCATTACCCGACGACGGCGTGGATTTAGGACTGTTATACGTTTATGGAGCCTCGTGTCAGCAATTATCCAAAAACTACAGGGTTGTTGACAGCTCAAACCTCGGCCAACATGGTCGGTCGGAACCATCATGAGCTAGCAGGCAGCTGAGGTCTGCACAGGCTTGCTACGGGCAAAAACGTTAGATGCGGCTAATGCATGTAGGCGAAGGGTTTCTTTCTGTTATGCGGCGTCATAGACAAGTACAGCGGCTAGCGACGATTTATTCAGTGCGAAGAGTCATTATGGCAGCAGCTGGTAGATGAACTTCAGTGACAGCAATGCATGCAAATCAAGTGTTTTTGTGTCGTGTTATTAAGGACAACAGCTAGGAAGAATACATTCAGGTTATTAGTTTACAACTTGATCTCTTCGCCTTCTTCTTCATTTTAATTCTTTTTATTACGTGAATAACATTTTATGTTATTAAGAGTCAGAGCTATAGTGAGCAGTTTGTTTTGTACAGCCATGAGATGCAACATTTTTTTTTACTTTTTACTGTTAGTCATCAGTTTGTTTTTACTTTTTTTTGCCGCATTAGTATGTTTGTAGCAGACTAGTAGTACCAGATTATGTGATGTTATAAAGTTGTTCATTTCCTATCAATTTTCCTTAACATAGTTGGTTTTGTTCATGTAGACTCCATCTCACGGCATGGGCTGGGCATATTGAGTGTGAAATGCCTTTGGAAGCACAAGCTGATGTTAAAGGCTGCAGAAATGGACGACACCGTTGTGATCCATTAGTATTTGATTCCAGCCAAGTGTCGAGATTAGCAATGTTCAGTCCACCATGAGCTTTAGCCTTCGTTTTGTACTTTTTTTGGGTAACATTTAGTCCATCCTTTTTTATCACGAGGAACATGAGCCGCTGAAGTAATGTGAAGACTGGGTAGTTTCTTCAGTTTCTTTCGTCATTGTTTAGGCATGAGCAGATGAAGTAATGTGAAGACTAGGAGGGCCACACAGGCATTTGTGTCTAAGTTAGTTAGCATAATTTTTTACATTCATTTCAAAGTCCATCATTTTTATCATCGAGAGAAGATCAGTTATCTCTGTTTGTTAGTTTAAGTCATCTTTCATTCACTCACCTTAGTTTCTTACTGTACCTCAGTATCTTAGTTCAATTGGTTTTTCTCTCTTCAGTTGTACATTTTTCTAGGTTTCAGTTTCAGTGTCTCCTTTCCTTAGTTTCGTATCTCCTTTTCAGTTTTAGTCTCATTTGTTCCTTAGTTTCATTATGTCGAAATTACCTTTCCTCTTATTTCAGTCCTTCATGTTGTGATTGTTCAGTTTATTCATTCGATCGTTTCCGTGAGTGCTCAGTGTTCAATTTGTATTCATTCTCTATCTCAGTCCTTCAGTATATATGTCCTCAGTTTTCTTCAGTTTCAGATTTCTGTATTTTAGGTTCAGTGTCATTTTAAGTCTTATTCAGGTTTCAGTTATTTGTATCTTTCTCGTGCTACTCGTTCATGTTCCTTGTCCTCAGTTGTTTTGTCATTTCAGTATTTCAGTTTTAGTAATTGTTCAGATCGTCGTCACATCTTCTGTTAGACTATAAGTCAATGTTCAGATAGTTGACTCATCATTGTTCAGTTGTTCTTGCATCATCTTAGTCATATTCAGTAGGTGTTTTTTTTTCGTTATCTCATGTTCAGTCTTTCTCTGTAAAAGAAATCCAGTATGTGTCACTTTTTCCTTCAGTTACAGTCATGATTATCGTCATGTTTCAGTTTTGTAGTCAGTCTTCGTTGTTATGGTCATTAATTCCCCTAGGACAGTTAGCTAGTTTTACTTTTACCAAGTCATTTTCATTCCTGAAATAAAGGTATTATTATTCCTCAGCCATCAATTATCTTCTTTTGTCCTGAGTGTCCAGTTTGCCTCTTTGTTCAGTCTGCTCATGATTAACTCAGCAAGTCTCCCACACTAGTGTTTATCAGTATCTCAGTTCTAGTTTTCATTTTCCTCATGATTGCACAGTTTTAGTTTTAGTTTCTTCAGTCTCTGTTAAGTGTTTGTATACTCAGTGATTGATCAATTATCAGATTTTTATGCAGGAAGGTGATCGCATTTTTATTGAGTTCTTCTCTGCCAAGTGGAACAACAGGGACACAAGTAAGCCTTATCTAACTCTAGTACATTTTCTTTATGTATAAAATGATTCACAAGTAAGGCAATCACATAAATGCAGCATATATGTATAAATGAAAATTTCAGTGAAGGAAGGGCAGTGTGTTGCTACCTGAGATGATTCCCCTTGGGGTGGCTCCAGGTGGTTGTGCTCTGGATCGTAAGCAGTAACCCTCAGATGCTTCCTCCGGCTCAGCATGCATGCTTGTTTCATTTGATTCAGGTGTGTGTTCTCCACCCGCAGCAACCGATGTTTTTTCAGTTTTCATTAGTCTCTATCTTCGGAAGTAGTTTCGCATGTACCTCTTCTCTAAAGGAATGGAAAGTCGCATACTGTCAAAGCGTTCCCTTTTCAGTCAAGTATTTTGACTTATATCACTCAGCGGACAATGCATGGTTCCTTCATGTTTGTATTATTTCTGTATCTCAGTTTGTTTTTGATTTATCCCCTGCACAGGATGAAGTGCCAAGTGTGTTTCTCCTACTGGCAAGACACGGATGCGAACAGCACATCGTTTCTTCACTTTTAGGTTTTCTGTATTTCATGGTTAGGTTCAGTGTTATTTTCAGTCTTATTCAGATTTCAGTCTTTCTGTAGACTTCTCCTGCTGGGTAATCGTTGGGTAAATCAAGGGCTAGGCATACGAACAAACACAGCCATATGATATAATCATTGAATATTTGTAATTTTGGGTAAATCAAGGGCTAGGCATATAGGCAACTCAATTGAACATGAATTCTAGACATATGAAAGAACCGACACGGCGAAAATCTTTTTTAAAAGGAAAAAACATGTGTTCCTCACAATGAGTACTACTAGGAGATTTGCCTTAGAAGTTTAAAGGTTTCTGAACAATTCATCGCCCAACATCGGAGTGCGGACTGAATCCGACTCTAGTCGTCGGTGTTGCCATTGTTCCAGGGACATGGGTCATCTCCTCCTACCATTGTTGTTATCTTCCCTTTCTCTTCTTGCTGCTGCTTCCTGTCAATAACAAACGTTAGGGTGCAGTCGATGGTGAAGCTATCTTCATTTAGGCACGACGCCGCCTCTAGCTCTGTCTTCTTGACGATTAAGGGGTTGAACACGAAGTTGTGGCCGCCTAGCATCTGCTTCCTGTAGAAGAGAGCGTGCTTGTTGCTCTTGTCCAAGATTTGGATGGCGATGTCGATCCCTGAATCTGAGTGCACGACGGAGATGTCGCTTGTTGAGTGTCTCACTGCTTTGATGGAGATGGAGTCGGCTGAAGTTTCGTTAGATCCATTGGGGTAGAGTATGATGCACCAAGCGAAACCGATGAAGCGAAACTTGCGCACAGTCAGCAACGACGCGGTTGGCATCTGTGCAAATTTTGAGTAGCCCGAGATCGTGATCGAGTGGTGAATCGTCGACGGCGACGGGCAGCTGTAGGGTATCACATCATACTTTTCATCGGCCATCATCATTGATGCCTTAGAAAGGTTGGAGTTGCACTTTAGAGCTAGCAGATTTCGATATAAGCTTCCTCTAAGCCGGCGCCACCATTTGGATCTAGCTGCTGCCTTCTTTTGCCTCTTCTGCTTCTTCGTGTCGATGAACGTGAGAGTGCACCTCACGGGGATGTTGTCGTTGTGAACGCAAGATGTCACCTCCAGATCGCTCCTATTGAGCTTCACGGACACGAGCGGGATGTCACCGCCGAGTTCGTGCTCCTCGTGGAAGATGGTGCGCTCCCAGGTGTTGTCTAGGATTTCTATCGACACGTTGATGCGTGAGGCGAAGCTTGAGCCGCCATGGGGAGAGATCCAGACAATGACACTGTTAGGTACGCCCCTGATGAAATCATCGGGAGTCAACTTGACTTCCCAGGCTCCGCGGAAGAACAACCACCGGATCAGGGTCGTCGGGGAGCCAGGGGGCTTCAGCCAGAGATTAGAGAAGCCGGGGATCGCGAAGAGTTCCATCATGGACTCCGTCGTCGGGAACGTGACGCTTGCCATCGATGATGGTGGATTAAGTCGAAGTCGACCTGGAGATTGGAAAACTCAAAACGGAATGAGCGCCGGCCTGCTTTGCATAGCGTATATTAAGATAAGTATATGGAAGGACAATCGTCGTTAAGATCGTGTTGCCGCCTTTCATAACCATGCATATGAAGGACTTTCTTAACTTGATCGACAATGCATTTTCCGGTAGTAATTTAATCCATGATTTGACTTCCTGTATTAATGTGATTGTGCCCATATTAAATAAATGTTACTTAATCTTGTCGTGATTTAATTTCCTAATTATATTTTAGAATTTTATTTCCTAATACCTTATTGGCCTCACTACAGGAAATACTTCTCAGCCGTGTATGTTTCATACATGGCAAAGGTCATTTTAAACACGGCGAACAGTAAGTTGAGTGTTACACTTGGCATAGTGCATTCGGCTTAGAATGTTTCAGCTTAGAGTCTATAAGCCGAGTGTCACTTATCGGGCATACAACTTATAGGTAAGCTGAGAGTATAAAGTAGGGGCACACGGCAAACAAAGTGGGATCACGACCGGCAACATGAAGCAGACGTGCCACGCGGCCCACCTGTAAGCCGAGTGTTCTTATAAGCCGCGTGCTAGGTAGAATACACGATTTACACGTAAGCCATAACATCTACTCCCTCCGTTCCCAAATATTTGTCTTTCTAGGCATTTCAAATAGACACAACATACGGATGTATGTAGACATATTTTAGAGTGTAGATTCACTCATTTTGCTCCGTATGTAGTCACTTGTTGAAATTTCTAAAAAGACAAATATTTGGGAGCAGAGGGAGTAGCTTAGCCATGTGTTGCGGGAAGTGCATGGCTTACAGATAAGCCGAGTGCTGGTTATAAGCCGAAAGTCCTTTAAGAGTCACCGTTTATTCATATGCCGTGTCTGGCTTTCTAACACTGGTCGGGGCTCGAGCATTTGCCATGTGTCACATATAAACCGTGTACTATGTGGGCCGACACTCGGCTATAACTAAACCGGTAGGTGCAGACTGGTTCTTGTGGTTCTGTAAGCCGAGTGCGTTTATACATACGCGGCTTTTAGATGAATACAAGCCGAGTGCATTTACTGGGCGGTACGGCTTAGCTACATACACCGAGTGCTTTATCATGGGCTAGACGGCTTAGAAGTCGTAAGCTGAGTGTAATACTCGGCTTATATACCAAACTGCATTTTTCTATCTGTTTGTTGTGACAACCCTGCAATTGAAACAAAAGAATATATAACTCCATCAATATATATCCAACAATAGATACATCGAGTATACACATGCATAGATAACTCCATCAAGTTCAAAATATGCATACATATCCAACGATAGATACATCAAGTTCACACATGCATATATAACTCCGTCAAGTGCATACATATCCAACAAATTTAGAACCAAAACCAAGTTCGCGAGTGCATAATTGGTAACATAGTTGCACATTCACACCAAACATAACCATATTGTTCATCAACACACAGTTCGCACCCATGAGCTCCACTGCTAAGAACATAGCATGTACGTCCACCGTTGATGGCATCCTCTTTGCAAACCTACAAATTCATTATGACAAGAAAATTTAGATGCAAATTTTCAACAACATACATAGTTTCAATCTTGGGTTTTAAGTTTGTAAGTAAACATCAATACAAAGTTTACAAAGAAGTTTGAGATCTAAGTTCAAAATAAAAAGCGTAAGTTCACAACCAAGCTTGCTTCGCCATACCGTTTGCATTTTGTTGCATCATCTGTAAAACAATCACGAAAGATATTTCATCAGTTGTAGAAGAAGAATAGCAAATATAACATCAATAGAAAAGAAGTAACATTTTCCCCAATGTATACTAACCGTGCAAGATATCATCGATACCAAAATGACGACGAACTGAACAAAGATTATGTTCTTCAGCCCATCAAACCCGGTCTGACCTACACCCTTGCCTACTCCATCATTGCACTTCGCTATGAGCACGAACTTGGAGTAATGATCCTCTGCCTGCTGCCTAGTTGGAAACCCTTTATAGAAGGTATTGTTGTGACCGTCCACCTGTTCACTACATTCCTCCCACGTATCGTACACTCCAGGAGACCTCCCTCTACACACCATATGCCACCTCATCTACCAAGAGAAGAACACGCATGATTTGAACAAGCAAAACATGAGAAGCAATCGGATTTTAGAAGAAAAAAATAACATAGACAACATAAGCATTAATGATTCAGATACCCAAAAGCACCATCAGAAGTCGACATCAGTAGCTACATTCAGTACATCAGCATCAAACTATCTAACAAGGCTACTCTTAGAATGGAGCTCTATCCAGACTGGTAGTCTGTGAAGCCGATGAGTGTGGAGTCGGAAGAGGTGGGGATCTCCCCCTCAGTGGAGGAGCAAGCGTCGCCGGGAATGGCGGCCGGCGGAATCAGTGGCACAAGGTCGACACTCTCCTTAGGTACTTCTTCCCTCTTGGAAAGATCCTCAATTTTTTTTAATAAGGATGAGTTGTGGGTCCACCTTAAGGAGCGCCGCCAAGCGGTCCTCACTCGCGCGCGACTCCTCGACTGTGGAGTTGACCCTAGAAGAAGCTGCGTCATCGGTGGAAGCCATAACGTCGAGAAAGATGCTAGCACCTTCTACCACACAATGAAAAATAATATAAGTATATATGAAATTCTAGGATGTAATCTCAAACCTAAAAGGACATGTGTGTTGAATTCTAGGATACCAACACACATATCACTATTTTGGCGTGTGGGTTGACTTTTAGTCCAGTGAGTCTGCCTTGAAGAACTCTCAGCTCTCAAGTGGCGGTGTATATGGTGGACACTCTCTCATTAATATTTTGACCGTCGATGATGGTCGCATCCCCTTCTTCCCCGAGTGCATTACCAAGGTCTAGCACAAGGAGAAGAAGAGGATGCGATCCTCATGATAGTAGTCGGGATCCTTCCCTCAAGAACATCGGTGATGGACACTCCCTCAAGATATTTTGACCGTCGGTGATGGTCGCATCTCCTTCTCCGGGTGTATTACCAAGGTCTAGCATAAGGAGAAGAAGAGGATGTGACCCACACGACAATAGTTAGGATCCTTCCCTCAAGAACATCAATCTATCACATAGGAAGCCTGATCAGACTAAAAGTCAATCCTAAGCATAGAAGGCACGCCTTCAACGACTCAAGATCATTTCAACATAAACCATAGCCCTTTCCATACATATATCATCGGTACTTCCTCCGTTTCTAAATACAAGTCTTTTTAGAGATTTCAATATGAACTACATACAGATATATCTAGACATATTTTAGAGTGGAGGTAAAAGCACACCAGGTACCCTAACTTGCATGGAATGTGATGTGTTAGTCCCAAACTTGCAAAATGCACCTTCATCATACCCCAACTTGCACTCGATGTGATGATTTAGTCCCCGACCTATCATAGCGTGACAAGTGGCAGCCAGGTGGCTGGTTCGGTCATCGCCCGCACTTTTACAAAAAACACCCTATAGTTTTTCATAATCAACCCGCGCTACAGGAGAGCACCTGCATTAATTCTGCCTGAAATCCACTTCGCGTCCGTTTCGAGGATATAGTTGCTGTTCATTCAATTAACATTAGCACGACCATTCAATTAACTGAAACTGCACTGCAGATAGCATTAGCATTAGCATTAACTTCGATAATAAGGGTATGTTTTCAGTCAAATCCGCATATAAGATTCACGTTGTAGTGCTTAAAAGGGAGGCGAGCAAGCAGGCTGGCCAAAGTTCAGATAAGAAGGACTAGTTTTCATCGTTGTTCTCTTCTTTATGGAAGATTAGATGCCCGCCAAAAGTGCACCATTTTCTGGTGGAGGTTTGCACACAACAGCCACCCAACTTATATGACTATAAAATAGGAGTGGTGTTGATCTGGACACTAGATGCGCAGTCTGCGGGAAATACTTTGAGGATGGAGGCCATTTATTCTTCAAATGCAAACTAGCAAAACAACGCTGGAGAGCCCTGCTACTTGATGATGTCTGATCCGAGCTAGTCCAATTCACCAATCCAAAACAAGTTCTCCGGACATTTTTTGATCTGCCGGAAGAAAAGAAATTACTGACACTTGCTTGCCTCTGGCAGTGGTGGTCTGAACGGAATGGGGGAAATCATGGAAGGAAAGGAATGGAGGTTGATGCGTTTCAGTTTGCTGTGAGACGCCATGTCAGGGATTGGATGGAATTCTTCGCGTCAAAAACAGTAGCTCACACATCGACGCAAACTAGATGGGAGACCCCTCCACAAGACTGTGTTAAGATCAATGTAGACGCCTCATTTAACGCAAGTTTGGGCCATTGAGGGTGGGGTATGATTTGCAGAGATTCGGAATCAGACATTAAGTTCCTGGCAGCAGGATCTGCTGATGACGTTTCTGATGCTCTACATGCTGAAACCATATCCCTCTCACATGTTGTTCAGCTAGCTGACCAACTGGGCGTGGGGCGGGTAATTTTTGAGACTGACAGTCTCAACTTGCAACAAGCAGTGACCTCCAACTCTTATGACTTTGCTCCACTGGGACAAATGTTTCGAGATATCAAGGCCAAACTCAATTCACAATTCATTAGCACAAGTGTAGTCCATGTCTCGCGTGACTGTAACATGCTATCACATGTACTGGCAGCAAGGGGCGCATGATTAGCTAATGCTGAAATGCGTTTGTAGTTGGACAATTTTCCTGCTGATGTAACCCGTTATGTAACCAGCATCTCAGCCGTGTCATAAATGGAATAAGAGTGTTCCATGTCAAAAAAAAGAGAGAAACAAACCAGTGTTTGATCAATATGCAGGCAGTTATGTAGTTAATTTGTTACCAAACGTAATGCACTACAGAACCGAAAATGAACACATAGATAGTATAAACTACATAAGAATTGGTCAGTGTACTAGACAGAGGACTCGGTAACTATAATCTGCAATACTTTATCTACCTTATTAATGGCTCCTTTGTCACCACCTTTCTCCAAGGCAATGATATCTGGTGTATCCAGTGTGATGGTTATTTGTTTCATCCCTTGTCTGAGTAGACTGCAGGCATATCTGTGAAAAAGAGCATCTGATTTTAAGTTCATAAAATTGGCCAAATATCGCTATAAGCATCAAAACATCTAGGAGAGATGCTATACCCGATGTTGAGGGCGGTCTCCGTCTTGTCGCCCGTCAGCACCCATATCTTGATGCCGGCCTTAGCAAGTTTGTCGATGCAGTCAGTGAGTTAGGTACCTAGAAAAAGGGAAATTAGCATGCGCAAACCAAAGAGAAGTCTTGAACTGTTCCATTTTACAGCATGAAAGAAGATAAGATTTACTCACCCCCTTTTGCAGCTTGTCCTCAACGGCGGTGGCTCCAAACAGAATCAAATCCCTCTCTATCAAATCTGTCGCTTCGTCAATCAGCTCATCCCGATCAGCGCTGACAGAATTCTTAGCTGCTGTGAAGTTCCTTTCGAATTTAGTGTATTCGATCTCCTCAAGTTGACGGTATGCAAGAACTAGTGTCCTCAGGCCAGCATCAGCGTAATCATTTATGTGCTTCTGTGTCGCTTCACCATACGTACTCTGAGAGTTTGACAGCCTCTCGTACATTATACTGCACATTATACGTACTCTCAAAGTCCCAGTCTTATCCGTGAGAATCGTGTATACTTGGCCCAGCTCCTCGTTCATTGAATGGTCGTGCTAATGTTAATTGAATGGACAACAACTATATCCTCGGACGCGCAGTGGATTTCAAGGAGAATTAATTCAGGTGCTCTCCTGTAGCTTGGGTTGATTAGGTAAAACGGCAGGGTGTTTTTTGCAAAAGTGCACACAATGACTGTCCAGCCACCTGGCTGTCACTTGTCACTCTGTGATAGGCCGGGGACTAAATCATCACATTCAATGCAAGTTAGGGTATGGTGGAGTTGCATTGTGCAAGTTTGGGACTAAAACATCACATCTCATGCAAGTTAGGGTACCTCGGATGCTTTTACCTCTTTAGAGTGCATATTCATTCATTTGCTTTTTATGTAGTTTTTATTGGAATCTCTAAAAAGACGTACTGTGGCTAGGCGAGGAGCAAGACGTACGGTGGGCCCCACGCTGGGCTAGCGACGTACATACGGTTCCTTGGCTCGGTCGACTTTGACGGTGGCTGACGCACGCAGGGATGGACAGGGCCGTTGGTGGTGAGCGTGAGAGAGGTGACCCATGCACCTTGCGCGACGATGCATGCATGCATGTGGTTTTGGTGAGAGCGAGCGGCGACGCGAGGCATGCAGTTGCACTGCACTTGAGATTTGCCGGAGGAATTTGATCTCTTTCTCTCTCTCTCTTGGATCGCCTCAAGGAAGAAGAAGAAGAGAAAAGACAGCTTTTTCGAGGGCAGGAGGGAGGAAGCTTGTCGGCTGCGGCGAACGTGGTCGTTGGCGTCGAGGAAGAAGGCCGGACGGGATGGGACGGGAGGCGCGCGAAGGAAGGATGGGACGGGATGGGACGGGAGGGCGTGCGTTGCGTATGTGGGGATTAGTCCTGGCCATGGGCAGCCCGGCACGAACGGCCCAACCCGAAAAAGCCCGATCCGGCCCAGCCCGACGCGCTCCCGGGCCGGGCTCGGGCCTAGATTTTGAGCCCGAAGGCCAGGCCCATCATTTTCGCGTTTTTCTAAAGGACAGGTCAGGCCGACCCGAAGCCCGACGGGCTTTTACGTGTCCGGGCCGGGCTTGGGCCCAGAAAACAGGCCCGACGTCCGGGCCGGGCCGGGCTCGGACCTGAGTTTTTTGCGTCGGGCTTGGCTAGATCCGGCCCGAGGTATGACCAGGTATAGTGGGGATGGATGAATGAACTATGCTTCACTTACGGACATATCCCACGAAAAGCAAGTTACGGACTGTGTTTTCCAAATTCCAATTAACCATTGCGGCATTGCCAAATCAGTCTGTAACCTGCTTTCCATGGGATATGCCCGCAAGTGAAGGGCAAAATTGATAAATTTAATCTATAAATGGAATCAAATCACAGAATAAACTGCCCGTGAAACTATTTTACGCGGCTGATCTTTTTGTATAACGCCCGACACGAAGGCGCCACACTACACTGTACAACGTCTCAAAGATAGGCGCTACACGCCTGGCCAGCGTCGCATCCGTGTGATCCAAAAATTACTAAGTCAGTGTGCAGCGCCTGAGAGCTAGGCGCCACACTATACATTGCCGCGCCTAGCTTCTAGGGTGGTTGCTTCATTTTGTAGTGCAACCACTAGTGCAGCGCTTGAGAGCTAGGCGCCCCACTATACAGTGCAGCGCCTAGCTCTTAGGCTCTGCACAATGACTTAGCAATTTTTAGGCAGTCTGGGGTTCAACACTGGCCAGGCGTGTAGCGCCTATCTATGAGGCGTTGCATAGTATAGTGTGGCGCCTACGTGTCGGGCGTCACACAAAAAAGTCAGCCGCGTGAAATAGTTTCACGGACAATTCATTCTGTGATTTGATTTCGTTTATAGGTTAAATTTGTCAAATTTGCCTAAATGAAGCATAGTTCTGGATGGATTGATTGATTTTGATGAGAGAGGAGAAGAAAAGAGAGACAATGAAGGTATAGTGGGCCCCCCTTCCTAACAAACAAATAAAATCCCAGCGGAAGGATCGATTGACTATTTCTTCTGGAATGGAAGGAAAAAAATGAGGGATTGGATTCGTTGGTGGGTTGTAAAAGCATCTCTAGCAGACTTCGCATCCCGCTGGTCCGCAAAACACGTCTGCAGTTCACGGAAAAACGGTTTTGCAGGCCGGCGTGGACGGCCGTAGAGGCAGACCCCCATTTACGGGTCGGCTTTGCAGGGTCTGCTCTTGCGCCGCTGCATCCCGCATCCCGCCGGTCCGCAAATATCAATACCACACCATAAAAATAAAAAGGAAAATTATATTTTTTTTATTCCTCAATTCTTTCGCAAGTATAAAATTGGTTCCTCAACTCCAATATCAGCAAAGTTTAGTCCCCCAACTCTTAAAATCGGATAAATTTAGTCCTTGCCTCGGTCAAACCCTGTTTAGCTACATGGTCAAAGCGGTATTGTGCAAGCACCGGAGGAAGTGTTGCACCCAAGACCAACACTGCAGCCAGGGACGCCCCACGGGTGAGGCATATGCCCTGTACTTCTTCTGCAGCGTAGGCACGGGCGCTCCATCCTATGATGGAGACGACGGCGATTTGTGGTATGACGACGGCGGCGACGCTCTAGCATGTGGTAACGGATGCGAGTTGTGGCACGACGACGACTTCCAACACAGGCACGGCAAATGGCGACCAAGGGTGCACCAATGGCAGCAGCGAGTGCTGCGCGGGGATAGGCAGTTCGGCGGCGGAGAAGCGTCGGCCCCGCAGAAACCCGAGGTGCAGAGGGCGCTGCATGGCGATGGTTTGCTCGGCAGCAGACGCACGAGCCAGCGACCCCAGTCCCCAACGACAGTTCGGAGCTCCCGTAGATGCGACGAGGTGTGAGAGGCTCGCAGCAGCGAGATTTGTAGAACACGCAAGCGAGCTATGAGTCGGCTAGCGTGCGGACCATGTGTTGCTCGCGGCTGTGCGCCTCCAGACCAGCAACATGTCCGCCATTGAGCATCAGTGACGACTGACGAGGAAGAAGCCAGCGAACACAAGCGCCTCCGCAATGTCTGCAACCGGCGGCCATCATCGACGTGTCGAGAGGGCGAGTCGCGGGACCCAGCGCCTGACATCAACGACCATCCAATGCGTGTAGGTCCGGCCGGTGGTGCCGTCAGCGTGTTCCTAGCTGGTGTTGCGTAGTGGGACGACGAAGTGGTGCCGTTGGCGGGAGGGCAGGCGCGCACACAAGTTGTTCGATCAAATGCTCACTAAAGAGAGATGAGAGGAAGAAGAGATACAAGGAGTAGGAGAGAGAAATTTTGCCACGTCAGCGAAGACCGGTCAAAACCACGTTGTGTCACCAGTAATACCGGGTCGGCTGAGACAAGGACTAAACTTATCCGGTTTAAAGAGTTGAGGGACTAATTTTTGCCGGTTTTGAAGTTGAAGGACCGAATCTAAACTTTCAAAATAATTGAGGGACAAAAAAAATACTTTTCCCAAAATAAAACAAACATCCACACTACAAAATAATTATTCAAATCACGGAAGCAAACTAAATAATTATTCAATACCAGCACAATACAACAATCATTCACATTACAAATAATTATTCAAATCACCGAAGCAAACTAAATAATGCAATACAAAATTTGTCCCGAATACAAATACAAATGAGTAGAAAAATGAGTTTGTTACTGTCCAGCCTTTTGCCAATGGTGCTCAATGAGATCCTTCTGAAGCTGAAAATGGGTGTTTGCGTTTTCAATCTCTTTGTAGGTTTGAAGAAAAGCTCTAATGTGGTTAGGGTCTCTAGCTAGTTTGACACGGCTACCCACATAGTCGTAGAAGAACTCCAAGTTCATTCCTCTCTCATCTTCGAGAATCATATTGTGAAGGATAACACAACATGTCATGATATTTTTCAAGGTCCTCTTGTCCCAAAAACGAGCAGAACCACGAACATTGGCAAACCTAGATTGTAAAACCCCGAATGCTCTTTCAATGTCTTTTCGGGTAGTTGGTAAATTGCTCATATTTCCAACATCTTATGCATTTAATAATATTTTAGATGTAATATATAATTGTATAGTATTTAATACTGTAATTTGTAGTTGGGGGCCCTTCCCTCTTAGGGCCCGGGGCGGTCACCTCTTTTGCGCAGCCTATGGGCCAGCCTGGATGTGCTCATCCGGCTGAGAAACATCAGGTCGGCAAGCCTGGCCACAACCACCCAAGCCTTGATCTGCCGCTTTGGCTGACACTGCTGTGCCGGCCGGGCAAAAACGTGCAAAGCAAAGTGAAAGCCGTGTGGTGCGGTGCGTCGGCTGTCGCGCCTGGGCTGTGAAATGCGTAGCTGTGCCCGTAAGACACCATCTCATGACCGTGATATCCCTCATTGTTTTATTCCCAATTGTTGCCCGTGTGAAAAGAAAGAAAGAAATTGGGCCATGTTTCCCGAGAGAGACTGCCTTCTCTCAGGCCAGCAGTCTTATGCTTATAGTCGACTGCTCTATGACAATCTGACCTCTTTCCTGGGCTCTGCTTGCTTGTCTACGCTCCGACCAATTCAGTCAAAATCGAAAAAACTAGTAACGTTAGCCGGTTTCCAGTTCGTTACCTGACCGCTCCGCCTTAACGTGAAAAGATAGGAAAAGTGCCTTTCTTATTTTTCGGTTCAAGTTCCTTGCACTTGAAATAGGGTCCTAGCAGAGAATGGAGAAGGGAAATATACTTGAAATTGTCCGAATGAGAAAGCCTTTGGCAAACTCCTTGCAAATCTGTTTTTGCCGGGCACAATAGACATATATGCTCAGTCACAACATAAGGAACCCCCAATGTTCCTCAAAGCCTACCCGGCCTGAGTGTACGACGGAAACATGACAGGTCCAAACCACCATATATGTACAAGTTTATTCATAGCAAATTCCAAACGTCAAACGGTTCAAACTACTTGTACTTATGTATGATACCACTATTGATCTTATAGATCGTTGATACCACCATCCAATCTATGTATAGTTGATTGAATAAACCTAATGGAGGATTAGACCGAGGAGAGAGAAGTTTGCACATTTCGATCGATTTGCTCCTTGTGGTTCTTTGCCACTTTTCTTTGTGCTCTTGTGATAGTCTCGCACAGTGCTTGCTCTCGGCATTTCCCTCTCCTTTCGCTTTATAAAAGTATTTCCTTTTTCCACTTGTCATATTTTTCGTATGCGGAATTGGGGTGTTTGCATAGAATAGAGTTCAGAAAATGCGATGACAATGTAAGATTATGTGCGAACTCCCTGCTCCCTCGATGGGGAGAGGCATCGATATATATTGAGACTATCGGCAGGAGTCTGCCTTGGCGTACAAGGAAGATATACAAGAGATTGAGTAGGATACGGAGAGAGAGAGAGATAGGTTGGGATTACGTATTTTATCTAACACCCTCCCTTAATCTCAACTATCCTAAATTAAGATTACTCTTGAACTCTTCGAATGGCCTTGCTAAAAGTGCCTTTGTGAAGCCATCTGCTATTTGGTCCTTGGAAGGAATAAACTGTATCTCAAGTTTCTTTGCTGCAACTCTTTCTCGCACAAAGTGAAAATCAATCTCTATGTGTTTTGTCCTTGCATGAAACACTGGATTTGCAGACAAATATGTTGCTCCCAAATTATCACACCATAAGCACGAGATACGATTTTTCTTAACTCCCAACTCATCAAGAAGTGACTCAACCCATATAATTTCAGCAGTTGCATTCGCCAAGGACTTGTACTCTGCTTCTGTGCTTGAACGTGACACAGTGGCTTGCTTTCTAGCACTCCAGGAGATAAGATTGGATCCAAAGAACACTGCAAAACCTCCAGTTGATCTCCTGTCATCACTACATGCTGCCCAGTCAGCATCAGAGAATGCACTAACAAGAGAGGAATTAGACCTTCTGAAGTTAAGTCCTATTCCCACAGTGTGCTTCACATATCTCACAGTTCTCTTGACAACTGCCCAATGTGCAGAAGTAGGTGCATGAAGGTATTGACAAACTTTGTTGACAGCAAATGAAATATCTGGACGTGTGAGAGTTAAATATTGCAATGCTCCCACAGTACTTCTATACCTTGTGCTTTCCTCCTCTTGAAGTGGCTCACCTTCATATGCAGAGAATTTTTCTGAGGAAGATAAAGGTGTAAGAACTGGCTTGCAATTCTTCATTCCCATCCGAGACAGAAGCTCATTGACATATTTTTCCTGACTTAGCACAATGCCATCTTGAGTCTTCTTGATTTCAATGCCTAGAAAGAAATGTAAATCACCTAGATCTTTCAAGGCAAACTCTGAGCCCAAATCATGAAAAAAAGCAATAGTGGCATTTTGTGAGGAACTTGCAACTATGATATCATCCACATATATGAGTACAAAAATGACCACTCCTGCCTTGTTATAAATAAACAAGGACGTATCAGCCTTGGAAGCAATAAAGCCAAGATATTTCAATTGTAAGCTTAGTCTGGAATACCATGCTCTGGGTGCTTGCTTTAAACCATAAAGTGCTTTATCAAGCTTGCAAACATAATGTGGTAATTTCTTACTCTCATACCCAGGTGGCTGTCTCATAAACACTTCCTCTTCCAGAACACCATGCAGAAACGCGTTCTGTACATCTAGCTGCCTTAGGCTCCATCCTCTGGACACAATAATAGCTAGCACAAGTCTGATAGTTGCAGCTTTCACAACGGGACTGAACGTGTCCTCATAGTCAATGCCATAACGTTGCTTAAAGCCCTTTGCAACTAGACGTGCCTTATACCTGTCAATGGAGCCATCTGCCCTTTTTTGATCCTGTACACCCATTTGCAGTCAATAATATTTTTACCTTTCTGATGTGGTACAAGATGTCAGGTTTTGTTCCTCATGAGTGCAGAATATTCCTCATTCATCGCCTTCTTCCACTTGGGATCATCAAGTGCACTGTCCAACGTTGTTGGTTCTCCTGAAATACATAGCATCCCATATGGTATAGTTCCATCTTTTCTTATTTTTGGATTTCGTATACCTTTTTGTAACCGTGTCATAACACGTGAAGAAACCTCCGGCTGAACCGCTGGTAAACTTGCCACAGAAGATCCAGGCGAATCTGCATGTGCTGACCCAGACAGATTTGTCCCGACGTGCGCAGAAGATCCTGTGGCTGTAGGTGTGGCTGCACCCCCCGCGGACACACGGGTGACACCCATGCGACCCGATGCAGCAGATCCATCGCCCGACCGCGGCTGGACGCGCGCGCGTGACGAGGGGGATTCGGTCCCGCCGCTGGACCCGCCTGTCGCGCTTGTCGTTGACGTGGCTGCACGGGAGTGGCCGCCCCTTGAGTCAGGCATGGAGCCGACTGGAGCGCGATCCGAGGACGATCCGCTCGCGTGATCCGAGGATTGCACACGCACAGGAGTTCCTGGCGCCGCCCGATCTCCTTCGTCGTTCGTGCCAGGTTCGTCTTCTTCCTCCACATGCAATAATGGGTCAAATTGAGCCATATTTTCGAAATTTTGATCATTTTGAACACCGTTTTGACCGGGGACCTGCACAGGCATAAGAGAGGAACAAGTACCAGCAGGAATATCATCACATTGATTAGTACAATTGTTGTCGCCCCCATGATCAAAAGACCGTAGATGTGACGGAAGAAGGAGAATTTCTTTGCGTAGAAGTGCACCGGCATTTGGATGAAGCGAGGCAAAGGGAAAAACTATCTCATCAAAGACAACATCTCTGGATATATAGACCCGACCAGTGGGAACATCAAGACATTTGACACCTTTATGAATGGGGCTATAACCTAAAAAGACACACCTTTTTGAGCGGAAAGCGAGTTTTCGTGTGTTGTAGGTTCGAAGATTTGGCCAACATGCACAACCAAAGATTCGAAGAGATGTGTAGTTGGGTGTGACACCAAGAAGCCGTGTGATAGGTGTTTCAAATTTTATGACTTTACTTGGAAGCAAATTGATAAAATATGTGGCAGTTCAGAATGCTTCATCTCAAAATTTAAGTGGCATGGATGCGTTTGCTAATAATGCAAGCCCCATATCAACTATGTGACGGTGCTTTCTTTCAGCAGACCCATTCTGTTGGTGAGCATGAGGGCAAGAGACATGATGGGATATGCCAAGTTTTTGGAAGAAAGAATTCAATTTTTCATACTCACCACCCCAGTCACTTTGCATAGCAATGATTTTGGAGTTCAGTTTGCGTTCAACAAGGTTTTGGAAATTGATAAAAACTTGGAATACATCAGATCGTTTCTTTAGTAAATAAATCCAAGTAAATTTACTATAGTCATCAATAAAGCTTACATAATAGGAAAATCTACCAACTGAAGTAGGAGCCGGCCCCCATACATCTGAAAAGATAAGTTGTAGGGGAGCAGTGGACACACTAGTAGAAATAGGATAAGGTAATTGATGACTTTTTGCTTGTTGACACGGATCACAAACTGACTCAACACTAGGCTCATAAGAGAGTTTATTTTTGCTAAGAACATGTCTAACTATGACTGAAGATGAATGACCCAAGCGACTATGCCACCTTGATGAAGAAATCTTGGTGACACTATTTGCTTGTTTATTTGACCATGAAGATGATGATGATGATGATGATGATATGAGTGGGTAGAGGCCTCCCACGCATTGTCCTCTAAGAATGATTCTCCTTGTCCTCAAGTCCTTGACCAAGAAAAAATAAGGGTAGAATTCTATAAGGACATTATTATCAAGAGTGAATCGATGAACGGAAACAAGATTTTTGGATGTTTGAGGAACATGCAAGACATTTTTCAGATGTAAATTTTTCACGGGGTTTTCAACTATTAAACTACCAATGTGTGTGATATCCATACCAGAACCGCTTGCCGTGCGAATTTGGTCGCCTCCATTGTAGTTCTCCCGCATCGTCAATTTGTCAAGTTCACCTGTGATGTGGTTTGTTGCTGCACTATCGGCATACCAATTTGTGTCCACGCCATAGGAGACAGCATGCGCTTCTTTTTCTTCTGGGTTGTTCTCCTCATAGCGCCACCAACAGACCCGAGCACCTCCTGGATGATGTTTGAAGCATATTTGACACTCAGGATAATCATGTTGCTGCTCACGCACCTGCTGCTGTTGTTGCTGCTGTCGAGGGCGCCCTCTGAAGCCGCTGCCTCCATTGGAAGACGAGGGCTGGCGGTAACCGCGGCCACGCCCCCTTCCTCCTCGCCCGCGGTATCTGCCGCGAGACTGTCCACGGCCCCTGTAGACCGCATTAGCAGATGAGTGGAACCCGCCTGAAGCTGAGTCGCCTAGCATCTCCATCCTTTGATCAAAGGCGGAGATCTGAGCAAAAAGATCATCGGCGGTGATGGTGTTCTTGACAGCGCCGATCGCCACCACCACGGAGTCGTAGTCGCGGTCTAGTCTGGCCAAGATGTAGTCCACCATCTCCGGATCAGAGACGGGACAGCCGGCAGCAGCTAGTTCATCGCTGAGGCTTTTCATCTTCGCCATATACGCCGAGCTTGACATGCTGCCCTTCTTTGTGTTGGTGATGGCAATTCTCAGATTGGTGATCCGAGATTACGACTGCGAGGCGAAGAGGTTTGTCACCGTCGTCCAGAGTTCAAAAGTGGAGTCCTTCCCGACGACCTGCGCAAGGATCTCCGGCGACATGGAATTCAGAAGATAAGACAGGACCTGCTGGTCTTTGGCGATCCAAGGCCCATACATAGGGTTCGGCTCTAGGGTCGTGGTTTTGTCCGCCTTCGTGACCTCCACCATCCTGGGCAGAGCGGCGTTTGTGTTGTCGAGGAGTCCAGTCACCTGCGCACCTCGCAGGGCTAGAAGCACCTGAGTCTTCCAGAGGATGAAGTTTCCTCTTGCGAGCCTCTCAGATGGCGGCGAACCGAGGTTAAGGGCGACGCCGGCAGAGGAAGCCATGGAGACGATAGTATGTGAATTCTAGGGTTTTGGTTTGTGGCTAGATGTATGGAAAGAGGTGGCTCTGATGACCATGTAAGATTATGTGCGAACTCCCTGCTCCCTCGATGGGGAGAGGCATCAATATATATTGAGACTATCGGCAGGAGTCTGCCTTGGCGTACAAGGAAGATATACAAGAGATTGAGTAGGATACGGAGAGAGAGAGATAGATATAGGTTGGGATTAGGTATTTTCTCTAACAGACAAGACCTGAGCTGGCAGTCAAATCTTCAGTTATGAGCCAAGAGCCCAAGAGACTGAATGTATCTTAACTTTTAATCCGGAAATCTGTTTTGGCTCTCAGGTCTAAATACTCCTAAAATCTGGACCACCAGCTCTCACTTTGATAGGACAATTGAATGAAAATCCTTTATGCACATGGTTAGATTTCTTGTGCTGAAATCAGCCCACTAGGATTCAAGTCTTAGACTTGGCACGTGTGGTCGCATATTTTCAAGATTTTCGGTGCTATTTATTCACTTGTATGACGTGCCCGTCGACTTCGTCAATAACAAGATCGCGTCGGCTCAATTCTTAAAGGTGCTCATAGGGTAGGGTGTTCATGTGTGCTTTTATAGCGTGTGAGTGTGTTTCATGTTGTGGGTGCATGCAACGTGTTTTTATCCTTAAAAAAGAATTAATAAATGAAAAGAGAGGTGTTTAGAGTAACATAAGGCTGGTTTCAATGCATGAGTGCTTAGAAGAGATGCTAAGCATATTAAAGGGCTTAGCAACCAAAATCCCCAATGCATAGGTTCTTAGCTTCTTGTAGCTAAGCACTCTTCATTTAATTAGTCCTGAGATCTTAGTAGTATGTAAACTTTGTGGCCTTTTTGTGGCATGTTCGTAGCTACTAAAATCGCCTCGGCAAATACGTAACAAACGAGACAACAATTTTGCGAATCAGTTCCATCAAACCCAAAATGAAAAACAGTAGTGGTGGTGGCAATTTGTTTGGACCCTGATACTCTGCATGAGTGCTTGAGTAAAATAAAATCATGGTAATTTTGAAATTGCTTCAGTTGCCTAAAATAAAATCAACTAGTAGTACTTTCTGTAACCTAGTTAGATAGTCGATGTGCAAAACAAATCATGGACTGTAGTTTAGCAAGAACCTGGGACCAGGGCATATGGTTCAGATCACATAATATTTATATAAGAGTCTCTACTATTCATAGTTCAGACTATCATCAATTTACCTATGGTTCAGATTACATCTTTACCTACTAATAAAGCAACTATCGCTTCTGGTCGTCCGTCATTAAAATTACCCTTCAAGTTACTAAAAATTACCCACCAATGCCATCCATAAATGGGAAAATGATTCATTTTTTATTTCTTAACTCGCCACCGATAGCTCTTGGTTCATCTAAGGAAAGGCCCTTACAAAACACAAGCCAACAAACCAGCCTACTGGCCCGGGTGTTTCTCCACCATCCAGGAGACCTCGGTTTGAAACCTGGTCATCCTCATTTTTGTAGTTATTTTTCGCGAATTTCAGTTGGCGTAGTATAGAGCTATTTCGCCAAGTGTTGCTTAACAGATGGTCTACAAGGTATAATACGGTCAAAATATTTTCTTTTAATTCTTTCTTTGCAGATTCAAGTATTTTTTAAATATTTATATCTTTCAAACCCCAACTCCAAATTTAGCATGCTAGATATGAAAATCGCCCACAAAATTTTGTAGATTCTAAATATAATGTTATCTTCCATGTTAATTATTTTTAAAATTATTTTTATGTTGCACCCTTAATTAGTACTTTCCTTTTTTTATTAAAGACACGAATGTTTCTTACTCCCTTTTTTTATACGTCCCTTATTACCAGATTTTCATCCATCATTTGTTCGTCCATTTGCACATAAAATAAAAAATAAAATAAAATATGTTCACAATTTTAAAAACTGTTTGCAAATAGTATAAAATGTTTATGAATTCAAAATATATTTTTAATTTTAGAAAATGTTCAAAATTTGAAAAAGTGTTCACAAATTTTAAAAATGGTCATGATTTCAAATATGTGCACGAGTTTTAAAAAATGATCATGATTTCACGAAATTGAGAGTGATAGTGTATCTCGATGACGCAACAAAATGTGGCCATGGCCATTGAAGATTATTAAAAAAAATCTTCCGTTGCAACGCACGGGCTCTTTTGCTAGTACTATTCAATCTATAAATTACATATAATTCAGTATGAGAGAAAAAGTTGCAGACAAAAATCTCATCTAAGCATGGATTGGGAGGGAGCAAGCACGAGATGAAGTTGAATACAGAAGACAGATTTTGAAACAAACTAACAGCTCGATTTTGGGGGAAAGGCTTAGATTTACCATTGAGCAGCTATCTCCCGCCGCTGGTCCATGCAGGCTGGAGGGTCGGCCGGGGCTGGGCTTCCACAACCAGACGGGATGGCTGCTGCTGTACTGGGGCGGAGGCGCAGGGCGACGACGGAGTGGCCGTTCCGCTGGGGGCGACGGCGCAGGGCGACGACGGAGTAGTCGTCCGCTAGGTGCGGCGGGGCGGGGCGAGGACGGAGTGGCTGTTGCGCTGGGAGCAGCGGCGCATGGCGACGGAGAAGATGAGATGAAGGTCACTGGGACGAAAGGGGAAAAGGAGAAAGATGGAACGGCTCGGCGCTGCATACGGAATCCGATTAAGTGCGTTTCTGCCTACGTGCGCTTGGTGGGGTCGGGCTCTCCTGCAGGGTTCCCAGCATGCACTATCGTGCAGGGCCAACAGGCGTCCGACACCTGTTCTGGTAGGCCCCATCACTTAATAAGATGTTTTCCTTTTTTTATAATTTATTGAAAACAATTTTTCTTTGCCTTATCCGTGCGTACCGCTGCTGTCACTCCCTCTTCCACAGCCACTCATTTCACTGTGAGGGACGATTCCGACCAGGAGAAATCTACCGTTCAGGTCCGTCGCCGGCGGCAAGACCGGAGCTGTATAGCGCCGTCCATCTCTGACGCGCTTCGCCGCCCAGAGCTGTCACGGCTAGCGCCACCCGTCTCCGGCGCGCTTCGCCGCCATGAGCCGCGGGGTTCGAAGGCAGTAAGACAGAAATCGCCGCCGCTCGCCTCCGGCACGCTGCGCGTGGCCTGGGGTCGTTGTATTGGCTGGAGGCAAGATGGGATCCATCACGGCTAGCTCTGTTCGCCTAAGGCGCGCTGCGCCACGCCTGGCCGTGGACTTGGCCGGCGGCAAGACGGGGGCCATCGCGGCTAGTGTCGCTCGCCTCCGGCACACCCAAGGCCAGCCCAAGGTTGTGGCTGACCCGCTCCCTGTGAGGTGGTGGCACGGTGGAACTGCAGCGCGTGCAGCCGGTGGCTGAGATTCCGTGGGAGTTTGCGTGATCACAGTGGAAGATGCTAACTCGATGCAAACTCAACAGGCAAAGGTGAGAGATGATTCGCTACTTCATCTACCTTTGTGCTAGTACCTAATTAGCTCTCGGCTATATACGTACGTAAGCTATTACTGGTAGCAATGTACTAGCTCTGTACTAGTAGCTAGCTATGTAGTGAACTCTGAAGTATGCAAGCTATCTACTTTGCTCTGCTTTTCAGTCATACAGTACAGGGGAAATCACAAATTGGTGAAAGCACCTTTTAATGAATTTAGTGCCTATAAGCAGGGGCGGCGCTAGGGGTATTCTTGGGTCTTTATGTGAATACCCATGATTTTTACAAAACAATGTTGATTTTGGTAAAACAGTGACAATTTTAGAAAAAACAATAATTTTGGTAAAATAAATACACATGAATACCCGGTTGCAAATTCCGGGAGCCGCCACTGCCTATAAGAACACATTTAACTGGAAAACTAAACCTCAATTACACGTCTAACATATCATAAGGAATAACCAACAACTAATCCATATTCATGTATATATTTTTTGAGCATAAAACCGTTGTGCATCTAACATTAAAAGGAACGGTAAGATAAATTATTACATCTCAAGGGAACTGTCTTGTAGAGCAATCCTGAGATACGAAGTTTACATAGAGCTATTTAAAAGTGTTTATCTTGTATGTGACTTGATTGGCTACCCAAGACCTGGAAGAACAAAGAAATAATTTCTTATGACATATAAACTTCAATTGGGAATATGACTTGTAAGTGAACAATGCCTGAATTGGCAGCTGGTCATTTTTTAGATGTTGGCCATCCCGAGTCCGATAACATTTGGGAGCTCTACATACAATGTTGATTCAAAAGTCAATACAAGGGAATGACATGTGCATGTTCATTTTAATTTATAGCGATTAACTAATAAAATTCTACCTGACTTGGTTGAGTGCTAGTTGGCGGCTGGTGATTATGAGATGTTGGCCATCCCGAGTCCGATGACACCACAGAAGTCTACATGTAGTGTTAATCAAAAAGTAAATGACCCGTGCATACCCGTCTTAATTTTAACAACTAACTAAATAAATATACCTGACTCGGTTGAATGCTACGATAGAAATATGGTTGTTGTGGTCGCAAGCCAAGTAACTGTTGAAAACTAGTAGTGCCTACCTGCGATAGTGGAGCAGGCAAGCCATGATGTAATACTTGCAAATTATAGGTATTGAAGAATTTTCATCTGCTTGTCCTGTAGGTATTGAAGAATGGCACCTGTGTCTCCTTGGATTGACTGCATACGCTTTGATCGGAGATAATTTTTATAATCCTTTTGACCAAAGCTAAGACATCGTCTACCCCCTACTTGTCTACTCATCACTTCATGACCAGATTTTGGTCTAATACCTGAATCGTTCAATATGTCAATCTGGGCCTTCTGAGCTTCTGTAATTCTTCTTTGGGATCGCAGTAGATGGGCTTTGCTTGGAGTTACAAGTTCATGATTATGAGCATCCTCAAAGCTGCTTACAACATACTTTCCATTACCACTTATTTTGATGGTCATCTCTGCCATACACCCAACTCTTGTATCTGCTCGCTTCCGCTGGCATTGTTCCTTGCTCTTGTCCTTGAAACCTGCCTTTGAGCATACAAATTTCTTTGTTCGAATAACATTCGTTGAGGATTTATCATGCCAAAATTTCCTGACACTGAAACCAACATGTCCTGCATATGCATTATAAAACTCATATGCTATATCTTCATTCTCAAATTCCATTCCTATCTCTGGTTTTAACCTTTTGCTGTAATCATCATCTGTGTTTCGACCTGCCTCTCCCACATCTGTGGTGTCATGATCTACACAACATAAAAAATATAATATACTAATTAGTTCACGGGCGACACATGGAGTAAAAGATAACACGATATTCACAGTCCTGGTTTTAGTGAAACCTGAAAAGCGCTTATAGATAGAACAATGCTTTTTGGAAAAGGACACATGGTATTCACGGGGCATTCGAAAAATATTGATCTTTTTCTTTGATACAGTCATCTCTATCATTAGAGTTAGCAAAAAGAGAATATGTCAAAGGAGAAATCTCAGGCAGTAAAATTTATAATAAACTTAGGTGGTACTCTGATGCATAATGTACGCAACATCGTAGGAGTAATCATCACTAACGGAATTATAATGCAATTCCGAAGGATTAATTTGCATGTGTTTCAAAGAAACAGGGCTACGGAAGATGAAATACTGGGAGTAATTTGCATGTCATACATTCAACTCTTTGTTTATTTGTTTCTTTCAATCTTATCAGCTTCGTATGATCAAGAGTGTTGACAATCTGTACATTCCAGGCGCAAGAACATACCTAAGGACGATGAATTGGCAGGAGCTCCGTCCATGCTGAAGAACACCGTAGATGTTGATCCACGGAGAGGACAATTTCCTATCAATCTTGATCTATTCTCCTTTGATCCGGGGGCAACAACAATGGAATAGATTGGTACGAGAAAGGACGGATGAAGCCATGAAGAGATTTTGGCGGCAATCTGTTGTTACGCGGGAGATAAACCTGTCGTTTTGCTGATTTTCTGGAACTTAACTACAATTATAGAGATACGCTGGGTTGTTTAAGTGGTGGGGCCCTACCAGGACAGGTGTCGGACATCCGTTGGCCCTGCACGATAGTGCGTACTGGGAACCCTGCAGGAGAGCCCGACCCCGCTTGGTGCCGTTTCTTCGTGGGGTTACCGGTTTCTTCTCTCTCCTCTTTAACTAAGACGCCACGTCAGATTTTGGCTTACGTGGACGGCTAAGCACCGATACAGACTGGAGCGTTGGGAGGGGCCTAATATGTTACTGTAACATAGCGCTTACCGAGAAATGACTAGTCTACAAACTAATAAATGAAGTCATCCATAACACTACTACTATATTACTTTACATTATAAAGATAGTAACTTAGACTAATGTCATATGCATGATATTAGTATAAGTTACTCCCTCCTGTGACCAGCCTGATGCCTTGGACTAAGAGTGCTGCTACGTACTACGGCTGGGTTCGTCACCGTACCACTGATTGGCTGCTAAACATACCAGCAGCATGGCCTTGTCACGTCGTCTCTCATGCTCATATCAATCATCCATGCAAGCACCACTGTTTAGCAGCTCCACAGCTCGTTATTCCTCTATCTTTTCGGCCATGGATGCTCGATGTTCGTCGACCACTCAAGGGCCGACTGGGCACGCAATCATCACGTTAAGTAGAGCAGTGCTACCAGTACTCATTATATTCCCCCATAGCTTAATGGGCAGCAACGCCATAGCCTTTGACGTTTTTATTTAGAAACGACATGGCCCTTGGCGTTTTGAGCCTGTCACATCAGTGACGTCAGTGTGGTCAGGGCAGCAACGCTGGCTGGTTTGGCGTTTTGATGGTCATTAGCAACGCCACGGTTTGTGATGTTGCGAAAAGGATCAGATTACGAAATACTTTCGTGAAGAGTTTATTTTGTGTTATAATTTTTTAACAAGGTCAGAATAGTGATTTCATCCTATTTTTGTCTGTGTAAGTATGTTTGTGCACTTCTAGTTATGCTGACGATGGTTTCACTCAGTGCGGTTGTATCACTTTGATATGACAATTGAATGAAAATTCTTTATGTACATGGTTAGATTTCTTGTGGTGAAATCAGCACACCAGGATTCAAGTTTGAGACTTGGCACATGTGGTCGCATATTTTCAAGGTTTTCGGCACTATTCATTCACTTGTATGACATGTTCATCGGCTTCGAGATGTCTGTGTCGACTTCGTCAATAACAAGATCGTGTCGGCTCAATTTCTTGAAGGTGCTTATAGGGATAGTGTGTTCATGTGCGCTTTCATAGCGGATGAGTGTGTTGCATGTTGTGGATGCATGCGTTTGTACGGTACTTCTAAAAAATGTGTTTTTATCCGCAAAGAAAACTGGTTCCCCCCTTGAAAAAAGAACTAGAACAGCTGAATTACAAACAGTGGTATGGTCAAGAATCAAGATAAGCTTACCTAGTGCGAGAACAATGTACGATCAGCTGATCTCATGTGCCATGCATGTTGGCACAAACTGAACTATCGGTTAGTGACCAATCACAATAGCTAAATGCCTAAATATACTTGTCGATGGTGATTACAAGAGAAATGCTGCAAGCAGGACAACCACCCCCACCGGAAAAGACATCTGCATCTGCAACAGCAAACAGACGGAAAGAAAATTGTGAGCTTAGAAACAGCGACAGAACCAAGGTCACGGTGATGTACCTACAGTTCTTCTCAACAGCTCAAAGTACTTGCAGTTTTTCCACCTTGTTAGGTTTTGTAAAGTTTTCTTTTTCGACATCAATGTAGTTGAGAAAATAATGTCTTTTTGGAACAGTTTTAGTCCCGATCGATTTGCAAGTGAAATTTGCATTCAAGCGTAAGTAAGATAATCGGTCCAGAGCTTTCATACTTACCGTCGGCTTGGAAGAAGAGGAAAACCCCGATGCCCTCGGCGACGGGCTGAACGACGCCGCGTCGAACCCGAGGTCGTACACCGACGTGCCGTTGGGGTAGAACAGCCCGTAGTTCCTCTCGGACGCCTGCCCGTTCTTCATGTTCTCGTTGAACAGGGCGAAGACGAGCACGTCCACGGGCACGTCCGGCCTCAGCGGCGTCCCCTGGCCCGCCGCGACCCTCTTCATGAGGTTCCCGTTGTACGTGGCGGCGTTCTGCACGGTGGCGCCCACCTCGTCGGCGTCCCCGGCGGACGGCCACCCGGTCTCGGAGATCCTCACGGCGATGTCCTTGTGCCCCATGGCCTCCATGGCCGCGTACACGGCGTCGATCTGGGCGTAGAGCATGTTGTCGTAGGTGAGGTTGGTGCCGGGGTCGTGCGCACCGGGGTTGGGCTCGAACAGCACATACGGCAGCGACACGCTCCCGGGGCTGGCCTTGTAGGCGAAGAACGGGTACGCGTTGATCAGGAACGGCGAGCCGACCTCGGCGAGGAAGTCCAGCAGCGGCCGCATGTACTGCACGACCTCCTCCCGGAACGCGCCGGCCGACGGCGGGTAGCTGCTGGCGAGCACGTTGACGGACTGGGACGTCGACACGTTCACCTGGCCGTCGAGGCCCAGGTCCACCAGCGCCTGGTGCACGGCCTGCATGGCGGGGAGGAGGCTCTGCATGGCGGCCGCGTCTGTGCCGGAGAGCACCTCGTTGCCGAGGATGACGCAGGTGATGCGGGTGTCCGGGAGGAAGGGCTGGACGTTCTGCGCCACCCATGCGCGCGCGTTGCCGGCGTCGGACATGTTGAGGAGGTCCCCGTTGCTGATGGTGAACTCGACGCCTGTGCCGGCGAAGGCCGTGAGGACGGCCGGGTCGGCGTCATAGAGCTTGACCCTATTGGCGTTGAGCGACCGGATGAGGCCGGACACCTGCGCCGGGTGCGGGAGGTTGTTCGCTATCTGGCCGTAGTTGATGCCGAACTTGAGTGGCGCATTCGCCGCCGATACAATGCCATTGTTGGCTGCCGTCAGCGTAGGTGCGGCGACACGTCCAAAAGAGAAGGTCAGTATGATTGGCAAGAAAACATCCACTGATGACAACATAAAAAAAGTTATATAAAAAACTGAAACAAGTTCCGTTGTCATGTAAACTGGCTCGTAACAATGCTTTCGGCTAAGAGGTCGTACTCGACCAAACACACAAAAATAGCGATGCACGCAACACAATTTGATGAAAAATATTAAACGGAGTGTCAATATCGATACAATGTGCATGCTTTCAACAGAAGGGTCACAAGGATGATGTGGAAAATTTATCGTTTGCACAGGACAACGTGGAAAACTCGCCGTCTTCCCTATCAAAGACACATTGGACAGCCGACCTCAAAGAAGAAGTGAAGAACTATCGCTAGCCACAATTCATTTTGAATAATACCAAGACAGCTGTTTTGCATGATACGGTATATACGGTCAACGTGTCTCATTTTCTCCATGCTCTTGCTCGCAAATTTGTACTACAGCAGCGTCAGTTAATTTGGATCGGATGAAGTATGTTTTCCGCATCAATGTTCAAAACTGGAAACACAAAATTTTGAGAAACAGCTTTCAAGGGCTTAAGCGTACCGAAAGAAAAAAAAACAGAAGCACAACTAAAAAAACAGAAGCTACCATGCAATCACATGCAGTTAATCACGCGCGAAAGATGGAAGGGAAGCGAGAGACGGAGGCATCGCCGGCCGTACCTGAGAGGAGCGAGAGCAGGAGGCAGAGCAGAAGCGAGGAAGAAGACGGGTCGAAGAATAAGAAGCGACGGGCGGCAGCGATCATCCTCCTCTCCATTGGCGCGTCGTCCCTTGCTCGCATCTCTTTCTCTCCTTCGTGTCCGCTCTGTCCTTCAGAGCGACACGGAAGGAAGAAGGGAAGGAAGGCCTCCGGCCGCCCCCGTTTCCCCGCGCGTTTATATGGGAGCAGTTGCAGGCTCGGGGCGGCAGGTCAGATTACGCACGCGACGTACTATCCTCCTGCAAGCGCTAGCTTCCAAAGTCCAAATCGCGATAGGCCAACGAAACATCCGTCTCTCAGACGGCCACTCCTTCCCAAACGACTACTAGCCAGACAAGGTAAGGTTATAGACGGGCAAAATCCAGTTTTTCTCTTTCAAAACAAATATGCTCCAAGTGATGTCTGAATATTTTTGAAGTGCAGAAACTCCCCTAACTTATGTGAGAACCGCCGTTCGTGCTGCGGCCGCTCGTCGATCGCACGGCAGCCTCGCTGGAGCTGGCGACAGAAACAAGTCGGCCGGTGAAAGTCGCTGAACAGTATTAAAACTTGCGCGTCAGCACGTCACACCAGGTAGGGGGCTGGGAGCTTCATGGCCCCAGAAGGTAGGAGAGATCGGTCGTCAATGAGACTACAGTTTTGGATGGAACCAAACCGACCTAACTATCTTTTCATATTGAGTTTGATCACTTGCCTCTTGCAGAAAGTTCAGAGCCGGACCTTGGATGAGAACTCTATTCTCGTCTTATTTAATGAATGAGGCAAATTTTTTGCCTCCGTTTCGAAAAAAAAGAAGAACACCATACATGGAAAGGTTCATTGAATTCCTTCGTTGGCGAAGGAATTTCTGAGTTTGATTTGTTTTCTAAAAATTTGATTTGAGGAGACAAAATTGGAGTGCCCTTGATGCTCTCAATGTTTTTTTAATCTTTAATAACCATGCCATTTTATGCTACATAAGAGGAAAAAACTCTACTAGCTTGATTGGGACAACTCCAACGTGGTTGCTCGGGCCGGTCGGCATTGAGCAGTCCCACTGTTCGGTGATGAGTGCATCTTGCATCATATTTTACTTATTGGTTTTGCCTTATAGACGTATAATTTTCATGGACTTTAATAGTGAGCCTATCAAGTGTCCCGCTGTCAGGGACATGTGCACGAAGACTTCCAGACTGTCATCGACAATGTCAAGTCGGCTCCGGTAAGGGAGTGACGACAGCGGCACATCGGCGGCTCGTTCTGGTGGTAGTAGTGGTCGTCTGAGATCATCTCTGAAAGTGATCCAACAGTGGAATCGATAGAAGGGCATCCAACTCGCCATTGCTTCGATCACGAGGCCACGACACCGACATCCATCCTCATGTCACCATCCACGCTCATCATCGACTCTTCCATCAACATCACTGTAATCCAAAAACCTATTGTGGATTCATACATGTATCACTATAAATTGTTCATCTGCTATTAATATGAACACCTTGATGATGTCTAGTGTCCCCATGCCTGAGTAGTTTTTTAGTTCTCGGTGATATTGAGGAACCCTAGTATTTCTATGAACAGAATGCAATAAGATATTTGATCTATGCAATATGGTTATGGCAATGTTCTTCATGGTATTTTTTTTTCTTCTCTTTTTATTTTTTATTTTATTTTTTCACATGCTAATTCATGAATATTTATTAAAGTTTCAACCATTTTAAAATACTATGTTTTTTTGGAAATCATGAATTTTTTCTGAATCCAGGATATTTGTAAAATTTATTAATATTTAAAATTAATGAAGATTTTTAAAAATCTATGAACATTTTTTAATAAAAAATATAATTCACAAACATTATTTGAAATCCATGAACATATTTTAAATTCATGAGCATTTTTTTCAAAATTCGTGTTTTCACATCATTTTTTAAAATTCAGGAGTTATTAAAATACATGAACTCTTTTAATTTAATGAACTTCTTTAATATTTACGACAATAAAACTGAACCTAAACGCAACCCTCTCACGCTAGCCGTCTGATCTCCTGGTTGGCCGTCCTAGACCATCAGATCTGAGTGCACTTCCGCATGGGCCGAATGTCCTATAGGGCCGCTACTCCTGGAGAAAAATCTGAGCCGTCTGGTTAACTAGGCCTTTTTCTCCCAGTCCAATTAGCAAATCTGCATATTTTTTTCCTGGTTGACTGGACTATTCTGGGCCATCCGACGGTGAGAACAGACTGCCTTGGGATGCATCTGTTGATCGGGCTTTTTTATGGGCTTCTGTTGATCGGGCTTAATGGGCTGTTTTAGACCCTTGCGAATTGTGTTCAGTTACCTGTGTCAAATGTTGATCCTCAAAAAAAAAACCTCTGTCAAATGTCATACTGGGCATTCCGTTGTGTACGATGAATGTTGAAGATTTCTGGAGTTGGAGCCAGAAAAAGAATGGGGTATTCTCAGTCAAATCCGCTTACCGTATGCTTGTAAGCACACGCCAGAGAAGAGAGGCTTGGCTCAAAAATAGGCTCGGTCCTTCCAGCTCAAATACAAAAGAAGGGGAGTGGAAAAGATTATGGAAGACAGAAGTGCCAGGGAAGGTCCGAATGTTCCTATGGAGATTATCTAAGCAGTCCATTCCGACAAATGATGTAAGAGCACACAGACATATGGCGACATCTAGCGCGTGTGGTATCTGCGGCTCCCCAGATTCATGGAGACATATATTCATTACTAGAATGCACCATGTCAAGGTGCACCTGGGCCCTTGTGGATGAGGAATTGGCGCAAAACTTAGCAACCATCACTGAACCGAAAGCTAAACAGTGGCTATTCACTCTCATGAGCACGTTATCACATGATCTATTTGTGAAGCTCTCAGTTACCTTATGGGCCATCTGGGCAGCGAAAAGGAAAGCTATTCATGAGGGTTTTCCAGAGTCCTCAAACCATCAACGGTTTTATCAATAGATACCTGCAAGAACTAAAGATGATAGCTGAGCCTGCTCGGCCCCAGAACGAGCAGCGATATGCACGCCACGCGCCCAAAAGCGCCTCCCCCCGGGCATGTAAAAATCCACGTCGATGCAGCATGTCGCAAGGGACTGGGGGGTGCTTCGGCTGCTAGATGCTAATGGTAATTTCCTGGGTAGTTCAGCTCTTGTGATCCAAGGAGTGGATGATCCTGATATTCTTGAAACGATAGCATGCAGGAAGGCAGTGGCTTTGGCGCAAGATCTTAACGCTCTCAACTTTGTCGTGGCTTCCGACTCGAAGGGCATTGTTGGGGCTATCAACAACAGCAGCAGAGGAGCTAATGGCGCCATCGTCATGGAGATCAACAGTATAGCTAGTACCCTAAACTGTAAATTTACTTTTGAAGATCGTGTAGCCAATGTCGATGCACATAGATTAGCCAAGTTTGCTTTCTCTTTAGGTCCTGGTCGGCACATTTGGTTGAGCCAACCCCACGACCAGAGATGTATCCCACAAACTGTGGATTTTGCTGAATAAAAACTTAGTTTTCCCCTTAAAAAAAGCTATCTCTGTCAAAAATTTCTAAAACAAATAACCCCTGTCAAATAAAATGTTTTCTTAAGAAAAAACAAATAGCAGCAAGTACCCTTGCTCTCTCCGGCTTCAGGTTACGCGCTCCTGACCGTTGGTCTTTGTTTGTTCTGCATCAACGGACGTTGTTCCATTTATTTAGAGCTTACAAAAAATTGGGAGCAGCAACAATCATCCGCTCCTCCCTTCTGAGTTTCCGGTCTCTTGTACTCCCTCCGTTTCAAAATAAGTTCTCAACTTTATACTTCCTCCGTCCCACAATGTAAGACGGTTTTTGACACTACACTAATATCAAAAAATATCCTACATTATGGAACAGAGGGAGTACTAATTTTAACACAAAGTTATACTAGAGTTGACATACTTATTTTGAAGTTATACTAGAGTTGAGATACTTATTTTGGTCGGAGAGAGTCTAAGATAGTCCATGACCCCCCAAAAAAAAGATAATCCATGCTGTTTTGTTTCTTTTTTCTTTTCCAAAAAGGAGGTTGGAACCCCGCCTCTGCACCAATTAATGCACACGTCATTTTATAAAAATACCATAGCCAATTTTGTCTGAGCCAGCAGTGAAGCAAGCAAAAAAAAAAAAGCTAAGCGAGTGAGTGGGGAGGCTGTTGAGCTGAGAAGCGAGAGCTTCATGTGCCGACCATGGTTTCATGGTTTCAACGTGAAATAAGAGCTCCCAAGTGGCTCACATAATCAATAACGACTCACATCAAGGCCGAACACATGTAAGGAATCCACAACCATGCACCTAATTACTCCACTCTTCTCTCAGAAGCCCAGCTTGATATACGAATGAAAAGAAGACATCGTCAAAACATAATAAAACCCAAGCTAGCATAGATAAACCAAAATGTAACAACCAACAAAATAACCTGCTAGAGAAAAAAGAGTTGATCCCATGAATGAGGAACGGCGTGACAAAGCACGAGTTAGCCTCTAGTATAAATTATGTGAGCTGGATTACTGGAAGGAACCTTCATCAAACCGTTTCAGTTAATAGTAGTTTATACTGAAAGATAGAGCATGAGCAGAGCCACCTTAGCCTGAATCACTGTGTTAACTGAACTGACCAACCTGACTTGGAAAGTCAGAATTGGCAAAGACAAGCTAAAGAACAATGAGGTGGGGCAGAGGCCAGAGAAAGGCTAATAAAACAATGCTACTCGTACCATTTTCCATTTTAACGAGGTAACACAATATCAAAATTCATAAGATGCCTTCTTATGGAGTATTGTCTCATGGTTTCCCGCTCTAGGACCAAGCTATTTAGTTATCTAAAATGCAAAGACTAAAAAGTTCAGACTTCTGAACTCCTGACATCCATTCAAGTAACCAAAACAAAATGCAAACAGGGGAGTGGCCAAATAATTCCGAAAGGAAGTGGCCCACAAGTACAACATGTTTTCAAGACTTCCAACAGTGTATGGTAGTTCGAATTGCTGCAATCTGAACAGATGCAGTTTGGATTGACAAACCATTTTACATCAATTATTGTCACAACTCATATGGAACGATCTCATCAAAAGACCGGACTGATTGCCAGGAAGATGCACCCACCTAGCCATCTCTCTAGATAATAACAGAAGGCAACCGAACAACGAATTCACCATGAACTTCAACAATTGCGCCACACAAGCACATGTGAGCCAATTAGTAGAGTTCCTCCTCTTGGTGGGTTTGAATGACGCAATCCGCCTTGGGGTATGAAATGCAGGTCAGAAGGTATCCCTCACCCATCTGGCTCTCATCGAGGAAGGAGCCCTCCGACTGATCGACCTCCCCGGTCGTCATCTTGCCCGCGCATGTGGAGCACGATCCGGCGCGGCAAGAGAATGGCAGCTCCACTCCGGCAGTTTCAGCTGCCTCGAGAATGTAGGTGTCTTCAGGGGCCTCAAACTCGTGCTCTTCTCCGTCCGGGCCTATGAGCTTCACCTTGTGCACGGCCGTGGCAGACACCCTGAACGTGTTTGACATCCTTAGGCCTGACAAGTTTGGTGTTTGCTTGGTGTAACCAACGAAGGAAGCGCTCCTGATCGCCGGAGCAACGGCCCGGGAACCAGCCCCGGATTTAGCAAAGGACACTCCTGGAGCAGTGGCAGTTGACATTTTGCTGATGCTGAAGAAAGAACAAAATTATGTGTCAAAATACAGTACAACAGCAAAATTAAAAGTATCACAACTTTTTAAACTTGTAATCATATATTATGGTCACCAAAATTCCTAGCTGCAAAACTTTTAGCTCGTAATCATGCGTATGATCAACAATAGTCCTATCTGCAAAGCTTAAGAGTGATCCATTTCCCGTATGGAACACCCACAGGCAGTACAGATGTGATTGTCTGGTACTCTGGTAGACCAACACCAACACCAAATCACTGTCCCAATTGAAACCAGTTCAAATTAGAAGCCCCTAACAACTTAGCAGGTGGATTTCTTGTACAAAAGCCAGTTCTGTCCCCACTCCCCACAGTCCACCATGATATGGACAGTGGTATAGCGCCACGGGCCAAAAACCTATCGACCGGGCACAGATCCGGCGAGCGCATGGACTCGCCGGTCGCCGGCTCGCCGCGACATGACAGGATGACACTGGAGCCGGGCGCATCACAACCAAGGCGGCGATCTACGGCTACAAACAACGGGGCAGCCGACCGGGGGGCGCGGCGTGCGATCGACCAATAATCAGGGAAGCGAAGAGGGTGGCGGATCGACGGGCGGGGCGCGTACCTCCTCCGACGAAACAGACGGGGGAGAAGGCGGCGCTGATCTCGCAGGCGAGGAGAGGCGGCGGCGGCCGGTTGGACTTTGGGATCGCGGGTTGGTGCGGTGTGTGCGGGGGTGGTGAGGTGGCCAGCACGCGCACGGCGCCTTATTAATAGGGGAGGGGAGGCAGACTCTCTGCTGCAGTGCTCGGCTCTGCCAGTCTGCCCGCTGGCCCTGGCTGCCGGGGCACGCGCCTCTTCCGCCCTCGCGCTGGGTGGGCCGTGGGTCGCCTCGCCCCGGCTGGCGGCTTGGGCGAAAGGCCGCGGCTGACCGGTGTGGAGTGCCAAAGCATCGCGCCAGGGCGACCCAGGCCAAATTTTCCTCTGCTTCTTATTTCGAGAGGGATCATCGCTGGAGTAGTTTAGTTCACGGCTCTGATTAGATCAGGCGCGCCGCTTGCAGGGCTCAGGGGCCGGATCGGGCAAGCGGGTAGGTGGGCAGGGCACGAGCACGCAGCCCCTACTGACACCGCGGACCCACCAGCCGCTTCCAGTAAAAAAGGAGAAGCAAAGGCGCATCCAGCAGACAAACTCAAAGCGGACTAGCGGTCTAGCGCAGTGCCGCCGCACATCAGGCTTGTGTTCGGTGCATGCAGCATCTGATCCGGGTCAAATCACGCAAACCAGGAATAATAACATAGCACAACAGAGATTGGGCACCATGAGCAAAGCAGATTTATTTTATTCAATCACCAGGTAGAGACAGGCAGCTTACAACTCAGCATATGGTACAATGAATCAGCTCGGTTCAAGTGGACTTTTCATTTCGCGAGAAATATATTAACATTGAGGTTGCCACAATCAATCAAAATCTGCAGTAACTATTCATCTCACCGATCTGGCAATCGTTGATTAGCACAATGGCATCAGCATGGTACAGTGGTTTTGGACCCAGAAAATGACAATTAGCGGGAGTATCACAGCCTCCTCCGGTGCTGGGTCGCGCCACCGAGGAGCCAACCACAGTTATCAACTGCGCAAAAACGTAGGCAAACCTCTGTCTGCATCGTCTGGCGATCAGAAGCCCATGGATCCTTCTTCATAGGGAACCATCCATCAGACAGACTGCTTTGTGCGATGCAACGCAGCGGCTGATACATACATACATGAGGGTACTCCGAGCGCAGTGATTGTTACATACACAGGGACCAAAATTAGATACATGTCGCAGCATTCACCTCACTTGACATGCAAAACCAGCAAGCCTGCAACATGGACGAAATCATATCAGCTGAAGAAGTTTAGAGAGACACGACAATACTAGCTTGGTTTGATGCAGTCTGCCCGTTAGGTTATGTAAATATATATAAGATATGAGAACAGTGGTAACAGCTAACAACAATGTATGTTGCCTACCAAAGAACGTTAAATTGATAAACTTGACCGGTCAACAGTCTGTGAGCAACAACATGCGTCGCCTAAAAAAGAACGTTGCCATCATCATGGATGCTTTGGTCCAATCTTTTCTATTGTCTTGATTCACATAGAGCGAGAGGGCGCGTCTGTGAGCTTGCCCACCCAAGCCAAGCAAGCCACGCCTCAACCAATACGAAAAGGGCTGGCATCGGTGATCCACTTGACGGCCTGGGTGATCTGGAAGGAACGGAACGCCTGCGTGTTTGACGGCGCGCAACCCTCCGCCACCCAGCTCATGGCAAGAATCAAAGATGAGGCGGCGCTCTGGGTCAGGGCAGGCGCCACCGGCCTGGGACTGATCCTCCAAAGGACATGGGACGTCCACTAATTCATTGCACCATTTCCCTGTAATTGTCCTGCTCGGAGAACTGAACTGCTAAACTCTCTTTCTGTTCAATGAATGAAACGCAAAGTCTTTGCGTTTTCTCAACAAAAAAAAAACTTGCCCACCACGTTTGAGGTGCAGCCTTCACAGGGTGCTTTGCTTCTATTAAAAAACACCCTGGGTGCTAATGCCTATTGGTCGAGTTTTTTTAGTTTGTATAATGCAGCTTATCTTCTGTGTTGTCTTAATTGACATAATGCAATGGTAAATAAAAAGGAGAGTGAATGTTAAGGATATTAAACTATTAAAGAGTATACAACCTTGGTGCTTTCACAGGTGTTTTTTAACACTAGTCAAGTACTCCCTCTGTTCCTAAATATAGGTCTTTTTAGATATTCCAATATGGGCTACATACGGAGCAAAATGAGTGAATCTACACTCTAAACTAGGTCCATATACATTTGTATGTGATCCATATTGAAATCTCTAAAAAGACTCATATTTAGGAACGGAGGTATTATTTGTGATGGAACATAATGGATGCCAACAGAAGAAGAATACACAAACTAAAAAACTGTTTCATTCCTACACAAGTCTTTGATGTGACAGCTGCAAATATAGTATGCTTACATGAATCAAATATCTGCTTGTTCCTAAGGGATATGGTCGATTGATCTGAAGTTCTGAACGTGTAAAAAGATATATGAAACATAGCAGCATGCACAGAAATACTCACCAAGGACAGCAAGTGCAACTAGTAGTGATGTTGCTACAAAAAGTTGAGGGTGATTGTAGCGTGTAGAATATTCAGATCTACTTAATGTTCTCTTGATAAGTTCAGGCCAGCAATACGTAGTCTGCAAGGAGTAACAATAGAAGGTCATTACTGGGGAATTTAATCTGCAAGATCATATTCAAAGAACTAAGAACCTGAAACAATGCCTGGATTGTAATATGCAAACAAACAGAGAATATAGTAGATCATAGCATACCCTTCCTGATGTACGTAGGTTGAAGGGAGGTAATATATTTCCATTTCTCAAGCCATCAACAACTTCTCCATCTTTCCTCCTCTTTGTAAAGCTCTGATGGTCTCTATTCGTAAACCATAAGTTTCTCATAAAACTGCGGTACTGACTGCTCAGTTTGTTCTTGTAATGATGGCTTGTACCTAACGAATCATCAGCATCCAAACTACACAAAGTGCTACCGTAATGATCTCCTTCGGATGCACTTTCTCCACGTGAACATTGCAATTTTGATGCCCCTTCCACATCATTTCCTGAATATCTGAGTTCACGTGTTGTATGTTCTTGGGCAGAATGATAACCATTTACCATAGGTGCACTGTCGAGCTTAAGTTCAGTAATTTCATTTGTATCAGTGGAGTAGTATGCATGACTATGACTGTTGCCACCAGAAAGGAAAGATGCCAGCCCATCTCCATCCTGTTCACTTGAGGAGTATGGAGATTTCGGAGTTCTACTGAAATCTGTCCTAAGAGTCTTCAAGCTTTCTTCCACCTCAGAAATTTGCTCAGCTATAGCTCTAATGAATTGCCTGAACTTTAAGATTGCATTTTCCCTTGAAGTTGACTTATCAGAGAATGCAGCTGCATTCACCTCCCTCTCAAATTGCTCTAACTGCCAGAGTTAGGAAAATAAAAGTCTTAGAAGAAATCCAGAAAGAAGCAGATAACTCAGAAACATGGATAAATGGACTAGCATGGTCAATGGAAAGCTTGATTGTTTGAACCTGCCACTTGGTAGTTCCGAGAGCAGTAGCCACATCTCTCTCATACTGTATCGGTGCATGAAGTTTTGCATCTGAAGTGTCATCTTGTATAACTTTCTTTTCATGCAAAAGCAAGCGGTAGACACCGTCCATCCTGTACAGCAACCCACCCAAAATTAAATCCAACGAGTACAGTCAGCAAACTGCACAACACACGCTCCATCCTAATTAAAAAATATAAGTACACTGGAGGAACTCTTAACGCTGTACGTGCTTGCATACTACATAACTTCTAGGAAACTGGGGGAACTCTTAATACTGTACGTGCTTGCATACTAGTACATAATTCTGAGGCAGCATTAAAAAAAATATAAGTACATCTTTATAAGAAAACATAATATTCTCAGGTATGATGACTGGGTCAAGGCTTGGTGTTTTTCTGTGCTTATACTTACTGCTATAACCTTTTCTCACAAGAGATTTCTAATTGTAGGATTGCCGGCTGCTCCCATGCTAAGTGGAACAGACCATCCATGCTAATTGTAGGATTGCCAGCTGCTCTCATGCTAACTGGAACAGACCATCCATGGAAATTCAGAGATTGTATTTGAAGAGTCCGTACTTAAAATATCATGTTAGTTGGGAGAATAACAAGAAAAATGTAACTACGTACTAGTTTATTATTAATCCCTTTAGATCGGTGCGATATACAGTAATTGCAGGGTACAAGAAGCATATGAATTATGGAGAAAGAAGTACTTCCTCTGTACAGGAATATAAGACCTTACAAAGGGAGTACTTATCAAGAGAAATCCTAAAGATACTAGAGAACATTACTGAACCTCTGTAAACGTGGAGATACATGCTGATGGCTAGTTCGTACCACATTAGCAAAGTAGCAAAGCTGTTTCGCTTTCTGTTATAATAAGGTAAGCTATATATACTATCGAACAGAAGGTGCACCCCAAAGCCTAATTTGACAGCAATAAACTTCTGCAGGCGCATCTAACTCAATAGATAAGCTACAGCCTACAGAAACCTGCCAGTAATTTCCTCATCGAAGGCAGCCATGACACTTTGGGAATTCACCAAAAACATGGACCTAGCCTATTGGTCGCAAATGCCAATCCAGGCAGAAACAATCACGCCGAGAGGTTCCCAAGCTCGGGAACTGGCGCCACGAGCTCTGAACACGCACCGAATTCTCCGCAATGCGGCGGCGAATCCCGCGAGACAAGCAACCGAAGCTCCTACGCGCGGAATTTCCACCAGCGGGCAGCAGATCACGAAAGGAGACGAGGAGAAGGAGCCGAACCTGTCGGCGGAGTCCTGCACGCACTCGGCCGCGGGGAAGAGCGGATCCGACTCCCAGCGCCCGAAGCCCTCCGCCATGGGGCGAGCGGGATCCGGCCGGCCCCGAGCGGATTCGAATCCGCTGGAGCGGGGAAGGGGACGAGGAGGGGGACGACGACGCGGGCGCTGGAGCGCGAGGGGAGGGAGAGATTCTCTTCTCCGGTTGGTGGATTTCTGGCTCTGGACTGGTTTTCTGTTGCGTTCCTCCTGCTCCCCCCTTCCCCTTTTCCTCTTTCGTGGGCAATTTTGACTATTTTGACATGCGGACGAAATCAATTCACAAAATGAACTGCCCGTGAAACTATTTTACAGCATTGACCCTTTTGTGTAGCGCCCGCCACGCAGACGCCACACCCTATGGTGCAGCGCCCAGCTCGGGGGCGTTGCACGCCAGTCCACCGTGGCAGCCCCTGGGCCCGCACCCAGCAGTGCAGCGCCTCATAGCTAGGCGCTGCACCGGGCGCTGCACTGTGACTTAGATGCCAGCCGCCCGCTGCCCCCCCCCCACACCCCACTCATTCGTTCCAGAGGAGTTACAGAACAGGCGGTCGGCGGCTTCATCCTCTCCCCCTCTCAATCCCTTCTTAAAAAATCTTCAAATCTGACGATTTGGCCCGTGGATTCCTTCACCAATCCATCCTAGAAGGTACTTTTCTCCGATCCCCTTCTTTCTATCCATAGAATGTATGCTATTTCGGAGATTTGAGAAACCCTTGTTTGAATCTTGTGTATATTAGATTTAGGGAATTTTTGTTTGAATCTTGCATGTATTAGATTTGGGGAACCCTTGTTAGACTAGAATGTGGTTTGGATACATAGGTTGACATGTTATTTATATAGTTTGGATACATAGGTTGACATTTTATTTATATGGAAAAGATATTTGTATTGAATCTTGCATGAGGTAGGCTTAGTTTAGTTTATTGAAATTACATTTGTATTGGCAAGAATGGTTTGGATACATATGCTTTGTATTTTGCATCTAGTAGGCGTACTTTAGTTTATTTGTATTGAAAAGATAATCGTGTTGACAAGAAAGCTTTCTTTCAAAATTGTTAGGATGGTTTGGCTTCTCGATGATCACTGGGACAAACAACACCGGTCATACGCTATGGCGGTGGAGCAGCGGGTAATAATGAAAGTGGCCTGTTTTATGAATTTTGTATTTATTTCAAACACAAATGCTCCATATGTAATGTTATGAATTGTTTGTTTGTAGGCGCTTGAACCTTTGAAGCTTCGTTCTCACGGGGTCACAATTCGGTGGATGCGCTATGATGAGCGATACACACCGTATGTAAGGGAGACAGGACTTCTCCCTTTCATTCATATGGTCAGACGGTCGACGCCACCCAACAATGCTCCAGCACTCACCGCGCTTATTGATCATTGGCGGCCGGAGACACATAGTTTCCATCTACGGACCGGGGAGATGACAGTGACGCTCCAGGATATTGCTATGATCACCGGTCTTCCTATCAATGGGAATCCTTTATGTATGAGCACCGGCTCCGATGGGTGGCGCGCGCAGATGCATGCCCTTATCGGTATGGTTCCTCCGGAGCCTCCGGAACCAGCAGCAGAAAACAAGAAGAAGGAAAGAGTCGCAGCCGGTGCTACTTTCACGTACTGAGCACTTTGGTACTTGCCCACCGGAAGCTGATGAGGACACGGTCAAGATATATGCTCGTGTCTACATGTGGTATGTGATATCCAGGACTATGTTTGCTGATGGCACAGGCAAGAATGCTCCATGGATGTGGCTGAAGGCGTTGACCGTCTTCGATAGCAAATGGAGTTGGGGTTCGGCGACACTGGCTTACTTGTATAGACAGGTATGAAGTTGTTTCTTTTTCACTTCATTGCTACATTATGAATGCGATCTTGCTCTTAATTGAACCATGTTCTCTTTTATGTGCAGTTGGACGAAGCCTGTTGTAGGTCATCTGGAGGTATTGGTGGTTGTTTGCTCGCACTTTCCATATGGAGCTGGAAGCGTTTGCCGGTTGGACGTCCGAAGAAGGTGAAGTACGATGATTGGGACGACAAAGGCGACCTACTACGGCTACCCACTTGGGCTTACAAGTGGGATGTGATAAATGCGACGACAGATGATCCCTCGGTCATGTACAAGTTGTACCAGAGTGAGCTTGACGTGATCACGCCTGAGCAGGTGAATTGACATGGCATAAGTGATTATGATGCTTCTATTGCAACTCGATATCAATTTTGCATTCTATCCCATTTTGCAGGTGATATGGGAGCCGTATGGAACAGGAGATAGTTTGGTAACCCTTTAGAGTTCAGGCTGAATCCGATGTGCACTAGGGATAGGGATCTCTGGCGTATGCGGTGCCCACTCATATGCAACTGTGCGGTTGAGCTTCACCTCCCACATCGAGTGCGCCGTCAGTTTGGTTTGTTCCAGGCACATCCGCCGGAGTGGGAGGACACGGACAAGTTGCTACACGCGTAAGATATAATTAACCTTGAGTACTTAGCAGCTTCTCGGCGGTTTCGATGCTACTAATAGTATGTTTCTAACTTGCAGGTTGGATAGGAAAAGGCAGCGGAAGATTAAGGATTGGGCCAAGCATCACAGAAAGTATGTCGTACAGTTTGCACTTAGTGTGGAGCAAGCTAGGGCTGGAAAAGGAGTCCAGCTTCGTGAGCACTGCCCTGTAGCGTTCAACAACTATCTCACATGGTTTCTTGCAAGTACCCGTGTGGAGGTATGCAAGCCGGCGTATGCTGAGGAGATTTTAGAAGAACCCACTGTTTTTGATGAGGTAGCCCAACACCAGTACAACGCATTAGTCAGGAAAGGCAACTCAGTGATCCCTTCAGCTCCAATGATGAACTTTGTGGTATTTGCCCTCTTTGCTTTTCATTCACACTATTCACATCTTCGCTTGCCTAACATGTTAATACCATTTCTGTTCATAGCGTGCCCAGATCAAGAAAGCAGCTGATGAGACCGAGACTATTCTTGAAACAACCCCGGCTGGCAAAAGCGATGGAGAAGGTGCACTTCGAGCATTCATCAAGGTTCACATCTCCTTCAAACTAGCACTTAACATGTGTTGCTACGTTCGATGTCTCATTCACTTGTACATGTTGCAGCGCCAGGGCCAAAAGTTAAGGCGGCTATCAAACCTTTTTGGTTGTCGTGACTCCGAGTATGTATCACCAGAACAGTCTAGGTCGGCGACACCATCAGATCCCGCTTCGGGCCAGAGCCATGGTGATCATTTGGAGGATGAGGATGTGGGTGTGGTCACCCAAGAGGTATGGCATGAGCATATATATCCAATTGTTGATGCATTGCTAACTATATCCTCACACACGATCTTTCCATATCTTTTGTTGATGCATAGGTTGCTGATGATGATATGACCTTGGGGGCGTACCAGGTTAGGTCTGCATACATACTAAAGCCTAGAAAGGGAATCAACAAGTACACACCTGAAGACTTCACCGAAAGAGGCAAAAGGACGGTCGGCACCTCGCGGATGGCGGCTTTGGATGACTATTTGGATGACGATGTCGATGACATGGAGGAACCGGAGCCGGAGCGGGAGCGTGTTCCTCTTCCTAGGAAGGTCAAGAAGTTAGCCAGCAAGAGGGGGGGAGCAGCCAAAAAGCGCTCAAGGAACTAGCTCTTCTTAGGAACCAGCCATAGTCCTTTATTTGTGGTAGCTCTATGTTAAACTTGATCCTCTTTGTATGTCTTAGTTATGTTGAACTTGGAGTTGACGTCTTAGCAATGTTGAACTTGATCCTCTATGTTGCACTTGTTGTCTTAATAATGTTGAACTTGATCTTCATTAGCTTCACCATTAAAGCCCTCATCTTAATCATTCACATTGGCAGTCTCGACATGTTTGAACTGGTCTGGATCCTCGAGGGTGACCTCAACTCCCTGCTCAACCACATTGAACTCTGAACCATGACAATCACCCTCTGGGTGCACCAAGTCCCCCTCTCCCTTCCTCATCTTTACCTGATAATGATTCTGTTTGCAAGCTACAGCCCATGCAGCGCCTAGCACCGAGGCGCCACACTCTACAGTGCAACGCCTAGCTACTGGGCGTTGCACCTGTACTTAGCAAATTTTTGGGCACACGCACACATATTCCGATGAGGAGAGATAGTAGCTCACGACACATAGCAAGCAAAGAACTGTGACACATAGTAGTTCACGACACATAGTACTTCACGACACATAGTAGTTCACGACACATAGTACTTCACGACACATAGTACTTCACGACACATACTAATTCATAATACATAGTACTTCATGACACATAGTAGATCACAACCAAATCGAAGAGGAGAGATAGTAGTTCATGACACATACTAGTTCACAACCAAATCGAAGAGCATAGTTTAGAGGATAACACGATTATCGTCCACAAGCAAGTTGAAGATGACATAGCTCTATTGCGTAGAGCAAGGCCCCTTTCCCTTCTTCTTCTTCTTCTCTTCTTCCTCTTCCTCCTCCCTTTTCCTTATGAGGTGGGCCTCCTTAACCACCCTCTTCATGAATATCTTTTCCTCCCTCTCTTTTTTTTCAGCTGCAATTGCCCAAAGCTTCATGGTTCCTTCTTCAAAATCCTTTTGACGCTTCTTCCGTGCCTCCTCACATTTCCTCACCAATGCTTGCTCCCTAGCGCGCATCGCATTTGACGCTCTCTCTTCTTCCTTCCTCTTCTCCTCAAGCTCCTCTTCCTTTTTCTTCTTTAGCTTGGCTGCATCCTCCTCTCTAAGCTTCTTCGCAGCCTTCTCCCACCATCCCGCCATCTCATCTTCACCATCCTCCTTCATTGTTGGTTTGTTGGGTTGGGAAGCCGCCATACCTACAATGAGTGAAACATAATGGTTAGTAAAGACAATACAAACAAATGGAACATATGAAAAAAAAGAACATATGAAAACAAGAACATTTGAAACATTATAGTTAGTGAGCAACATACGGAAATGGTCCATCGAGGTATCCAAACATTCCTCTATAACGACCTTGCCCTTGTCCATCACCACGGCCAAGTCCATCACCAAGGCCAAGACCATCACCACGGCCAACACCACCACCACGAGCTCTACCACCACCACGGCCTAGACTACCACCACCACGGCCTCTTGTAAGTCCTAGTTGCCGACCTCTTTGTTGCCTAGATCCTCTTTGACTAACACTTGGTTGGCTTGGCACTTGTTGGCTACCACTTGGTTGGCTAGGCACTTGTTGGCTACCACTAGGTTGGCTCCCACTTGGTTGCCTTGGCACTTGTTGGCTACCACTAGGTTGGCTCCCACTTGGTTGCCCTGGCACTTGTTGGCTACCACTAGGTTGGCTCCCACTTGGTTGCCTTGGCACTTGTTGACTACCACGTTGTTGCCTTCGCACTTGTTGGCTACCTCTTGGTTGGCTTGGCACTTGTTGGCTACCACTTGGTTGGCTCCCTTGTGTAGCTCCTTGTTGGCTAGTGCTTGCATCATTTTTCTTGGACCTTTTCCTTGGTTTCGTACATTTTCTTTTGTTGTGGCCATGACCTTTGCATTCCCCACAACGGGAGCTCTCACGAGGCTCTTGGAATTGATCGTTTCCCGCTTCGCGGCGGCCACCATGGCCCCATCCGTCCATGTCGCCTCTAAGACGCTTTGTTTACGTCTACCCCGTTTAACAACCTTCAACTCCGGATCCGGCCATAGTTGAACTCCATGGTACTCCGGCCATTGTGATTGGTCAAAGTATGGGTGAAAGCGGGGAGCCCATGTTTTCTTGACCGTCATGATTGAGAACTCCAACTCCCTCACGGTGCGTGGGTGATTGATGTCCACATTTCTAACGCGACCGGCGGTATACAAATGTGAGCATGGGAGATGAAGCAACAATGGCCTCCCGCAAGAGCAATCACATTGTGTTAACGACACCTTGAAAGCCCGACCTCCATGTTGCCGGCCATCGTTTGTGGTTCCTCCTGGCTCTTTCACTTCATACTTCCACTCTTCGTTGTCATATAATATAGCTTCTTCTGAGTCCGCCTTTCGTGATTGAAATTCTAACCATTCATCAACCTTGGGTGGGAACTTGTACTTGTACTTGCGCGGGTTCTCACCCGCTATCTGTGCATCAGTTTCCATCGAGTACTTTAGAAAGTACGCATTCATCTTGTCAAATGTGTATTGAACTATTGCCGTCACGGGTAATCCACGTGCACCTTTGAGCACCCTATTGAAGCATTCGGCCATATTGCTTGTCATTTGACCGTATCTCCGGCCATCTTCATCAAAAGCATGTGCCCACTTGTTCCGGTGTTGAATGTGCCTATTGATAAAGTCTTGACCCCCGTGATCAAGTTTTTTGTGTGCGAGCAATTTGTTCAACAAAGTGGCGAACCGCTTCTCGGAGAAAGCGAGACAACAATCTTGAAGATCATCGGCCAACTCCTTAAGGCCACATGCCCTATAGAAGTTCGAACAAAAGTGCCTCATGCACCATCGATGGTGCAACGGAGCATGCCCGGGAATGTCAATCTCCACCGCGTTAAGAATTCCTGGATGTCGATCCGATATGACACAAATTTCCCTTTGAGCGGGTAAAACCTTCGTCCTCAAAAGACGCAAAAACCACTCCCAGTTGTCATTGTTCTCCGCCTCAACCAAAGCAAATGCCAATGGCAACACCCGGTTATTGGCATCACTTGCTATCGCAACCAACAAGGTGCCCTTGTATTGTCCGGTCAAGAACGTGCCATCAATGGCGATGACCGGCCTACAGTGTTCGAAAGCCCTCACGCATTGCTCGAACGCCCAAAATGCACGGCCAAATACTCGGACTTTCCTTCCTTCATGAACCGTTGTTTGGTGCCCATGAGGCTCGACCACATGAACCATGCCCGGGTTTGTGGCGGCCATGGCTAACAACAACCTAGGGATTCGGTTGTATGCTTCCTCCCAAGTACCATACAACATCTTAAATGCGGCTTGCTTCGCCTTCCATGCCTTGCCGTACTTCACCTTGTAATGAAAGATGGCTTTCACAAGGTCAATGACATGTTGGACGCTCATTGTTGGAAGTGTGGATATTGAGTTGGAGAGCCTGTAAGCGATGAACTCGGACGTGAGTTGTCTGTGGTCTTGGGACACAATCTTGCCATCCACCCTTTTGCCTCGGCACATGTGAGTTGGCACACAACTCACTACGTGCCAAGCGGGACCTCCTTTCCATGGTCTTGCACGCACAATCCACGGACATATTTCATCTTCACATGCACATGCAACCGTGTAGCGCACATTGACGTCCGAGTGCACCACCTTGTGTGGACGATAATGCGTAACCGAGTAGTTGTCGAGCCACATCTTCAATTCCAAGAAGGTTTCGAACTTAGACCCTTTAGCAATCCGGTTCTTGTCGTCTCCCAAATCACGGTGAGAGCTTGGCCTAACCCCAAGAGATATAGATTTGCCACCATCCACAACGGCTTCATCCGCGAGACTAACATCCTTGAACAATGGTGTCTTGTGATCCCGACCGAATACCTTCTCGAAAGCTTCGGCCTCCTTCACCGTGAACCCCTCCTCATCAACTTGTTCATCGGGACCTTCGTCATCCGAATCCGATGCATATGCACGGGAAAAAGGGATGGAATGGTCCATTGTCTCTTGCAAATGATATTTGTCAAGATCACCCACATTGTTGTCATGGAGATCAACTTCATTGTCATCGTCCGCATACTCATCATTGTCCTCTTGCAAAGCTTCATCTTGGTTGTTTGTAAACGGGCTCAATGTTGGCCTCACTTCTTGGGTCAAAAGAGGTTCAACAATTTCATCTCGCTTCAAGGGTGGGGGGCTACTAGCAACCAAAGGGGAGGGTTTCCGGTTCAAGTCCAAATGCAAATTTGAATCAACCTTCTTCGTTGCAAATAACTCAAGAGCCTTGTCAAGTGAATCGGCCACCGTTTCCTTGTATGCAACCCAACGTTGCTCCGAGTTGACACGCATTGTCTTCCAACGGATGTGCATTCCAAAACCTACATTATGCCTTCCCTCCAACTCAACGATATCACTAGGGTCCATCCAATTCAAATCTTTCCTCACTTGTTGCAAGAGCTCCGCATAGCTAGGACTACTATCAAACACCATATCAAGCTCATCCGGGTCCGGTTCAATATTGCCTTTCAAGAAGGCGTCTTTGTCCCCATGATGAACAAACACACATGTTCTTCCCATCCCTATAAGCATTCAAACAACACATCGTAACATTGCTTCCATGAGTACTAATTTAAGGATTAACACGGAATACAAACCCTAATATATATATATCAAACAACAACCCTAACCCTAACCCTAACCATAACCCTAACCCTAACCATAACCCTAACAATAACCCTAACCATAACCCTAACCATAACCCTAGCACCAACATAAGAACACCCATAAGAATAACCCTAACATACTAACAAAGCCTAATCATAGGAAATTGGCAAACAAAGATCTCACATCTCCATGCAAATCTCTAGATCCAAACAAAACTAGGGTTTCCCAAACTAGCATTACTTGGATCAAAACAAGGGATCGGAGAAGATTACCTTGAGGGAGGGTATGACTTCGAAATCCACGGACAAATTCTTCAAATTTGTAAGTTTTGGGAGAGGATTTGAGAGGGGGAGAGAGTGGGAGAGGGGGCAAAGCTCGGGTTGGGGTGTGTGGGGTGGGGGGAGTGGGGGAGGGGGGCCCGGCCGCTGGATAAGTCACAGTGCAGCGCCCGAACGCTAGGCGCTACACATTACATGTGCGGCGCCTAGCTAGGAGGCGCTGCACTGCTGGGTGCGGGCCCAAGGATTGCCACGGTAGACTGGCGTGCAATGCCCCCGAGCTAGGCGCTGCACCGTAGGGTGTGGCGCCTGCGTGGCGGGCGCTACACAAAAGGGTCAGTGCTGTGAAATAGTTTCACGGGCAGTTCATTTTGTGAATTGATTTCGTCCACAGGTCAAAATAGTCAAATTTGCCTCTTTCGTGCCCCGTCTAACGGGTGGCCGCTTTGCGGATGAGCCCCCGTGACAGCGCAAAATTACGCGTTTGCAAGGACCAATGAGTTGCGCGTGTTGCGTGCGCGTCAGTTGCGGCTTAAAATAGGCACCTGGCCTGGGCTGAGCTGCCTCGACCACCTTCCATGTGATTCACGATTCAGGCACACTTGGGCCGTGACAAAGCAAGAGAAAATGTCGAGACAATGCTACATACAGTGGTTCAAGACATCGTCGTCTACCAACCTCTTGTCCTGAATTCTTCATCTGATCTTATTTGAACACAACACGAGATCAAGGCTCGATGTAACCCAGCCATCCGGGCGAACACGAGAATTTCACAAGAATCGGCTTATTTCCCGCAGGAACGAGCAAAGCACCAAACAGGGCCATATGATGGCTGAGAAGAGACCGCCATGAATGGTTTACACTATGAAAAGATACGATTTCATATGCACTCTAATGCTATCACACGGTCTATCACCTAAAGCTTTTGCAACGGAAGGAAACAAAGCAGAAAGGCATAACTAAGAGTCTACTGCAAGAACTGGGAAGCTTATGACACTGCAAAGATGAGCTAGACTACTTGGGGGGCCTTCAGCCTCTGGAAAACCCCGAACGCCCTTTCCGCTGTAGGAACTCAGGAATCTGCAGCTTCGGGCCTTCGTCCTGGGAGGATGAAGAGAACCGGGAGCTGCGGCCGCGGTTCACGTCGCCTCCAGCCTGAGCATCCAGGATTTACATTAGAACACTGGGCGCGGAAGTGAGCAGAAAGTAGTCGGTGGAACGCAAGAGGGTGTACCTGCGCGGGTCGGACTTCACTTTCCTCCTGGCGCTTGAATCCAGTTGCAATCAAGGTTATGCTCACCTGAAAGGGGTTCCATGTTATTAGCATGTGCGATGATGCCATGCGTTTGTTTACCAGGGTGGGTTTTAACGGTCTTTAAATTGTAAAATATGGTTTACTTGATTAAAAGTAAATGCAATTTTTATATCTCTCTCTGGGCGAGAAGACTCTTGTGAAGGACGTTGATTACTTACCTGACCAGTATATGATGGGTCTATGACAGACCCAAATATTAGATTTGCGCCAGGATCTACGAGATCATATATCACTTCAGCTGCTGCATTCACCTACAAAGAGGATGACCAGTGGGGTTCAGGCCAAAAGTAATTCAAAATTTTAGTGGCGTTCTTCCATGTTAGCAGCAGGCTCAGTGCAAGCTCAAAGTTACAAATGAATAAGGCCTTCTAAACTAACTTAGCTGCCAAAGTTGTCCACTACAAACAAATAGATTTGATTAGCTTGCTATGTTGGTCACGATATAAACTAGAATGCATATAACTTTTACAAGCCGTTCTGTCTAACAGAGATTGTGTATATGATACCTCTGTCAATGTTAGGTCACTCCCTCCGGTGATATTCCACACAATTCCTGTTGCTCTTTCAATACCAATATCAAGTAGAGGAGACTGTATGGCATTGAGTGCAGCATCTCTTGCTCGTGTCTTACCTGCAGATAGGCCAACAGAAACAGCAGGAGAAAAGGGGGAAGGGTAAGCGGTTGTTGGTGTGGCTGTGGGCATGCTCTGATGTCCAGAAATGCAGTCTAAGCACAATTAGGAGTCAATATAACTGCATAAAGCCACATAAAAATGACAGCAATATATTTACTGCTGTAAAAGTAATAGTGAAACTTGTGGTTAGCCACATGACTTCTTTTTTTACCATGTACTGCGGGTAAAGCACCACACAGCTCTTCATTTTATTCATAGGATACAGAACAATATTTACAAGGCCTAGACCCAAAGAAAAGGTAAAAAGAAGATATGTAAAAAGAAAATAAAGTAATTAACTACATTCCACTTATGTTATTACTCCCTCCGTCCGAAAAAGCTTGTCCCTCAAATGAATGTATCTAGCACCAAGTTAGTGCTAGATACATCCATATGAACAAGCTTGGGACAAGTTTTTCCGGACGGAGGGAGTACTTATTAGCACAATATCCTTAGGAGTTTCACAACAAGCATTAACTCTATATGATGAATGCAAGGCATTATACATGTGCATGCAGCATTTGACGTTGAACAAATAGGGTTCCCTGAAATTTAACCTGTTGCTGTTCCAATCCCCATCAAGGATGAACCTGCATCTGACATAACTGATCGTACATCAGCAAAGTCAACATTGACCAAACCTGGCACCTGCGAGCAAAAGAAGGTAGCAACAAATCACATCTTAAGCTGCATATATCAGACAATTCTAGTCAGAGTGAGTATGTTGACAAAAACATAAGTGAAAGATATATGAACTTTCAGACTAGTGACTTGGCATTGCAAATGGCATAACAAGCAGAAAGGCAGTGAATGTTATGTAAAGATGAACTTTCAGACTCATGAATTGGCATTGCAAATGGCATAACAAGCAGACAATGAATTTTGTCTCTGGCTAGAAACAATGGAGGGACGAAGTGCAATAGTCAGTCAACAATGGCATTCTACTTTTATCCTGTTGCAGCTAACTTGGTATAGATAATGGTCAAAATTAAGATACAATGATGTAGTTTGGATATTCCAAAGAAATGTATATAATGTTAGATCAGGATAGAACTAGGAACCAGAGACAAACTAATAATAATTATACCCACTGCATAGTGTGAAGGTGATGCTTTTGGAACATAAAAAAAATGGTGAAACAAGGAAATGGTCAAGGGAGATTGTTAATCCATAATTACATGAGTGTGTAAATTGTAAACCAAACTTTATTTTCTTAAGACACGCAAATGCCACTTCTTCGAAATCATACTCGTGAAATGTAAAATAACTAACATGGGGCATAGCATAGTAACATATTATCTTACAGTGATGATATCTGAGATTCCACGGACACCTTGCCGGAGAATATCATCTGCCAAATTAAAGGCTTCTGTCACAGGAGTATTTGGAGAAACAGCAGTCAGTAACTTATCATTTGGGATTACAATCAGTGTATCAACATTGCTTCTCAAGGCCGCAATTCCTTCTTGTGCCTGGAGTGCCCGCCTTCTTCCCTCAAATGAAAACGGGGTCGTCACGATTCCAACAGTTAATATACCCATAGACTTTGCGATCCCTGCTATAACGGGCGCCCCGCCAGTGCCTGTTCCACCTCCCATTCCAGCCTGTAAAATGAATTTGAAGATTCAAAGGCGACCAATAGAGCATATCAATTATCATATTCCTTTCAGTCAAGGCACATAAATGATTATATTTGGGTAAATGAATAAGTACTCCAACTTAACATGTCTATCTAGGATATCGTTACTCTCAAATAAGATCAATTCCTGATATGTTCTAAAATCTATATATTAGATGCCAAGCAAGGTGTTGCAATTCACAAATTCTACATCAATTAAGCAACAGCAAAAGCACGATTTGCACGAGCAGCTGGACGTACCGTGACAAAAACCATATCAGCTCCAGACACTGCCTTTTCTACCAACTCCTGGCTTTCCTTGGCTGCATTCATTCCGATTTCTGGGTTCCCACCAGCACCAAGACCTCTTGTCAGTTCCTGGCCAATCGGCAGCCTATTTGCCGGGTCAATGGGCGACATCCTCATAGCCTGGAAATCAGTGTTCACGATCCAGAACTCCACCCCCTTCATGGAGCTCTCAATCATCCTGTTCACGGCATTGGAGCCGGCGCCTCCAACCCCTATGACTTTAATCCGGGGCTCATTGTAGCGGTACGCAATGGAAGCATCTGCTAGCGGTAAGGTCTCAATTGCTTTTCCGATACCCTGCTCCTTGCTGGGGGCAGCAACTGCGCCATTATCCTCTCCATAAAGCATCGAGATCTCGGGGTGGAGGTCGTACATGGTGTCCTTGGGGGTGCGCCGGGGCCCAGATTGGCGCGAGTTTGCGGAGCATTCGAATCGACCAGGGCGACCAGCGAACCGCCTCTTCCTCAGGAAGTGCGTCGCGCTGACACCGCGAAATGTCTTCCCGGCCGGCGGCGGATCCAGATGGCGTGCGGGGTGTGCACCGGCACACCCGAAACTTGTGGAGAAGCTCATACCTCGGAACGGATGTCCGAGATTGCGGACGGGGTGGAGACGGCGGGGACGCGGAGAGGTGGAACGCGGACGGCGATGGAGGCGGCGGCGCGGGGGGTAAGGGGGCGGTGCTGTGGTAGGCCGGCGGCTCTAGGGCACGTGCCGCCTTTGGGTCGGCCGGCAGCTTTGGGTAGGTCAGAGGAGCAAAGGTGATGGTGGTGGGGGCGGAAAACCCTCTGCTGTTTTCAGCGAAAAAAATGGAGAGGGTGGCCGGCGGAAGCGATAGGTTTTGATGGTCGGATTCGTTGGCTGGGTGAACGGAGGGCGCAGATTTGATGATTTCGGATGGAACCAAGGAAAAACGTGATTACCGAGTCCATGGGGATGGATGCCCTAACAGCATACCAAATCCGATTCAAAGACATCTAAAACGAATCGATGTCAAGAGATGTTTTTGATGCGAACTGAGCATAGCTCGTACTAGCTGAGATGAATGAATAGGTTCCTTGTGGTGGAACCATGTCACCAGACTTTAAATTCCAGACTAGATTTGACACTGTTATGCACATTTTTTAGATTTATTTCAGACTTTCCTGTAATGTTTGTTCGATGGGAGAAGGTTTTTTTTCGACTACGAGAAGCCTATGATGACTTCTTCAATCTTAAAATGTTGTGTCGTCTCAGTATCTCGAAGGTGCTCATAGGGGTGGATGTGCGTGTGTGCGTGCGTGCATTCATAAGGATTAGTATATATGAGTGTCTCCAATTGTACTGTGTTCAAAAAAGATATTTTTCATGCATCATTTCTTTTGAGAAAACATACGTTATGTGATTGATTATCATGGGTGTGGTTAATTTCCGTTCAAGGCTTTACTGGTTCGATTAAACATTGATTCTTAATTGAGGGATGTTTTTTGTGGTGTTGTGCTACATCACCATTTCTCTTCGGAAAAAACTAACAACTCCTACGGAAGTAGCTGATAGCAAGCACAATATCATGTAAGTAAAGACAATAGACAAATAACCATGAGTACAGAGTTAGGGTTAAGGATAACCTAAACTCCAAAGAGAATAATGTATCCCCATGTTCACTTTCTTGGAGGGCAGCTAGTCATCGTTAGTCACCGTTGGAGGGGCGAATGTTACCACGAAGGCACATCAACGCCACGAAGGCTCACTCTATTCTTCTTGAGGCAACACCATGAAGGCGTTAAGTGGAGACCTTGAGGTGGTCTCCAAACCTTCACAAACTTTCCAAAGGTAATCACAATGAATGATTTATCTCTAAAGAACTCCTACCACCTAGGAGTATCCAACCTCCAAGAGTAGCAAGATCAAGGAGAAAATGCTCAAGACTTGCTCAAATCATGATTTTCTTTGGTCAAAAGAGGGAAAGGGAGTGGATCTATCACTTAGCGGAGTTTCTCTCAAGAACTCTTACAAACGCCTCTGAGATCTAGGATTTGGTGTAGAGGAGAGTGAGAGGGAGCACTTCAGGGTTCTTGGGTGTTTTCAAATGAAGTGGTCAACCCTCTCCCGGAGTGGGATGGGAGTATTGTTGGAACTATCAGTGTACTGCAAGTACCAGACACCCGGTTGCTGAAGCAAGTGCACCATGAAGAAACTAGAGCAAATGGCCAAGTGTGAGATGTACCGGACATCTGGTACATACCAGACATCCGGTGACTCATACAGCACCGAACATCCTGTAGACGCCAAAAGTTTAGTAATATTCAATTTAAAAGCTTATGTATAGATCCAGCGGACATCCGGTGGCTCAAGGAGTACCAGATGTTCGGTGGTTACAAGAAGTCCATGGGTTTTGGCTCTGTATTGGTATACTGGACATCCGGTACTGATCGGACATCTGGTGGTATGGTGCCACCGAACATCCGGCAGTCACCAAAAGTCCGGTAATATTTATTGATTTTGGTTATGTGTAGGTATATCAGATGTCTGGTGGGTATCGCATATCCGGTGAAGCAGTGAAAACCAGTATATTTTGTAAGCAACCTTATGAGTGTATATTGTAAACATCTATCCTAGGGCACTATTGCATGCATGTGTCCGTGTGTGTCACAAGTGTATGATGTGAGTGGAAAATATTTACAAGGAACCGTGGGTTTGAGCAAATCTTTCAAAAGCCCCGATGATTCTCTCTTAATAGTGCGGGATCTCTATCATCAAGAACACACCAAAAAGCCTCTGTTTCATATATTTGTTTCTTCGTTCTTGAGCAATATCAAATCAAGTGGGGCCATGATCCACACAAATATGTTTCCACCGGGACTAAAACATGTGATATACTTAACAAACATGATTAGTGTCATGTATGTATATTATTTTCATCAACATCAGAATATAATTAAGGGCATGATTGCACTTTCAACCACTAATTTGAGTTCTAGAAACGAGCGCCTACGGGCACTACTTGTAGCGAAATCTGGCAAAGCTATCAAGCTAACATGCTACCAAAATATAAAGTCTCCAAGCAATAGTTCAAACTGCCTATTACAAGGTACTTATTATAAAAACTTTCTTGGTCGATTCTACATACAAAAAGGACGATCAAGTGGAGCTAAAGTGGGGAGTAAAGCTACTAGAGCGAATAGTAAGGGAGTGTTGGAAATATGCCCTAGATGCAATAATATTGCATTATTTACTTCCGCGTTTATAATTAAGAGTTTATATTCTATGTTATAACTGCTATGATCCTGGAATATGCGATTCAGTGGAAACTCATATGCACATGTGGAGTGATAAACGACAAAACCTGATTCATAGTCTTGCCTCTAGGACTAGCTCAAGTGTTGTTTGTGACCATGTTTTCTGGCTCCCAAAACAACTTTGAGAATATGACGTTGGAAGAACGATCATATTGAATTGACCCAACTTGTTTGTTATACTTTGAGATACTATCATCACAAGCCAATTGTTATAACACAGAGAGTTAACATATGCTTTAATTCCTTAGCCCATGAGAGTATCGTAGTCACTTCATACTATATGATGGACTTTGGGGTTTCTCAAACATCACCTGTAACATGGTGATTATAATGGCAACTTACAGGTACATCAGAAAGTTTGACAAGGCGCTAGATAGCTTAAGAGTGGGATTTTCTTCTCTGGCGATGAAGATACATTCTTAGGGCCCTCTCGGTGTGACGACGTCCATCATCGTCTTTCCAGACACAGGTGGCTAGGTCACAGGGATGACGAAACATGTCAACGAGAAAGAAGAACAAAAGGTAACGAGGAGACCGGTATAGTGAGCATGAGAATGACTTAAGAGGATACCGATATATCTCACCTCGGGTTTTGTAAAGTGCCATGAAGCAAAGAGAATATCACATGCTAATCAAATGTTCACTCGAATATCATTCGTGTATTCAAAGAGATCAATATGGACGTCCACGGTTATCGAAAGAGTTTTGGGGCTTACTGGGTAATACCAGGAATTGATATATAGGTGAAAAATGTTTTTGAATATGTTAAATTAATAATAATAGCTTTGAACTTAATAATAATAGGTTCTAAAAAGGCCAAGTGGTGGAGTGTTATCGGGCCCTAGGGCCCAAAAACACTTGGTAGAGAGTATTTTAGGACATCTTGTAATAACAAGAGCAACTAGGGATGAAGGTATGAACGAAAATGTAGGTAGTTACCCATAAGGATTTATCGGTGGTAGGGATCGCAATGGCGAAGGGTACAAGGGTCTCGGGAAAACACCAGAGAGTATCTTCAGAATCTTCTGGTGCACCAAGCAATCATCTGAAGCAAGGGGCTCTCCGGGACAAAGTATTTACGAGAACCTAGAGTTAGAGTTTAGCAAAATGATTTAACCCGAATAGAAGAGGGATCAGATTCCCAGAGTAAAGACAAGGAAAAAAGATCCTAATACCACCCCAATGTGATGTGGGCCCGTAAGCCACACAACAAAGTTAGTAAAAGTTTTCCAAATACTAGACTCAACTTCGGACAAGGAGTTGGAAAGGGGGATCCTACAAGCAGTCGGCTCTGATCAACTTGTGACGCCCTCGATTCAATCGTACACTAATCATACACGCAAATGTGTACGATCAAGATCAAGGACTCACGGGAAGATATCACAACACAACTCTAGACACAAATTAAAATAATACAAGCTTTCTATTACAAGACAGGGGCCTCGAGGGCTCGAATACATAAGCTCGAATACACAAGAGTCAGCGGAAGCAACAATATCTGAGTACAAACATAAGTTAAACAAGTCTGCCTTAAGAAGGCTAGCACAAAAGCAACATCGATCGAAAAGGCAAGGCCTCCTGTCTAGGAGCCACCTAAATACTCCAGGTCGTCAGCGGCCGTCACGTAGTAGTAGGCACCCTCGGGGTAGTAGTAGTCATCGGTGGTGTTATCTGGCTCCTGGGATCCATCATCTGGTCGCAACAATCGGATATGGGGGAAAAAGAGGTAGCAAAGCAACCGTGAGTACCCATCCAAAGTACTCGCAAGACTTACATCAGATCTAAACTAAGTATGCATCTGTATCAAAGGAATGGGTTGTATCTGTGGACTAAGCTGCAGAATGCCAGAAGAGAAGGGGAAAGCCTAGCCTATCGAAGACTAGCATCCTCAAGCATCTTGCAACATTTAGAAGAGTATAGATCAACATAATGTAAAGTAGTAGTAGTGTTATCAACCTCGCCCAGAGATCCTTCCTCGACCCCCTGCGAGAAAGCAATCCCAGAGCCATACTATCCATTTCTCATCACAAGTATCCAGTTCTAGTTGTATCGATCGGGATACAACTCCGAGCGTCCTTTATCGTAGACAGGCTATCGATAGATGTTTTCTTCCCTACAGGGGTGCACCAACTTACCCACCATGCTCAATTAGCTCCGTCCGGACACACTTTCCTGGGTCATGCCCGGCCTCGGCCAAACAATACGTCGCAACCCGACCTAGACTTAATAGAGAGGCCAGCACGCCGGACTAAACCTATGCCCCTCGGGGTCGACCCGTCTTTAGTAACATGGTTCAGTGTAAAGTCATAGTAACCATAGTAACCGTGTGTCTAACACCAAGGGGAACCCTGAGGAATCACCCTTGATGGAATTCCACCTGATGTTATCGAGGAATCACGCTCGAGGTCCACACTTGAGGGGTTGCACGACAGAGTCATTTTCAGGAGTGGTGAAGGAGGAATCACCCTCGATTACCACAACCGAATAGCTACACTACAGGGTTAACATCAGAAGTGCTGATGAGGTATCACCCTCGGCACTCGATAGTAACTCTGCAGAGTCGTACAACTAAGGGGGTGATGTGCAGTGTCGGGGCCTGGACGTCGATCACGTTGATCGAGTCATGGAACATAAAAGCAGGGGCAACTGGGACAAGGTGGGGATCACTGATGGATCTCTAACCAACCTATACTAAGCAGTTTAGAATAAGCAGGTAAGGTATGAAAGCAGGTAACAAAACAGGCTATGCATTAGAATAGGATCATACAGAAAGAAGTAGTAGTTCTAATGCAAGCATGAGAGGGAAAGAAATGGGCGATATAGGAATGCTCAATGGGGGTTTGCTTGCCTGGAAGCTCTGCTGTAAAGGAAGAAGGGTCGTCGGAGACGTAGTCAGTCATAGGGGCAGCATCGGTCTCGGGGTCTACCGGAGAGAAGAGGGGGAAGAAACAGTAAATATAAGCAAGCAGAGCATCATAAAGCATAACAAGACGATATGCATAACTAGGGTCGACCTAACATAGTGCTACATGAAATAGGTGAATGGGGAATTCAACCGGGAATATATTCCCGGTTCCGGACATGTGTCAAACAAATGACCGGAGGGGGAATGCTCCATGTTCAGATAGTTAGTGGCATTCGACAGGTAAACGGACCGCGTATTCAGATTCATCTTGTTTTTCTGAGCAACTTTCATGTAGAAAACATTTTCATCCGAGTTACAGTTTATTTTCTATGAATTTCTAAAGTTTAAAACATTTTCTGAATTTCTAGAATCATTTAACATACATAATTCCTATTACTGCATCAGCAGAGTCAAAGATGATGTCAGCATGGCTGACTAAGTCAAACCAACCACTGGTCCCACATGTCAGCATTTTGTTATTTTCCAAAAAAATATTTTCCCTAACCTAAATATGTAGGGTCCACCTGTCATGGATACACCTAACAATTAGCCTCTAATTAAAACCTAACCTAAACTAAATGGGGTCGACCCCATATGGTAGTAGGCTAAGCCACTGTAGCCACGGCTGTGCTCGGGCACGCATGAGCGCACACAGGCGTCGGCGGCCAGCACAAGCCGCAGCACGGATGGCCGGCGAGCGGCGGCACAGGGCGCGTCACACACGTGGGGCTCGCGCGGGCAGGCGTAGCCAGGGGGAGCAACAGCGGCCCTGGCAGACAGCAGGCGAGGCCATTTGCAAGCGGGCCCTCGTCGGCACAACGAGGAGCGGTCGCTGGGGTGGCAGGGCTAGCGGTGCACATCGAGAGCAGAAGCGGGGAATGAGAGAAGGGAGCAGCAGCAGCTATGGCTGCGCAACAGCAACTAGCAAAGTAGCAGAGCGCGGCGGCTGCGAGCGAGGCGTCGCCCGGGCACGGCGACTGTAGGCGAGGCGCGTCCTCGGGCGCGCGGGTCTGGGAGAGCGCGCACGGAGGGCCAGCAGCAGCACAGGGAAGGCAGGGCGCGACAAACCGCGAGATCCTCGGGAGCTCGGGCGCCATGGTGGGAGCGACCTACAGCGTGCGGGAGAGCTAAAGGGGAGGAGGAGGGGAGGTGGCTCACTGTCGTTGCAGGGAAGGCCCGGGGAAGAGTCGAGGTGGCTCAGACGGCGTCGGCGTGCGGTGGCCCGAGGCGGGCGAAGGTTGAAGATGACCGCGAAGCAGACGGGGTAGGGGCTCCGAGCTCGGGGAAGTGTACGCAGTCGGCATAGGCAGCGATAAGGAAGCTCCCGGACACGGTCGAATGAAGGGCGGCGGCCGGTAGCCACGCGCACGGCGAGGCCGTGGCAATGGCGGCGTTCAGGTGAGGGGGGAAGAAGGGGATCTGGGGCGAGGGCGGAGAGGAGACGGCGTGGGGACGAGTGGGCGAGTGGATGAGATCGGGAGGGGGAGCTCGAGGAGGCGCGGGGGCTACCTTATCCGCACCGAGGCATCACCGGTGAGGGAGTCTAGTGGCAACCGCGCCTGTAGTGATGCGCAACCAAGGAATAGGGAGGCGGGGGTGTCCGGTGCGGGGGGCGGGCCGGCTGATGGATGTGGGACGAGGCCCAAAGGGGACAGGGGGGCTTTCTCTCTCTCTCTCTCTCTCTCTCTCTCTCTCTCCTCTGCATTTTCCCTTTTCTTTTTGTTTTCTTTTTCAATTGAGTTGTTTTTTGAACAAAACTTGACACATAATTCTAGCACAATATCTTGAGATGGAACAAAAAGTTTGGAGTCAAAAGGATTTGTCTAACCATTTTTAGAAATTGAAAAGGCCAATTGAATTGCTGCTGAAGCACTGAATTAATTCCCAGGGGGATTTTGGGAATTCAAATGAGGCTGGTTCCAACATGAAAATGGTCAGGGGAATTTATAGGACAATGTGAACATTTTTGTTTTACTACTTGAAGAAATAAATATTTGACTTGCATTTTAAATTTTAAATTGATGTTGAAGTATTCTTAATTTTTTTTCTGAGGGCATGATGACGATGACTTGGCATCATTAGTGTGGAGTTACTGTAGCATGATTCTCGGGGTGTTACAAGTCTCCTCTACTACAAGAAATCTCGTCCCGAGATTTAAGAGGGGGAGCAAGGGGGAAAGTTTTGGTTATGAAATTCTAATGGATCTTCTCTTTATTGGTTGCTCTTCTCGAAGAGGTTGATCCATTACGTTGATGGATTCATTTCTCTACTCCAGGTCATTATGATGAAGCCATCATCTTTTCTTCGGGAACTCCATCATACTTACAAAATGGATATTTGGAAAACTATAGGGAGGATGTCTGCAAGTACTGATCTTCGGTAGTTATCTCAGGAAATAAGGCACAAGGTATCTCTCTAGTTGAAACTCGGGGAAATCGTCGAGAGCAATATAAGATGGTACAAAAAGTTTCGAATGGGTAAGTAATCGTTTGATGTCTAAACCAGAGTGTGAAAAAGGCTTAGAGCAACCGAGATCAATATTGTATCTGATACCAGAATAGCTCTCTAGGAAGGTGGCTGAAAGCACAAGTGCTCCCTAGGTGGTTTTGGAAATTAATGTCAACATATCTCTTGTTGGACTAACACTTTTACCTAGTATGTTTCAGGTAAGTTCAACAATGGAGTGGCATGGACTAGAGGATGTGGAACCCCTTCAAGATGCTAAGGACAAAGGATTGGCTCAAGCTTCAAGATCAAGACTCTACATTTTCTATTTTAGTGATCCAAGATCACATTGAGTCTATAGGAAAAGCCAATACTATCAAGAGGGGATGAGGTGTTGCTTAATGGCTTGCTTTCTCAAAGTGCTTAGTGATATGCTCCAAAACCCTCAACTACCTTCCCACATCCACATATGACCTAAACCAAAAGTCAAACTCGGCCCCACTGATTCTATCTATCCGGCGCCACCGAGTTTCAGATGTCATAGCCACTGCCACAAACCCTAGCAAATCGGTTTCACTGATAGGGATCTCGGTCTCACCGAGATGGGATTGTAATATCTCTGTGTATGTCCATTACCAAAATCGGTCTCACCGAGTTTGAGCAATCGGTACTACCGAGATTACAATGCAAACCCTTTGGTTAGCTTATTACCAAAATCGGTCCCACCGAGTTTGTGTAATCGGTCTCACCGAGTTTGCCCGACCAACTGTCTGGTTAGCTTATTACCAAAATCGGTCCCACCGAGTTTGTGTAATCGGTCACACCGAGATTACGTTATGCCCTAACCCTAACCATATCGGTCCTACTGAGTTGCATCTCAGTCCCACCGAAAATCCTAACGGTCACTAGCTTTGCTGAATCGATCCAACGGAGTTTAACCATTCGGTCCCACCGAGTTTGGCAAATTGTGTGTAACGGTTAGATTTTGTGTGGAGGCTATATATACCCCTCCACCCACTCTTCATTCGTGGAGAGAGCCATCAGAACATACCTACACTTCCAATACACATTTTCTGAGAGAGAACCACCTACACTTGTGTTGAGGTCAAGATATTCCATTCCAACCATATGAATCTTGATCTCTAGCCTTTCCCAAGTTGCTTTCCACTCAAATCTTCTTTCCACCAAATCCAAATCCTGTGAGAGAGAGTTGAGTGTTGGGGAGTGTTGGAAATATGCCCTAGAGGCAATAATAAATTGATTATTATTATATTTCCTTGTTCATGATAATCGTTTATTATCCATGCTAGAATTGTATTGATAGGAAACTCAGATACATGTGTGGATACATAGACAACACCATGTCCCTAGTAAGCCTCTAGTTGATTAGCTCGTTAATCAATAGATGGTTACGGTTTCCTGACCATGGACATTGGATGTCGTTGATAACGGGATGACATCATTAGGAGAATGATGTGATGGACAAGACCCAATCCTAAGCCTAGCACAAGATCATGTAGTTCGTATGCTAAAGCTTTTCTAATGTCAAGTATCATTTCCTTAGACCATGAGATTGTGCAACTCCCGGATACCGTAGGAGTGCTTTGGGTGTGCCAAACGTCACAACGTAACTGGGTGGCTATAAAGGTACACTACGGGTATCTCTGAAAGTGTCTGTTGGGTTGGCACGAATCGAGATTGGGATTTTGTCACTCCGTGTAAACGGAGAGGTATCTCTGGGCCCACTAGGTAGGACATCATCATAATGTGCACAATGTGACCAAGGGGTTGATCATGGGATGATGTGTTATGGAACGAGTAAAGAGACTTGCCGGTAACGAGATTGAACAAGGTATCGGTATACCGACGATCGAATCTCGGGCAAGTACCATACCGCTAGACAAAGGGAATTGTATACGGGATCGATTGAGTCCTTGACATCGTGGTTCATCCGATGAGATCATCGTGGAACATGTGGGAGCCAACATGGGTATCCAGATCCCGCTGTTGGTTATTGACCGGAGAACATCTCGGTCATGACTACATGTCTCCCGAACCCGTAGGGTCTACACACTTAAGGTTCGATGACGCTAGGGTTATAAAGGAAGCTTGTATGTGGTTACCGAATGTTGTTCGGAGTCCCGGATGAGATCCCGGACGTCACGAGGAGTTCCGGAATGGTCCGGAGGTAAAGATTTATATATAGGAAGTCCTGTTTCGGCCATCGGGACAAGTTTCGGGGTCATCGGTATTGTACCGGGACCACCGGAAGGGTCCCGGGGGCCCACCGGGTGGGGCCACCTGCCCCGGGGGGCCACATGGGCTGTAGGGGGTGCGCCTTGGCCTACATGGTCCAAGGGCACCAGCCCCTAGAGGCCCATGCGCCAAGATATAGGAAAAAGGGGAGAGTCCTAAAGGGGGAAGGCACCTCCGAGGTGCCTTGGGGAGGATGGACTCCTCCCCCCCTCTTAGCCGCACCCCTTTCTTGGAGGAAGGGGCAAGGCTGCGCCTCCCCCCTCTCCCCTGCCCCTATATATAGTGGAGGGGAGGGAGGGCATCCATACCTGAGCCCTTGGCGCCTCCCTCCCTCCCGTGACACCTCCTCCTCTCCCGTAGGTGCTTGGCGAAGCCCTGCAGGATTGCCACACTCCTCCATCACCACCACGCCGTTGTGCTGCTGCTGGATGGAGTCTTCCTCAACCTCTCCCTCTCTCCTTGCTGGATCAAGGCGTGGGAGACATCGTCGAGCTGTACGTGTGTTGAATGCGGAGGTGCCGTCCGTTCGGCACTAGGATCATCGGTGATCTGAATCACGACGAGTACGACTCCATCAACTCCGTTCACTTGAACGCTTCCGCTTAGCGATCTACAAGGGTATGTAGATGCACTCTCCTTTCTACTCGTTGCTGGTCTCTCCATAGATAGATCTTGGTGATACGTAGGAAAATTTTGAATTTCTGCTACGTTCCCCAACAGTGGTATCAGAGCTAGGTCTATTGCGTAGATTCTTTGCACGAGTAGAACACAAAGTAGTTGTGGGCGTTGATATTGTTCAATATGCTTACCGTTGCTAGTCCAATCTTGTTTCGACGGTATTGTGGGATGAAGCGGCCCGGACCGACCTTACACGTACTCTTACGTGAGACAGGTTCCACCGATTGACATGCACTTGGTGCATAAGGTGGCTAGCGGGTGCCAGTCTCTCCCACTTTAGTCGGAACGGATTCGATGAAAAGGGTCCTTATGAAGGGTAAATAGCAATTGGCATATCACGTTGTGGTTTTGCGTAGGTAAGAAACGTTCTTGCTAGAAACCCATAGCAGCCACGTAAAACATGCAAACAACAATTAGAGGACGTCTAACTTGTTTTTGCAGGGTATGCTATGTGATGTGATATGGCCAAGAAGAATGTGATGAATGATATGTGATGTATGAGATTGATCATGTTCTTGTAATAGGATTCACGACTTGCATGTCGATGAGTATGACAACCGGCAGGAGCCATAGGAGTTGTCTTTATTTATTGTATGACCTGCGTGTCATTGAAGAACGCCATGTAAACTACTTTACTTTATTGCTAAACGCGTTAGTCATAGAAGTAGAAGTAGTCATTGGCGTGACAACTTCATGAAGACACGATGATGGAGATCATGATGATGGAGATCATGGTGTCATGCCGGTGACAAGATGATCATGGAGCCCCGAAGATGAAGATCAAAGGAGCTATATGATATTGGCCATATCATGTCACTACTCTATTTGATTGCATGTGATGTTTATCATGTTTATGCATCTTGTTTACTTAGGACGACGGTAGTAAATAAGATGATCCCTTACAAAATTTCAAGAAGTGTTCTCCCCTAACTGTGCACCGTTGCTACAGTTTGTCGCTTCTAAGCACCACGTGATGATCGGGTGTGATGGATTCTTACGTTCACATACAACGGGTGTAAGACAGTTTTACACAGCGAAAACACTTAGGGTTAACTTGACGAGCCTAGCATGTGCAGAGATGGCCTCGGAACACGGAGACCGAAAGGTCGAGCATGAGTCGTATAGTAGATACGATCAACATGAAGATGTTCACCGACGTTGGCTAGTCCGTCTCACGTGATGATCGGACACGGCCTAGTTGACTCGGATCATGTAATCACTTAGATGACTAGAGGGATGTCTATCTGAGTGGGAGTTCATAAGATGAACTTAATTATCCTGAACATAGTCAAAAGACCTTTTGCAAATTATGTCGTAGCTCGCGCTTTAGTTCTACTGTTTTAGATATGTTCCTAGAGAAAATATAGTTGAAAGTTGATAGTAGCAATTATGCGAACAGAAGAAAGCTTATGTCCTTAATGCACTGCTCAGTGTGCTGAACCCCAAAACGTCGTTTGTGGATGTTTCGAACATCGAACATACACATTTTGATAACTACGTGATAGTTCAGTTAAACGGTTTAGAGTTGAGGCACCAAAGATGTTTTCGAAACGTCACGGAACATATGAGATGTTTCCAGGGCTGAAATTGGGATTTCAGGCTCGTGCCCACGTCAAGAGGTATAAGACCTCCGACGATTTTCTTAGCCTACAAACTAAGGGAGAAAGGCTCAATCGTTGAGCTTGTGCTCAGATTGTCTGAGTGCAACAATCACTTGAATCGAGTGGGAGTTGATCTTCCAAATGAGATAGTGATGTTTCTCCAAAGTCATTGCCACCAAGCTGCTAGAGCTTCGTGATGAACTATAACATATCAGGGATAGATATGATGATCCTTGAGGTATTCGCGATGTTTGACACCGCGAAAGTAGAAATCAAGAAGGAGCATCAATTGTTGATGGTTGGTGAAACCACTAGTTTCAAGAAGGGCAAGGGAACAAAGGGATACTTCATGAAATGGCAATTCAGCTGCTGCTCTAGTGAAGAGACCCAAGGTTGAACCCAAACCCGAGACTAAGTGCTTCTGTAATAAGGGGAACAGCCACTGGAGCAGAATTACCCTAGATACTTGGTAGATGAGAAGGCTGGCAAAGTCGATAGAAGTATATTGGATATACATTATGTTAATGTGTACTTTACTAGTACTCCTAGTAGCACCAGGGTATTAGATACCGGTTCGGTTGCTAAGTGTTAGTAACTCGAAATAAAAGACTACGGAATAAACGGAGACTAGCTAAAGGAGAGCTGACGATATGTGTTGGAAGTGTTTCCAAGTTTGATGTGATCAAACATCGCACGCTCCCTCTACCATCAAGATTAGTATTAAACCTGAATAAAGTGCTCTTGCACCTATAGGAATGGTTTATTGAATCTCGATCGTAGTGATACACATTTTCATGCCAAAAGATATAAGATAGTAATGATAGTACCACTTACTTGTGGCACTGCCATGTAAGTCATAATGGTATAAAACGCATGAAGAAGCTCCATGTTGATGGATCTTTGGACTCACTCGTTTTTGAAAAGTTTGAGACATGCGAACCATGTCTATTGGTGTATATGCATGAAGAAACTCCATGCAAATGGACCGTTTGGACTCACTTGATTTTGAATCACTTGAGATATGCAAATCATACCACATGGGCAAGATGACTAAAAAGCCTCGTTTTCAGTAAAATGGAACAAGATAGCAACTTGTTGGAAGTAACACATTTTGATGTGTCCAATCCAATGAGTGCTGAGGCATGCAATGAATATCGTTATGATCTTACTTCACAGATGATTCGAGTAGATGTTGAGAATATTTACTTGATGAAACACAAGTCTGAATTATTGAATGGTTCAAGTAATTTCAGAGTGAAGTAGAAGATCATTGTGACAAGAGGATAAAATGTCTATGATATGATCATAGAGATGAATATCTGAGTTACGAGTTTTGGCACACAATTAAGACATTGTGGAATTTTTTTTTCGCAATTAATACCGCCTGGAACACCATAGTGTGATGGTGTGTCCGAACATCATAGTTGCACCCTAGTGGATATGGTGCGTACCATGATGTCTCTTATCGAATTACCACTATTGTCCATGGGTTAGGCATTAGAGACAACCACATTCACTTTAAATAGGGCACCACGTAATTCCGTTGAGATGACACCGTATGAATTATGGTTTAGAGAAACCTAAGTTGTTGTTTCTTAAAAGTTTGGGGCTGCGACGCTTATATGAAAAAGTTTCAGGTTGATAAGCTCGAACCCAAAGCGGATAAAATGCATCTTCATAGGAAACCCAAAACAGTTGGGTATACCTCCTAATTCAGATCCGAAAGCAATATGGATTGTTTCTTGAATCGGGTCCTTTCTCGAGGAAAAGTTTCTCTCGAAAGAATTGAGTGGGAGGATGGTGGAAACTTGATGAGGTTATTGAACCATCACTTCAACCAGTGTGTAGCAGGGCACAGGAAGTTGTTCCCGTGGCACCTACACCAATTGAAGTGGAAGCTTATGATAGTGATCATGAAACTTCAGATCAAGTCACTCCCAAACCTCGTAGGATGACAAGGATGCGTACTACTTGAGAGTGGTACGTAATCCTATCTTGGAAGTCATGTTGCTGGACAACAATGAACCTACGAGCTATGGAGAAGCAATGGTGGGCCCGGATTCCGATAAATGGCTCGAGGCCATAAAATCCGAGAACGGATCCATGACTTTGGAAGAAATACTTGATGGTCGTAAGGCCATTGGGTACGGATGGATTTTAAAAGGAAGACAGACAATGATGGTAAGAATTACCATTAAGAAAGCTCGACTTGTCGTTAAGATATTTTCCGACAAGTTCAAGGAGTTGATTACGGTGAGGTTTTCTCACTCGTAGCGATGCTAAGAGTCTGTTGGAATTGGATTAGCAGTTACTGCATGATTGATGAAATCTTGCAGATAGGATGTCAAAACATTGTTTCCTCGACGTTATACTTGAGGAAAGGTTGTATGTGATACAACCGGAAGGTTTTGTCAATCCCAAAAGATGCTAATAAGTATGCAAAGCTCCAGCAATCCTTCTAAGGACTGGAGTGAGCATCTCGGAGTTGGAATGTGTGCTTTGATGATGATCAAAGATTTTGGGTTTGTACAAACTTTACGAGAAACTTGTATTTCCAAAGAAGTGAGTGGGAGCACTATAGAATTTCTGATGAGTATATGTTGTTGACATATTGTTGATCAGAAATGACGTAGAATTTCTGGAAAGCATATAGGGTTATTTTGAAAGTGTTTTTCAATGGAAAGCCTGGATTAAGCTGCTTGAGCATTGAGTATCAAGATCTATAAGGATAGATCAAAACGCTTAATGGTACTTTCAAATGAGCACATACCTTGACATGATCTTGAAGGTGTTCAAGATGGACCAGTCAAAGAAGGAGTTCTTGCCTGAGTTGTAAGGTACGAAGTTAAGACTTAAAGCTCGACCACGGTAGAATAGAGAGAAAGGACGAAGGTCGTCCCCTATGCTTAAGACGTAGGCTCTTCAGTATGCTATGCTGTGTGCCGCACCTGAAGTGTGCCTTGCCATGAGTCAGTCAAGGGGTACAAGAGTGATCCATGAATAGATCACAGGACAGCGGTCAAAGTTATCCTTAGTAACTAGCGGACTAAGGAATTTTTCTCGGTTATGGAGGTGGTAAAGGAGTTCGTCGTAAAGAGTTACGTCGATGCAAGCTTAACACCTATCCGGATAGCTCTGAGTAGAGATACCGGATACATATAATGGAGCAATAATTTAGGATAGCTCCAAGTAGAACAGTTGTTTGGAATAGCTCCAAATAGAGCGTGGTAGCTGCATCTAGGAGATGACATAGAGATTTGTAAAGCACACACGGATCTGAAAGGTTCAGACCCATTGACTAAAACCTCTCTCACAAGCAACATGATCAAACATAAAACTCATTGAGTGTTAATCACATAGTGATGTGAACTAGACTACTGACTCTAGTAAACTCTTGGGTATTAGTCACATGGCGATGTGACCTGTGAGTGTTAATCACATGGCGATGTGAACTAGATTATTGACTCTAGTGCAAGTGGGAGACTGTTGGAAATATGCCCTAGAGGCAATAATAAATTGATTATTATTATATTTCCTTGTTCATGATAATCGTTTATTATCCATGCTAGAATTGTATTGATAGGAAACTCAGATACATGTGTGGATACATAGACAACACCATGTCCCTAGTAAGCCTCTAGTTGATTAGCTCGTTAATCAATAGATGGTTACGGTTTCCTGACCATGGACATTGGATGTCGTTGATAACGGGATGACATCATTAGGAGAATGATGTGATGGACAAGACCCAATCCTAAGCCTAGCACAAGATCATGTAGTTCGTATGCTAAAGCTTTTCTAATGTCAAGTATCATTTCCTTAGACCATGAGATTGTGCAACTCCTGGATACCGTAGGAGTGCTTTGGGTGTGCCAAACGTCACAACGTAACTGGGTGGCTATAAAGGTACACTACGGGTATCTCTGAAAGTGTCTGTTGGGTTGGCACGAATCGAGATTGGGATTTTGTCACTCCGTGTAAACAGAGAGGTATCTCTGGGCCCACTCGGTAGGACATCATCATAATGTGCACAATGTGACCAAGGGGTTGATCACGGGATGATGTGTTATGGAACGAGTAAAGAGACTTGCCGGTAACGAGATTGAACAAGGTATCGGTATACCGACGATCGAATCTCGGGCAAGTACCATACCGCTAGACAAAGGGAATTGTATACGGGATCGATTGAGTCCTTGACATCGTGGTTCATCCGATGAGATCATCGTGGAACATGTGGGAGCCAACATGGGTATCCAGATCCCGCTGTTGGTTATTGACCGGAGAACATCTCGGTCATGACTACATGTCTCCCGAACCCGTAGGGTCTACACACTTAAGGTTCGATGACGCTAGGGTTATAAAGGAAGCTTGTATGTGGTTACCGAATGTTGTTCGGAGTCCCGGATGAGATCCCGGACGTCACGAGGAGTTCCGGAATGGTCCGGAGGTAAAGATTTATATATAGGAAGTCCTGTTTCGGCCATCGGGACAAGTTTCGGGGTCATCGGTATTGTACCGGGACCACCGGAAGGGTCCCGGGGGCCCACCGGGTGGGGCCACCTGCCCCGGGGGGCCACATGGGCTGTAGGGGGTGCGCCTTGGCCTACATGGGCCAAGGGCACCAGCCCCTAGAGGCCCATGCGCCAAGATATAGGAAAAAGGGGAGAGTCCTAAAGGGGGAAGGCACCTCCGAGGTGCCTTGGGGAGGATGGACTCCTCCCCCCCTCTTAGCCGCACCCCTTTCTTGGAGGAAGGGGCAAGGCTGCGCCTCCCCCCTCTCCCCTGCCCCTATATATAGTGGAGGGGAGGGAGGGCATCCATACCTGAGCCCTTGGCGCCTCCCTCCCTCCCGTGACACCTCCTCCTCTCCCGTAGGTGCTTGGCGAAGCCCTGCAGGATTGCCACGCTCCTCCATCACCACCACGCCGTTGTGCTGCTGCTGGATGGAGTCTTCCTCAACCTCTCCCTCTCTCCTTGCTGGATCAAGGCGTGGGAGACATCGTCAAGCTGTACGTGTGTTGAATGCGGAGGTGCCGTCCGTTCGACACTAGGATCATCGGTGATCTGAATCACGACGAGTACGACTCCATCAACTCCGTTCACTTGAACGCTTACGCTTAGCGATCTACAAGGGTATGTAGATGCACTCTCCTTTCTACTCGTTGCTGGTCTCTCCATAGATAGATCTTGGTGATACGTAGGAAAATTTTGAATTTCTGCTACGTTCCCCAACAGGGAGACTATCATTTGAAGCACAAGAGCAAGGGGTTCATCATCAACACACCATTTGTTACCTCTTGGAGAGTGGTGTCTCGTAGATTGGCTAGGTGTCACTTGGGAGCCTCCAACAAGATTGTGGAGTTGAACCAAGGAGTTTGTAAGGGCAAGGAGATCGCCTACTTCGTGAAGATCTACCGCTAGTGAGGCAAGTCCTTCGTGGGCGACGGCCGTGATGGAATAGACAAGGTTGCTTCTTCGTGGACCCTTCGTGGGTGGAGCCCTCCGTGGACTCGCGCAACCGTTAACCTCCGTGGGTTGAAGTCTCCATCAACGTGGATGTACGATAGCACCACCTATCGGAACCACGACAAAAACATCCGTGTCTCCAATTGCGTTTGAATACTCCAAACCCTTCTCTTTACATTCTTGCAAGTTGCATGCTTTACTTTCTGCTGATCATATACTCATTGCATGCTTGCTTGATATGTATTGTGTTTGTTAAACTTGTGCTTAAACTCCACTTAAAATTAAGAATATTAAAAACTGCAACTTTTGGCACTTAGTGTCTAATCACCCCCCTCTAGACACCTCTTCTCGATCCTTTCAATTGGTATCTGAGCTTTGGACTCCATTGCCTTGGTTTAAACACCATTGGAGGAAGATGGATGTGTCTACTTTGGGGAGTCTTATACATAGAGTGCCTATTCTTGATGGAGAGTATTTTCATGAGTGGAAAAATGAAATGCTTGAGATTTTCAATGAATATCATTTGAACAAGTACATTACTAGCCCTTGTGCACCTCATGTTGATCCTTTGCACCCTACCCTAGATGAAGATATTGACATGATTCGCAATCTTAGAACTGTTGAGCTCATCATTAGAGGCTTGCCTAGAAACTTGATTAGATGTTTGCCTACTCTCAAGTGTGCCTACGCCATATGGAGATTTCTTGAGGAACGATTTCTAGATTATTCCTTAAAAAATTTAGACGAAATTCTCCATAAGTCTATTGCCTTGAGTAAGATGAACTCTAGTGATCCTAGCTTTGGTGATTGTCTATTTGAGCTTACCAATCTCATGCGTGCTAAAGGAAATGTTGGAATCATTAGCGATATCATATCCGAAGCTATTAGAATTCATAAAGGTAACCATTGTGATGATCATTTATCTAATGAATTACCCTCTCTAGGAATTAATCAATCACAAGATGATGTTGAACATGGATACTATGATGAAGATGATGATAGTGACTATGATCTTGATGATGCAATGAGGCATTTTGGTCTTATGGCAAATCTTCGCGGCTACATGGCTGGAGGAAAGGAATGGGTCCTTGATAGTGGATGTACTGATCATATGACCGGAGATAAAGATATGTTCCGTGAGCTTGCTGAAAATGACAGCCCTCGAAAATATGTCACTTTTGGTGATAATTCAAAGGGTAAGGTGGTTGGCCTTGGTAAGGTGGCCATCTCACATGATAGCTCCATACAAAATGTCATGCTCGTTGAATCCCTTGGATACAATTTACTTTCAGTTTCTAGACTTGCGGATTTCGGTTTCAATGTCTTATTCACTGAAGTAGATTGCCAAGTGTTTCATAGAGACAATCATAAAATGGTCTTTACCGGTATACGTAGAGGAGATCTTTACATTGTTGATTTCACTAAAAAGGCTCAACCTAGAACTTGCTTAATTACCAAATCTTCTAAAGGCTGGTTGTGGCATAGAAGACTAGGTCATGTTGGTATGCGAAATCTTGATAAGCTTATTAAAGGTGATCATATCCTTGGAATAAAAGATGTCCTATTTGACAAGGATAGACTTTGTAGTGCTTGTCAAGCAGGGAAACAAGTTGGAGGAAGTCACCGCGCGAAGAACATCATGACCACAAGAAGACCACTCGAGCTACATCACATGGATCTCTTTGGTCCAAATGCCTACAAGAGTCTCGGTGGTAACTCATTTGGTCTAGTCATAGTTGATGATTTTTCAAGATGTACGTGGGTGTTCTTTCTTGATGACAAATCGCAGGTCCAAAAGATCTTCAAAAACTTCGCTAGGAAGGCCCAAAATCAGTTTGACGTGAAGATCAAGAAGGTTCGGAGCGACAACGGAATGGAGTTCAAGAACGCAAATGTGGACACCTTTCTTGACGAAGAAGGGATTTCACACGAGTTCTCGGCTATGTACACACCTCAACAAAACGGAGTTGTTGAAAGGAAGAACTGGACTCTTATCGAGATGGAAAGAACGATGCTTGATGAGTACAAAACGCCAAAGCACTTTTGGGCGGAAGCGGTTGAGACATCTTGTCATGCAACAAATCGCTTGTATCTTCACAAGCTACTCGGCAAGACGACATATGAGCTCCTCACCGGTAACAAACCCCAAGTTGGATACTTTCGAGTATTCGGCTCAAAGTGCTACATTTTTTTATAAGCATCGTCGTTCTAAATTTGCTCCTAAATCTCATGAAGGTTTCCTACTTGGTTATGGCTCAAACTCTCACACTTACCGTGTCTACAACAATTTCACCCGAAAGGTTGAAGAGACGGTAGATGTGAAGTTTGATGAATCTAACGGCTCGCAAGTAGAGCAATTGCCAATTGATGTAGGAGATAAAGACCCTTCGAAAGCAATTCAAGACTTGTCCATTGGCAAGATTCGTCCAACGGAAGTGAAGGAGAGTACCCCGTCCGTCCAAGTGGAAGCTTCTACCTCATGACAAGGTGAACCAAGAGTTGATACGGAAGCATCCACAAGTGGGACACGCCAAGATGAAGAAAACGAGGAAGCGCACCAAGATGAACATCAACAACCTCCTTCTCCACCATGACAAGAGAACGACAACGTCAACAATAAAGAAGGCCAATAAGAAGCACAAGATAAAGAGGATGTTCCACCCCGACCCAAGCAAAAGCTTTCATGAGTTCGAGCAAGAATTGCTAAGGATCATCCCGTCGAGCAAATCTACAATGATATCCAAACTGGGAGAATCACTCGCTCTAAAACTCGTTTAGCTAACTTTTGTGAACATTACTCATTCATCTCTAGCATTGAACCTATGAAGGTTGAAGAAGCATTGGAGGATCCGGACTGGATAAACGCTATGCATGAAGAGCTACACAACTTTGAGAGAAATCAAGTGTGGACATTGGTCGAGAAGCCTGACAACAACCACAACATCATTGGTACCAAATGGGTGTTTCACAACAAGCAAGATGAAGATGGACAAGTGGTTCGCAACAAAGCACGTCTCGTCGCCCAAGGCTCCCGTTGCTAGACTTGAGTCCATTTGCATCTTACTTGCTTATGCTAATCACCATGATATCACCTTGTACCAAATGGACATTAAAAGTGCTTTTCTAAATGGCAAAATTGAGGAGGAAGTTTATGTTAAGCAACCTCCCGGCTTCGTCAATCCTAAGAAACCTAATCATGTTTACAAACTTCACAAAGCCCTTTATGGTCTTAAACAAGCTCCTAGAGCATGGTATAAATGCTTGACCAAGTTCCTTATTGAAAAAGGCTTTGAAATTGGTAAAATTGATTCTACTCTTTTTTACTAGAAGGGTTAATGGAGAACTATTTCTGTGCCAAATTTATGTTGATGATATCATATTTGGTTCAACTAACCCTCATTTTAGTGAGAAGTTTGGAAAGCTAATGTTGGAGAAGTTTGAGATGTCTATGATGAGTGAACTCAAATTCTTTCTTGGTTTGCAAATCAAGCAAACTAAGGAAGGTACCTTTGTCTCTCAAACGAAGTACACCAAGGACTTATTCAAGAAGTTCAATATGCAAGAATGCAAAGGTATGACTACACCCATGCCTACTAGTGGACATCTTGATTTGACCAAAGATGGTGAACCGGTTGATCAAAAGGTTTATCACTCTATGATTGGTTCATTGTTATATCCATGTGCCTCTCGTCCCGATATTATGCTAAGTGTGTGCATGTGTGCACGATATCAAGCTGCTCCTAAAGAGTGTCATCTTAAGGCTGTGAAAAGGATAGTGAGATACCTAATCCATACACCAAATTTTGGCATTTGGTATCCTAAGAGGTCCTCTTTTGATCTTGTTGGCTACTCCGATTCGGACTATGCCGGAGACAAGGTTGATAGAAAATCCACTTCGGGTACTTGTCAATTCCTTGGTAGATCTTTTGTGTCTTGGTCTTTCAAGAAATAAAACTCGGTATCCTTATCCACCGCCGAAGCGGAATACATTGCCGCTGGTTCATGTTGTGCTCAATTACTTTGGATGACCCAAACTCTTAAAGATTATGGGATATATGTGAAACATGTTCCATTGCTATGTGACAATGAAAGTGCTATTAAGATTGCTCACAATCCCGTGCAACATTCTCGAACTAAGCATATTGAAGTTCATCATCATTTCATTCAAGATCATGTTGCAAAAGGGGATATTAACCTTAAGCATGTTCGCACCGATAAGCAATTGGCGGATATATTCACTAAACCACTTGATGAGAAAGGGTTTTGCAGGTTGAGAGGTGAATTGAACATCATTGATGCTTCAAACTTGGAGTAGGAACTCCATTTGATACATGCGGGGCATGAGCCTATGACTAATCCTCGATATTTCTCTTATGATGCTATTCATATGTCTTGGATATATTTGTTCCTTGCATGCTATCTAACCCGTGTAGGTACTTGGTTGAATCTAAATCTATGAGATTGCAACTCACTCACATCTTGAGCAATCTCTACATCACCAAGTCTCTACACAATGGTGGTTGAAGACAAGGAAGCACGAAACCATTCAAACATATCCTTTGGCAAATTCTATGTTGAGTCTCATGATTTTCATTTTGGATACACAAGTGCTCTTCCTTGCAAAGCTAACCCATGTAGGTAGATGAACTCAAACTCCAAGTGGTGCTCCCAACCCTTGATGAACTACATCAACCTTGAGCAACCCACACAAGTTCAACTACAGCACCACCACCCAAGGTATGTTATTCCATCTTAGAGAAGCTTTACTCCAAGTCATGAGTCAAAGCAACTCGACAAGATGTGAATACATCAAAAGGCTTAAACGAAAAATGGTAACCCCATTTTGAGCTTAAACGATGAGTATGACCTATGATCAAGTGCTCTCACTTGACTCCTAAGTCAATATACTCTAACATAGGTGACTTTGTCGCCGACCATCTCTAGATGAAGTTCTCGTGTGTCTCTCCATGCTTTTGTCTCTTGCATATTTGTTTCCCCTTTCAAAAAAAACTTCATCTAAAACTTTTAGTTTCTTTTCTTTCCTCTTTGTTCTGCATTTTCTGCATCCAATTCATTGCAAATCTTTCAGTAAATTCCTTGCATATCCTCGTAAGATCTTACTTGTCTAGTGAGCTGAGGTGACAAGTGGTTTCACTCTAATGAACTCGGTCACACCGATTTGTTCTCTTCGGCCCAACCGAAATATTTTGGTGCAACCGAAGCACACAACCCGGAGTCACCGATTCCACCACAAGAAAACCAACTTGCCACTTATTCCTGATTTCTGTTTGCTCCAGCTCCACTCAATGATTCTTGTCCTCTACCAGCATCATATTAGACATGCTGCTTTGCTCTGTGACTCGAGGACTGTCGGTGTCAAAATCGGCGGATCTCGGGTAGGGGGTCCCGAACTGTGCGTCTAGGCCGGATGGTAACAGGAGGCAAGGGACACGAAGTTTTACCCAGGTTCGGGCCCTCTTGATGGAGGTAAAACCCTACGTCCTGCTTGATTAATATTGATGATATGGGTAGTACAAGAGTAGATCTACCACGAGATCAGAGAGGCTAAACCCTAGAAGCTAGCCTATGGTATAATTGTTGTTCTGTATGTTGTCCTATGGACTAAAACCCTCCGGTTTATATAGACACCGGAGAGGGTTAGGGTTACACAAAGTCGGTTACAATGGTAGGAGATCTACATATCCGTATCGCCAAGCTTGCCTTCCACGCCAAGGAAAGTCCCTTCCGGACACGGGACGAAGTCTTCAATCTTGTATCTTCATAGTCCAGGAGTCCGGCTGAAGGTATAGTCTGGCCATCCGGACACCCCCTAATCCTGGACTCCCTCAGTAGCCCCTGAACCAGGCTTCAATGACGACGAGTCCGGCGCGTAGATTGTCTTCGGCATTGCAAGGCGGGTTCCTCCTCCAAGTACTTCATAGAAGATTTTGAACACAAAGATAGTGTCCGACTCTGCAAAATAAGTTTCCACATATTGCCATAGAGAGAATAATATTTACAAAAATCTAATCTGCTGACGTATTCCGTAGTGTGACACAACACGACCAAGCCTTTATCCGAGTCGTTTTATTATCCCACCTCAGCGCGTCATGCGAGGCGGTTTCCTTGGCACGTCTTGTTAAAGCAGAGATCGTGTCCCCTTATTCCGGGATTCTCATCAATACGGGCATGGGTAACCCAACCGCTTCTAGGACTCCTAGATTATAGGCAAGTCCAAACGGACACGGAGAGGTCGCTTGATATTCACCCTCTTTATAAAGTGACAAGGCTTTTATTTTTCCCTCCCGTGCTCAATCGAATCCTTCCCCCACCTCAAGCTCAAACGCCTAGAGTTCAGGTCAGGTGCTCTGAACCTTCAGTCATGTCCGGATATAGCCTTCAAGGCCGATGGGTGCCTTCCTCCGTCACGGAAGAAGACATCAAAAAGTTGAGGGAGGCCAGATATCTAACCACCGAGATTTTGCATCGGCTGCCTCCCCAAGGGCAGGCCGTCCCCTCCCCCGAACCCAACGAGAGCGTCGTGTTCGTCTCCCACTTCCTCCGAGGTCTAGGCCTTGCTCTGGATCCTTTCGTCAGGGGCTTGATGTTTTATTACGGGCTAGATTTCCATGATCTAGCTCCGGACTCCTTTCTTCATATCACGACATTTATTGTCGTGTGTGAGGCCTTCCTCCGGGTTACCCCTCACTTTGGCCTGTGGCTCAAGACCTTTGAAGTAAAGCCGAAGATGATTGAGGGGCAACATGCAGCGTGTGGAGGTGCCTCAATACGCAAGATGACGGGAGCTCCGTGGCCCAAAGGTTCCATCCCAGAGGTGTCTAAATTATGGCAACATGAGTGGTTCTACATCACGGCTCCTAGAAGTGCCAAGTGGGTGGCCGCCCCTGTTTTCCGCTCGGGCCCTCCACCACAACTGATGTCATGGATCAGCGGAGGTCTGAGCTGGGGTCCAGCCGAGGACGTGCCTATACTACAAAGCCGCATTCGAGATCTCTTCAATGGAGACTTCAGTTTGGTTGCGGTAATACAAGTTATGCTGGTTCGTCAAGTCCAGCCTTGCAAACGCCGGCCCCTTCGCTTGTGGGAGTTCAATCCCGAGGGACCGCGTGTCATTCAAAATTTTCTCGGCCTGACGCACGAGGAGATGTACAAGTCATTCTTCGGACCTCAGGTAGAGTGTCCGGAGATCACCGAGGACGTGGGCCTGAGTAGTAACCGCGCCGCCGAACAGGTAAGGAATCTTCTGGCCGAACATACTATCTCTCCTTTGTTACGAAGTTATTTCCGAGAGTTTGCTTTTTGACCAGGACTGGCTAACAAAGGCGAAGTTGATTCGGTGTTCGGCCCCCCTCCCTGAGGGTTTGGAAAATCCCGTATTGGAAAAGATGCTCCAGACCGCACCTTGTCTGGAGCCCTTGAAGGAAGATACTGTGGAGGATAATATGGGCGGACGCGGGCCCCCAACGCTGCCCATTCTAACCGAGGGAGCGAGCGTCTCCATGAAGGAAGATGACCAGAAGAGGAAAAGGACTGCGCCCGGGGATTCGGAAGCCAAAGCTTCCAAACGGGAGAAGAAGTCTCCCACAGAGGCTCCTACCTTGGGGGTGCTGTTGCCGCACAAAGTCCACAGGGGGATCAATTCTCCCGCGAGTCGTAAGTGACCCGAAATACTTTAATAGTACAGATATGCCATCTTTTTCTTCTGAGAAAATAACCACCGCATATATCTTTGCAGTTCGGGCCTTAGCCCCTCTCAAATGAGCTCATCTTCGGGGGATCTTCTTCCAGAGATGATGGAGAGCGAAACGCCTCCTCCGGACTCCTCCGCTCCGGAAGTGGGCAACCCTGAAGTGTCGTCGCGGAGGGCCTCTCCGACTCTGGTGAGGCCAGAAGATAATCTCATTGACCCCCGAAGGTCCTAGTGTCCGGCTCCCGAAGAGAGCAAACAAAAGTGTCCGACACCGTCTAGTGTGCGGTCGGATGTTCTGAGGGAGTTGGTGGGGCGAGCGGCCATCTCAGATGAATACCGTGTGCTGATGAATACGGTGATGAAGAGAATCTCGTCCGCCGAAAGCGGATTGCATGAAGCTTTTACGAGTCTACTAACAGGCTTTGAGGTACGTAAAAGAATGTATGATAGTCCTGCACATGCTAGGTGTGCCCTGTGTAGATAGTAGCCCCTGAGACTCTGGTTGTCATCGGAGACGATGATGAACAGAGGATCATATTCCTAGGTAATAACCATACTGCCTCTACGTGCAGGTGATGGAAGCTCCGGTGGCTAGCCGGACTAGCGAGTTTGCCCATTTAAAACGACAGTTCGATGCGGCAGACGCCGACATCGAGCTTGTTAACAAAAGGCTTGACGAGGCACAGGGTAAGTGTCATTATCTGGTAAATGCCACATAGGAAGAACATCATGATGCCAGTATCTTTAATATGTTGTGACTGTAGATGGAGCTGCCACTGTTGAAGCCTTGCGGGCAGAACTTGCCCGAGCCAAGGAACAAGCGAGGTTGGGTAATGCGGCTGCTTTGAAGGCGGTCGAAGAGTTGCAAGCCGAGAAGGCCGCGCATGGCGAGAGCCGAGATAAGATGGCCCAGATGGCCATAGAGTTAAAAGCCACCGCCGACCGTTGCCGGGTTCTTGAAAGGAAAACCAGGCAAAGGCATCGGACCTTGAGAAGGCTGCTGCGACGAGAAAAGACCTTCGCTCTGCTATGAGGGCAAAGAAGGAGGAGCTGCGGGAAGCCGGGGATATTGTAGCTGGGAAATCCTTTGTGTTGCGGAGGAAGTTCGGAGATCCATGGTATGCCCCTCTGGATCGGCTGTGAAGTTTGGAGGATGTGTATATGGATTTGGCGGCGAGCGCTGCTGATGCGGCCAAGTACTTCCAAGGTCAGACGGACCGTGAAGTAGACCAGCTGTTTTGGAGAAAGTTCCATTCTCCCGAGCATCCGCTTTCATTGACTGACCAATTAGCCGAATGGGCCGAACTGAATAGGTTGTCCGGACTCGCCATGAGGTCTGTTGTGGATCAACTATGGCCAGAAAGGTCAAAACCAAACAGCTATTTCAGCTTGGTGCAACAGTTCCTTGACGTGGTGCTGCGCATTAATGCGATAAAGAGGTCGGCGTGCATAAAGGGCTCACGGATGGCCTTTGCCCGTGTTAAAGCATACTGGGCGGAGATGGATGCTACCACTGTTGTAGCGTGGGATTCGGCCATAGGTCGAATGGCTGCTGAGCACTACTTTGAAGAAGTTCTTGAGGGTGCTCGTTTGATAGAGACCCAGTGCTCAAAAAATATTATGTTTGAGTGATATGTAATCTCATTGTAAGAGAAATGCTTGTATAAATTTTTATAAGGCTATTTTTATACTTTTGCCAGAAAGTAATATGATGCCTCCTGGGCGGCCGTTTATGTATACATGTGTATAACCTGAAAGATTGCAGTTTTCGGCTTCAACCCCCACGCATATAATGCGGAGGTGCTCACAAAAACATGCGTTCACACTTAACCCAATGTCTTGGTCCTATTAAGGAGGTGATAGCGGAGCGAGCGAGGCAACCGAACTATAATGCTTTAGCACTTTCACTTAGCCATAGGAGTCTGATAGTGGGGCTACTAGATAGCCCCTGGTGGCTCCGCACTCTCCCGATCCCGGGGTGCATACATGCCTGGCCGGAAAACGGCCCTTCGTTAAGGCAGAGGAATTCTAACATTCCAACAGGTCATCGAGTGGTTGACCAGTCTCACGCTATATCATAACAGTTAGTTTTCGGCTTTCTCTACTGAGGTGCTCGTCCGGATGAACCAGGGCACAATCGTAGTAGTTCTCCTGGTGCTACCTTAGCCGGTAAAGCGGAACGTAAGGCACCAAAACACAGGAGCCGGGCAAACCCAACATTTGACCAAAGACAATGATTCGGAGCTGATGCATATAAGGCCAAACTCGCGACGCCGAACACTCCCTAAGGTATTCGGTCTTTGTGGTATAAACAGGGCCTAAATAATGGCCTTTGTAAGAAGCCCCTTGTGTCCAGGTACATGCATTTTTTGGCGTGGCCACATGCCAAGACGTCAGCATCCTTCTCAACGGTGGATATGTATCAGCAAGAGACAGTAAAAAAGGTTTACGTAGGGTCTTAATCTAAAAAGAATCCTTGGAGCGGGTCCCTGCTGCACGTCTGCACCTGTGTATCCGTTGTGCCGTTTCCTGGATGGGTGTAGCACGATGATCGTCTGTAAAAGAGAGGAATTTAGGTGAAAAAGTTGTTGTGCAAAAAGATAATTTTTAAAGAAACCATGTATAATTCAAGATGAGAAGAAATTGCCACTTGTCTGCGCGCGTTGAGCCCCTTGTATTGACAAATAGGGGTGTGACCGTTTATTCGGTATAAATAGCGGCGCCGGACTTGATTAGTTGTGTCTGAGGTCTTGACGACCTATTGGATGCTTTCACTGGTCCGGGCGCCTTTAGTGTGCGGCTGCCAAGGCAACCGCATTCTCTTCGGCGCGCAGAGATCGCTTGATATTTCCGTTCACTAACACGATGCCACGTGGACCGGGCATCTTGAGTGTGAGGGAGGCGTACTGTGGTATTGCATTAAAGCGAGCGAAAGCTTCGCCTTCGAGCAGTGCTTGATAGCCACTTTTGAACGGAGCGATGTGGAAGGTTAAATGCTCGCGACAGAAGTTATTAGGGGAGTCGAATATAACTTGTAGTAGGAGGGAGCCCGTACAACAAGCCCCTGGGCCTGGCGTTACTCCTTTAAAGGTAGTATTGCTATGGCGAATTTTTGTTGGGTCTAGCCCCATCTCGCGGATTGTATCCTGATATATTAGGTTTAGATTGCTGCCACCGTCCATCAAGACTCGTGTGAAGTGATATCCGTCAATTACTGGGTCTAATACCAGGGCAGCCCATCCTGCGTGTCGGATACTTGCTGAGTAATCACGATGGTCGAAAGTGATCAGTTGAGACGACCAGTGGCAGGACTTCGTGGTGACAGGCACTTGGGTATGTTTTCCTTGGAGTGCCGCATTGTTTTTTCCCTTGATCACGTGTAACGCGTTTACTGTTTTGACTTCTGGTGGAAATTTCTTTTGTTCCCCATTGTCTTGCTTGGGAGGCTCGTCCCGTCTTCACTTGGTGTATCCTCCCCTTTGTGTACGGCGTTGAGCTTGCCGGACTGCTTGAAGACCCAACATTCTCTGTGGGTATGATTAGCAGGTTTACCAGGGGTACTATGGATCTGACATACCTGGTCCAGAATTTTGTTGAGGCTGGACAGTTCATCCCTGGTGCCTTTAGAGGGCGGCTTTTGACCTGGCCGAGAGCTTTTGAATCCGGCGTTTACTGCCGTGCTCTTCGTGCTGTCTTCTTTATTCCGGCGTTTGTTATTGCTGTTGCGCCGTGATTTCCTGTTTCCATCTCTAACTTCAAATGTACTGGGGTCGCTGGTGCTACATCTGGCTAGCCATCTGTCCTCGCCCGCGCAAAAGCGGGTCATGAGGCTTGTTAATGTGGCCATCATCCTTGGCTTGTTTTGGCTGAGGTGTCTGGCGAGCCATTCATCACAGACGCTATGCTTAAAAGCTGCCAAGGCTTCGGCGTCTGGACAGTCGATAATCTGGTTCTTTTTAGTAAGAAACCTGTTCCAAAGCTTTCGGGCTGACTCTCCGGGCCGTTGAGTTATATGACTCAAATCGTCCGCATCCGGAGGTCGGACATAAGTCCCTTGAAAATTTGCCCGAAAGGCGTCTTCGAGCTCTTCCCAGCTTCCAATGGAACTTTTGGGGAGGCCTTTAAGCCAGTGACGAGCTGTCCCTTTGAGCTTGAGGGGTAAGTACTTGATGGCGTGGAGATCATCTCCTCGAGCCATATGGATATGAAGGATGTAGTCCTCAATCCAGACCCCAGGGTCTATGGTTCCGTCGTATGTCTCTATGTTTACGGGTTTGAATCCCTCTGGAAATGCATGGTCCAGCACCTCATCGGTGAAACATAGAGGGTGTGCGGCGCCCCTGTAGCTGGGTGTACAACGTTGTTCGGATATTTGTTGTATTGCATTGTATGCTGGGGCGCGCTTGCGTGGTCCATAGATGGATCTTGTTGCGCCGTCCTTTGGGTGCGAGCCCTCGCATGGGTCGCGTGTTGTATTGTGAGTGGCGTTGTATGCTACTCTATGTTGGTAGTGGGGTCGTCTATCCGGCCAGGTGGCTGCCTTGATATTTGGTTGTGGGGGGTCTGAGGCCTCCTCATCGAATTCAGGTAGCAGTTTCCGCTTTGGGTAGCTCTTGGAGGGGCGATTGTCACCGTACCTCGCTACTGTGTTGAGTATTTTACTCCATCTGATTTGGAGTGTGTCTTACGCAGCCTTGAGCCTTTGCTTCTGCTTTTTAAGACTCCTCGCGGTGGCAACAAGCCTTTTACGGGCATTCTGCTGCTCCGGGTGCCTGTCCGGCGTTATGTCGTCCGGACCATTATCCTTGATAGAATTTGTTTGTTCGGTTTGATTATCCGGATTGCCGTTGTCCGGCAGCGGTTCACCCTGCTCCAGCGCTGGGTCTGTGTGATCGTTATTTCTGCCGAGGCGGGATTTGGGGCGGCGCTTGCGTCGCTGCTTTGACTGCTTCTCGAGGGAACAAGCCTTCGGTGCGTCCTTCCGCTCCTCGTCGTCATCTTTTGGCGCGTCCACCATGTATACGTCATATGATGAGGTGGCTTGCCAGGGCCCAATAGGCGCTGGTTCTTCATCGTCTCCTTCATCGGCGTCCATACCGTCGATGTCTTCAGAGTCGAAGTCGAGCATGTCGGTTAAATCGTCGACAGTGGCTACAAAGTGGGAGGTGGGTGGGTTTTGAATTTCTTCATCGTCCGTATCCCAACCTTGCCGACCGTGGCCCGACCAGGGCTCTCCTGATAAAGAGAGAGACTTTAGTGTCTTCAGAATATCGCCGAAAGGCGAGTGCTGAAAGCTGTCCGCGGCAGTAAACTCCATGATCGGCGCCCAATCAGATCCGATCGGCAGGGGCGCGGAGGGTTCGGAGTCCGGAGAGCAGTCCGGCTCCTTGGAGTCACGAGTCTCGCGGAGTGCGGGGCTGGTGTTCGGCTCGATTGCCGTTAGGATCGCAGCCCCCGAGGCGGTGTCCAACCGCCCATCCTCGATCGGCGCAGTTGGCTCCGAATTAAGGGTCGAAGCCAATGTGGGTGCGGCCTCCAGGGCACTGTCCGACAGTAGAGCTAGATCATGCTCGTCGTGACAGTGCGGCGCGCTCGGCAGTGGCTCGAATCCGTCGAAGATCAAGTCCCCGCGGATGTCAGTCGTGTAGTTTAAACTTCCAAATCTGACCTGACGGCCAGGGGCGTAGCTTTCGATCTGCTCCAGATGGCCAAGTGAATTGGCCCGTAGTGTGAAGCCACCGAAGACGAAGATCTGTCCGGGGAGGAAGGTCTCACCCTGGACTGCATCGCTATTGATGATCGTAGGAGCCATCAAGCCTGACGGCGATGACACAGAGGAACTCTCAATGAAAGCACCAATGTCGGTGTCAAAACTGGCGGATCTCGGGTAGGGGGTCCCGAACTGTGCGTCTAGGCCGGATGGTAACAGGAGGCAAGGGACACGAAGTTTTACCCAGGTTCGGGCCCTCTTGATGGAGGTAAAACCCTACATCCTACTTGATTAATATTGATGATATGGGTAGTACAAGAGTAGATCTACCACGAGATCAGAGAGGCTAAACCCTAGAAGCTATCCTATGGTATGATTGTTGTTCTGTATGTTGTCCTACGGACTAAAACCCTCCGGTTTATATAGACACCGGAGAGGGTTAGGGTTACACAAAGTCGGTTACAATGGTAGGAGATCTACATATCCGTATAGCCAAGCTTGCCTTCCACGCCAAGGAAAGTCCTTTCCGGACACGGGACGAAGTCTTCAATCTTGTATCTTCATAGTCCAGGAGTCCGGCTGAAGGTATAGTCCGGCCATCCGGACACCCCCTAATCCCGGACTCCCTCAAGGACCAACCCATTTGTATCACATGTCCAGAAGAGCCCTTCTTGGAAATTGATGTCAAAGGGGGAGAGAGAGATCACATCAAAGCTTAATCCTTCCTATAGGGGGAGAAAGAGAGAATACTCAGGGGGAGAGAGTTTCTCAACTAGGAGAAAGTAATATCATCAAAGACCCCAGATTCTTGGTGTTCAAGAGGAGAGATGTCACATGTCTTTAAGAGGGGAAAGACATGTTTGGTTGCTTGCTTTAGCTCAAGCTTTGTTGTTTCCTTTTTTGTTGCTCTGATTTTCTGTTCCCTATCTTCTCCCAATATCCCATGCAGATTCAGGGGGAGCAAGACATCCAAGGGAAGGAAATCTCTGATTTTATTGCATATCTTTACCTTTGGGGACATGTCTATATCCAATGTGGTACTTAGTACTCACTCTACATGTCAACCCAGTCTTGGTTCTCTTGTGGTTTCTCTTGCTTGCTCTGGTCAGTAGGTGTATCTGTGTTATTGAACCTTGTTTGCGCAGGTTCATCCCATCCTAAGCCAACTCAAGACCACAAGGTAAGTATATGCATCACAGTCATGTGAATGAGAAGTTCTTGCTGATGTACATACTGTTTGCAAGAAGGACTCATGAGCATGAAGGTACATTTCTCACATTCACATCATTTGCTTTGATGCATATAGCCAAGATACATGTAACACATTGCTTACTCTGTCATGTTTACGCATTCACATGCTCCTACATTCAATATTCACATGATTGCATACATGTAGGGGGAGCCTATGCATGTTACATGTCTTTCCAAAGCTTTACTTGCTATTCTCTATATCTTTATCTAAAGCTTTGATGTATGTTGTCATCAATTACCAAAAAGGGGGAGATTGAAAGCACAAGTGCTCCCTGGGTGGTTTTGGAAATTAATGTCAACATATCTCTTGTTGGACTAACACTTTTACCTAGTATGTTTCAGATAAGTTCAACAATGGAGTGGCATGGACTAGAGGATGTGGAACCCCTTCAAGATGCTAAGGACAAAGGATTGGCTCAAGCTTCAAGATCAAGACTCTACATTTTCTATTTTAGTGATCCAAGATCACATTGAGTCTATAAGAAAAGCCAATACTATCAAGAGGGGATGAGGTGTTGCTTAATGGCTTGCTTGCTCAAAGTGCTTAGTGATATGCTCCAAAACCCTCAACTACCTTCCCACATCCACATATGACCTAAACCAAAAGTCAAACTCGGCCCCATCGATTCTATCTATCCGGCGCCACCGAGTTTCAGATGTCATAGCCACTGCCACAAATCCTAGCAAATCGGTTTCACCGATAGGGATCTCAGTCTCACCGAGATGGGATTGTAATCTCTCTGTGTATGTCCATTACCAAAATCGGTCTCACCGAGTTTGAGCAATCGGTACTACCGAGATTACAATGCAAACCCTCTGGTTAGCTTATTACCAAAATTGGTCCCATCGAGTTTGTGTAATCGGTCTCACCGAGTTTGCCTGACCAACTCTCTGGTTAGCTTATTACCAAAATCGGTCCCACCGAGTTTGTGTAATCGGTCACACCGAGATTATGTTATGCCCTAACCCTAACCATATCGGTCCTACCGAGTTGCATCTCAGTCCCACCGAAAATCCTAACGGTCACTAGCTTTGCTAAATCGGTCCGACCGAGTTTAACCATTCGGTCCCACCGAGTTTGGCAAATTGTGTGTAACGGTTAGATTTTGTGTGGACGCTATATATACCCCTCCACCCACTCTTCATTCGTGGAGAGAGCCATCAGAACATACCTACACTTCCAATACACATTTTCTGAGAGAGAACCACCTACACTTGTGTTGAGGTCAAGATATTCCATTCCAACCATATGAATCTTGATCTCTAGCCTTTCCCAAGTTGCTTTCCACTCAAATCTTCTTTCCACCAAATCCAAATCCTGTGTGAGAGAGAGTTGAGTGTTGGGGAGACTATCATTTGAAGCACAAGAGCAAGGGGTTCATCATCAACACACCATTTGTTACATCTTGGAGAGTGGTGTCTCCCAGATTGGCTAGGTGTCACTTGGGAGCCTCCAATAAGATTGTGGAGTTGAACCAAGGAGTTTGTAAGGGCAAGGAGATCGCCTACTTCGTGAAGATCTACCGCTAGTGAGGCAAGTCCTTCGTGGGCGACGGCCGTGATGGAATAGACAAGGTTGCTTCTTCGTGGACCCTTCATGGGTGGAGCCCTCCGTGGACTCGCGCAACCGTTACCCTCCGTGGGTTGAAGTCTCCATCAACGTGGATGTACGATAGCACCACCTATAGGAACCACGACAAAAACATCCGTGTCTCCAGTTGCGTTTGAATACTCCAAACCCTTCTCTTTACATTCTTGCAAGTTGCATGCTTTAATTTCCGCTGCTCATATACTCATTGCATACTTGCTTGTTATGTATTGTTTTTGTTAAACTTGTGCTTAAACTCCACTTAAACTTAAGCATATTAAAAACTACAACTTTTGGCACTTAGTGTCTAATCACCCCCCTCTAGACACCTCTTCTCGATCCTTTCAGTGGCTTGTGAATCTCATACGAAGCCAAGCGGGTGGAATAACCTTGGAAATGGGGATGCACATGAGAGTCAGGTTTCGATCCTAGGACCGGTGGGTTATGGGCCCACCATGTGGGTCAAGAGTAGGAAGAGCGGCAACATCTTGCATGGTCATGATAGCAAGGCAGGTCAGAGCATAACCTGTCAGTTATGTTGGCAACAATGTTGGTACCAAGTGCGAGGGGTGAAGAGAACCATTTTCATGCTCAATGAAGCGAGGTGGGCCAATAGGCAAAGTTCTCGTCCATCAGTGGTTACCGGAATGTCATCAACAATAGTAACAGGGTCTTACTGACAAAGCAGCGAATTATCATTGCTCATTTAAGTAGATTACAAGGTTAAACAAAACGATGGAAAGGAAAATGTGTTTAAACACATATTTTGGGGTATGCTTCCAAGGACAAGTAGAGCATGATCTCCATGAAAATGGTCAGGGGAATTTATAGGACAATGTGAACATTTTTGTTTTACTGCTAGAAGAAATAAATATTTGACTTGCATTTTAAATTTGAAATTGATGTTGAAGTATTCTTAATTATTTTTCTGAGGGCATGATGATGATGACTTGGCATCATTAGTGTGGAGTTACTGTAGCATGATTCTCGGGTTGTTACATTGCTCTCTTGGAACAACTTGATGAAGCCAATGACATGATCGAGGCTCACGAAGACTCCATCTCTAACATGGAGGGGCATAGTCGTGACTATGCCGATGAGATATCGGATCTATCTAATTCTCTTGAAGAAGAGCGTGATCATCGTTTGGCTCTTGAGGAGTCACACAACGATGAGCATGCTAAATTAAAGAAAGATCTTGATCATGCACTTGTTGTATCTCGTGTGCTCAATTTTGAGAAGGCCAAACTTGGGGTTGATCTTGCCAGACTCAAGGAGGAGTTTGATATACTTGACAAGGCTCACAAAGCCTTGAAGGGTGCTCATGCTAGCCTCAAAGAGTCTCATGATCAACTCCAAGTGAAGCTAACTAAGGAAAAGGCCACTTTTCCTCATATGGTTTTAATTGATAATGCAAATGCTACTAACCCATGTTGTGAGCATGTGCATCTTGTGGAGGAGAATGCTAAGTTAAAGAAGCAACTTGAGAAAGGCCTTGTGTCATGCATACAAGGTGAGAAGAACCTCAATGACCTTTTGAGCAATCAAAAGGAAGTTGTGGCCAAGGAGGGAATTGGGTTCGCACCCAAGTCCAAGAACAAGAAGAAGAATGACAAGGCCAAACGACCTCCTTGTTGGGGAATGCAGTATTTCAAAAAAATTCCTACGACCACGCAAGATCTATCTAGGATATGCATAGGAACGAGAGGGGATAGTGTGTCTACGTACCCTTGTAGACCAAAAGCGGAAGCGTTTAGTAATGCGGTTGATGTAGTCGAACGTCTTCGCGATCCAACTGATCCAAGTACCGAGCGCACGGCACCTCCGCGATCAGCACACGTTCAGCTCGGTGATGTCCCTCGTACTCTTGATTAGTTGAGGCCGAGGGTGAGTTCCGTCATCACAACGGCATGGTGACAGTGATGATGAAGTTACTGACGTAGGGCTTCGCCTAAGCACTACAACGATATGACCGAGGTGTGTATCTGTGGAGGGGGCACCGCACACGGCTAAAAGATCAACTTGTGTGTTCTAGGGTGCCCCCTGCCCCCGTATATAAAGGAGCAAGGGGGAGGCCGGCCGGCCCTCATAGGGCGCACCCAAGGGGGGCAATCCTACTCCAAGTAGGAGTTGGATCCCGCCTTTCCTAGTACTACTAGGAGAAGAAGGAAGGAGAGGGGAAAGAGAAGGAAGGAGGGGGCGCCGCCCTTCCCCCTAGTCCAATTCGGATTAGGCCCATGGGGGGGGGGGGGGCGGCCAGCCCTTGGCTGCCCCTCTCTCTCCCTAGGCCCAATAAGGCCCATTACTTCTCTGGTGGTTCCGATAACCCTTCCGGCACTCCGATATATATCCGGTGACCCTCAGAACTATTCCGGTGCCCGAATATAGTCATCCAATATATCAATCTTTATGTCTCAACCATTTTGAGACTCCTCGTCATGTTCGTGATCACATCCGGGAATCCGAACAACCTTCGGTACATCAAATCACATAAACTCATGATACCAATCGTCATCGAACATTAAGCGTGTGGACCCTACGGGTTCGAGAACTATGTAGACATGACCGAGACTCATCTCTGGCCAATAACCAATAACGGAACCTGGATGCTCATATTGGTTCCTACATATTATGCGAAGATCTTTATCGGTCAAACCGCATAACAACATACGTTGTTCCTTTTGTCATCGGTAGCGCCTTGTATTTCGTACACGATCACTCAAACTGGTAGAATGCGATTCTATGCATAACTTCATTTTGCAGGGTTTGATGTGAATAGTATGGAGCATGTGTATGTGATGCATGTGTGTAAATTATACATGGCCTGCTTGTCATGTTTGTCAGCCGGCAGGAGCCAAAGTGTTGTCGACCTGCGTGTCGATGTGACTCTATGTAAAATTCATTACTAGTGGTAGTAGTTGGATAATAGTGATCAGGTTGGTGGCTTGGCGTCCCGACGTGACAAACAAGATGGAGTTCCTAGATGGTCATCGGAGTCAGAGCCGACCTGGAAGAACATCCATGAAGGAGCCATACTATTTCACAATATATGTTTTATTTGTGATTGTTATACTTCTTGTTTTCTATGCATGTTAGAATGATAGAAAGATCCCTCGTTAATATCAAGAAATTTGCCATTCCCGATGTTGCACCTTCGCACGTCAAGTACGTCTAGTAGTGGGCTCTTAAAATTGGGGTGCTACTAGGTGTACTTGAACTAAAGGGTTCGTGTCGGGCACGGACATGCACTGCATCAGGTTAACTTGACAAGGCTATCAAAACGGTTTTGGGCCTTGTGGCAAAGAAGGTTGGGGGCCGGGGTATGAGATACCTTCCCAACCGACAGGAGTCGTATAGAGATATGATTTAGTAAGGAGTTGCTTACCGGATAGGCATGTTGTCTAGCAGTGATGCTAAAGCTCACTAGTCGCATGTGCTAGTCGGATCCTGAATCACTGAGAGTTTGCGGAGGGATGCTGACTTTAGTGGGAGTATTTATATGTAAGGCTTGAATTACTCTACATGAACACATTGCTTAGTGATTGCATATTTTCTGTTGTGGATCAATGGCACCACCTGCTCAACCCAATTTTGCATTGAAATCGATTCTGGAAAAGGATAAACTGAATGGAACAAACTTTACCACCTGGTATAGAAATCTGAGAATTGTTCTCAAGCATGATAAAAAGGAACAAGCTCTAGAGGATCCACTTCCAAAGGAACCTGCCGATAATGCTAGTGCCACAACTAAGAATGCCTACCAGAAACTCATTGTTGAATCAACGGAGATCAGCTGTCTGATGCTGGCTTGTATGGAGCCCAATTTGCAACAACATTTCGGAAATATTGAGGCTTACGATATGATCGAGAGTCTCAAGAGCATGTTTCAGACACAGGCTAGGACCGGAAGGTTCAACATCTGGCGATCCTTGATGGATTGCAAGCTGAAGGAAGGTGATCCACTGAGCCCACATGTGATCACGATGATCGGATATGTGCAAGCTTTGGATCGTTTGGGCTTCCCGCTCTTGGATGAGCTGGCTACTGATGCAGTTCTGGGTTCTCTTCCGCCCAGCTATGGGACATTCATCTCGAACTATCATATGCATGGCATGGATAAGAAGCTCACTAGATTGCATGGGATGCTCAAAGTGGCAGAGCAGGATATTAAGAAAGGCACACATCAAGTGTTGATGGTGCAGAAATCGGCTAAGTTCAAGAAGAGTTGGTCCAAGAAAAAGACTAAGGCAAAGGGCACGGAGACGGCAACCTGCGCCGCTACGCCGAAGTCTAGACTGGACTCGAAGACCATTTGCTATCATTGCAAGGAAACTGATGACTGGAAGAGGAACTGTAGCAAGTGGCTTGCAGAGCATGGCAAGCAGGCCGGGAATGCTGCTTCAGGCAAAGGTACACTTGTTGCATATGTTATAGACATTTACCTTGCCGACATACCTAGTAGCTCTTGGGTATTTGATACCGGATCGGTTGTTCATATTTGCAACTCGATGCAAGGGCTAGTAAGAACTAGGCGTGTGGCACAAGGGGAGATTGACATCAGGGTCGGCAACAAAGCAAGAGTTGTTGCGTTGGAAGTCGGCATGATGCAGCTCCAGCTTCCTTCTGGATTTATTTTGGAATTAAATAATTTTTATTACATTCCTGCACTTAGTCGGAACATTATTTCTGCCTCATGCTTGATGAGTCAGGGTTATGAATTCAATTTAAAGGACAATGGTTGTTCGATTTATTTGAATGGTATGTTCCACGGCTATGCACCCATTGTTGATGGGCTATTTATATTGAATCTAGAACAGGAACCAGTCTATAACGTGAATGTCAAGAGGCATAAGCCTAATGAGATAAATCCGACGTACTTCTGGCATTGCCATCTTGGACACATTAGTCTGAAACGCATGAAGACGCTCCATGATGATGGGCTCCTAACTTCGTTCGACTTCGGGTCGTTCGAGACATGCGAATCATGCTTGCTCGGCAAGATGACTAAGTCTCCTTTCGCAAAGAGTTGTGAGAGGGCGTCCGAGCTGTTGGAACTGATACACAGTGATGTGTGTGGACCAATGAGCACAACTGCCAGAGGTGGCTATCTGTACTTCGTGACTTTTTCCGACGACTTGAGTAGATATGGGTATATCTATTTGATGTGGCACAAGTCGGAAACTTTTGAAAAGTTTAAAGAGTTTCAAAACGAGGTTGAGAATCAGCTCAACAAGACTATAAAACTTCTACGAACTAATCGTGGAGGTGAGTACATGAGCCAGGAGTTTGATGATCATCTGAAAAGCCGAGGTATAGTACCTCAGCTCACACCTCCGGGTACGCCACAGAGAAACGACGCGTCGAAACGGAGGAATAGGACCTTGTTGGACATGGTCCGGTCAATGATGATAAAATCGGTTTTACCCTTGTCATTCTGGGGATACGCTCTAGAAACTGCAACTTTCACACTTAACAGGGTACCATCAAAATCCGTAGATAAGACACCACATGAAATGTGGACCTGGAAGACTCCCAATTTGTCTTTTCTAAAGATTTGGGGTTGTGAAGCATTTGTCAAGCAACTTATGTCAGACAAGCTTACACCCAAGTCGGACAAATGCATATTCGTGGGATATCCGAGGGAAACCTTGGGATATAGCTTCTACAACTAGGAAGAGAACAAAGTGTTTGTTGCTCGGAACGGGGATTTCCTTGAGAAAGAATTTCTCAGATGGGAGGCCAGTGGGAGGATGGTCCGACTCGAAGAAATCCGAGTACCACTCGGGGATGGCTCAGCTGGTGATGAGATCATACCAAAGTCAGTCAGGGAACCCGTAGTGGAAGCGGCACCGAAACCACGAAGGTCGGAAAGATTGCGCAGAGTGTGTGATGTATTGTTGCTAGAAAGTGACGAGCCGGCCATGTATGCGGAAGCCATGGTGAGCCTGGATTACGAGGCATGGCTAGAGGCCATGAGATCCGAGTTAAAGTCCATGGATGAAAATCAAGTCTGGGACTTGGTTGATCCGCCGCCTGGCGTAAAGGCCATTGGCTGCAAATGGGTCTTTAAGAAGAAAACCGATGTGGATGGAAATGTTCAGATCCACAAAGCTCGGCTTGTCGCTAAATGTTATGGACAAGTTCAAGGAATTGACTACGACGAGACTTACACGCCGATAGAGAAGCTGAAGTCAGTGAGGATCGTACTAGCTATAGCTGCATATTTCGATTACGAGATATGGCAGATGGATGTCAAAATGGCTTTCCTTCACGGAAATTTAACCGAGGATGTGTATATGATACAGCCCGAGGGTTTTGTTGATCCGACTAGCACTACTAAAGTATGCAAGCTCAAGAGATCCATTTATGGGTTGAGGCAAGCATCTCGGAGTTGGAACATTTGTTTTGATGAGGTCGTTAGTAGTCTCGGTTTCATCAAAAGCAATGAGGACGCTTGTTTATACAAGAAGCTAAGTGGGAGCTTGATTGTGTTTTTGATCTTGTATGTGGATGGCATACTACTGATTGGAAATGATGTTTCGATGCTGAACTCGGTCAAGGAATCATTGAATGGCAAGTTTTCAACGAAGGACCTTCGTGAGGCGGTTTACATTTTAGGCATCAAGATCTATAGAGATAGATCAAGGAGGCTGCTCGGCTTGAGCCAAAGCACATACATAGATAAAGTGTTGAAGCGGTTCAACATGAGTGAGGCCAAGAAAGGGTTCTTGCCTGTCTCACATGGTATAAGGCTAAGCGAGACTCAGAGTCCTTCGACATCTGATGAGCGAAGCAGGATGAGTCGGATTCTGTATGCCTCGGCAATTGGATCCATCATGTATGCCATGATATGTACACGACCTGATGTTGCTTTTGCAATAAGCCTAACAAGTAGATACCAGGGCAACCCAGGTGAGAGTCACTGGGCAACGGTAAAGACTATTTTGAAGTACCTAAAAAGGACTAAAGAGATGTTCCTAGTTTATGGAGGTGAGGAAAAGCTCGTTGTAAGGGGTTACGTCGATGCTAGTTTCCAAACCGACAGAGATGATTGTCGATCACAGTCCGGATTCGTGTATGTCATGAACGGAAGAGCAGTTAGCTGGATGAGTTCCAAGCAAGATACAGTGGCCGATTCTACCATAAAAGTCAAATACATTGCGGCTTGTGAAGCTGCAAAGGAAGATGTTTGGATCCGAAACTTTCTGGATGATCTTGGTATTTTTCCAAGCCTCGGTAAAACCATTGGACCTTTATTGTGATAATTCTGGTGCCATCGCAGAAGCCAAGGAGCCGAGGGATCACCACAAGACTAGACACATAGATCGGAAATATCACCTGATACAAAAGATCGTAAAGAATGGTGATGTTGAGTTATGCAAAATTCACACGGATGCAAATGTTGCAGATCCATTGACTAAGCCGCTTCCACAATCCAAGCATGAGGGGCACGTTAGAGCTATGGGCATTCAATGTCTATTTGATTGACTCTAGTGCAAGTGGGAGACTGTTGGAGATATGCCCTAGAGGCAATCATGTATGATGATATTTCCTATGTGTTTATGTATGAATAAAGATAGTCCTTGGACATTATCAATGATGTGTATCAGCAAGTACATGACTTGTTTGTGGGACTATGCATTGTATGTTGACTGTCCTAAAAGGTCCCTGGTTGAAAGGGCTGTGTGGACGCGCAACCGACTAGACTAGCATATGACACGGTCGATGGCTTGGTCTCACTAGCCATGGAGCATTGGATGCTAACCGGATAATATGGACTCGGAAGGATCTAGTCGGATTCGACGTAGTCAGATCCGAGTTGAGATAAGGTCCGAGTCGGACAGACCCAACTATGAGACGTAGCGATATGTCATCTGTGAGTATCTAGTACAACATATGTTCTATGTCCTAAGACCTGGGCTGGCGCATGTACTCGGGATGGTGACAGACTTGCTTTGGGCCAACTAAACGCTACTCCGTGACTGGGTAGTTACAAAGGTAGGTTTCGGGCTTGTCCAGACCCATGCTGCGAGACATGGTCGAGCAAGATGGGATTTGCCCCTCCATCAGGAGAGATATACTCTGGGCCCCTAGTGTGATCCGACCAGGATAAGCATGGCCATGCGACAAGGATTATGAGATAATCTGGTTTGTGGTCGGTATCACTGGAACGAGAAAGAGGTCGGGCTAGCACAAGGATGATAGACTCGCCTTGAGCCCGAGAACATATATCGTGTGACAAAAGTAATGGAAGTATGATGTACATGTTCGCCTAACCAGCTTCATAGTCTGCTTGGTGTTCGGCATGCCTTGCTAGGGGCCGCTACCAATCATGCAGTTCGGAGGTGATCTGAACTATGACCAAGCCGGCTTGAACCTAAGGGGTCGCGCGCTTAAGGGAAGGAACCTACGAGGTCGGATCCAAGGACACTGGTCGGATGTGATCCGAGTTGTGTTCGGATTCTCGCTGAGTAGACTTATGGGCTTTAGGGTCCGTGCGAGGCCCAAGTGTTGAGCTCCCTACGGACGCCTATATGAAGTGGGGGTGCCGCACACTCATGCGGTTGATTGCTTCGGCGCTGTCACTAGGGTTTGCATGTGTTGTGAATAGCCACCTTCACTCGGCCGTCGACTATGTGACCAGACCTAGCAGTCCGCCGCACGATGTTCCTCCTGCACGCGCGGATACCGTTAGAGGCAGTGCACTTGCGCCGCTCCGGCGAACCTGTACGTGGGAACCGACGAACGTCTATTCGAGGGAGATCGAACGAGAAGGATACGATCCACACGGACGCGCTGCCCCAACTCTTCTTCCGCTGCACGGCACTACGCGTCTAGTGGTAACGATCTATGATCCATCTCCCGTAGCATGTTCTTGGATGTTCTTCGTGTAGGAAAATTTTAATTGCAGTCGATGCACCCTACCATAGAACCCAACACCATCATATTTCAACTTAGCTTTCTCTAGGAACGCATTAAAATTCAACGGAACAACAACACGGGCCATTTATCTACAATAACATACATGCAAAATACTATCAGGTACTAAGTTCATGATAAATTAAAGTTCAATTAATCATATTACTTAATAACTCTCACTTATATAGACATCCCTCTAATCATCTAAGTGATCACGTGATCCATATCAACTAAACCATGTCCGATCATCACGTGAGATGGAGTAGTTTTCAATGGTGAACATCACTATGTTGATCATATCTACTATATGATTCACGCTCGACCTTTCGGTCTCATTGTTCCGAGGCCATATCTGCATATGCTAGGCTCGTCAAGTTTAACCCGAGTATTCTGCTTGTGCAAAACTGGCTTGCACCTGTTGTATGTGAACGTAGAGCTTATCACACCCGATCATCACGTGGTGTCTCGGCACGACGAACTGTAGCAACGATGCATACTCAGGGAGAACACTTATAGCTTGAAATTTAGTGAGAGATCATCTTATAATATTACCTCCATACTAAGAAAAATAAGGTGCATAAAGGATAAACATCACATGCAATCAATATAAGTGATATGATATGGCCATCGTCATCTTGTGCCTTTGATCTCCATCTCCAAAGCACTGCCATGATCACCATCATCACCGGCTTGACACCTTGATCACCATCATCACCGGCTTGACACCTTGATCTCCATCGTAGCATCATTGTCATCTCGCCAACTATTGCTTCTATGACTATCGCTACCGCTTAGTGATAAAGTAAAGCAATTACATGGCGATTGCATTTCATACAATAAAGCGACAACCATATGGCTCCTGCTAGTTGCCGATAACTGTGTTACAAAATATGATCATCTCATACAACAATTTATATAATCACGCCTTGACCATATCACATCACAACATCCCCTGCAAAACAAGTTAGACGTCCTCTACTTTGTTGTTGCAAGTTTTACGTGGCTGCTACGGGCTTCTAGCAAGAACCGTTCTTACCTACGACATAAAAACCACAATGTGGTATAGTGATTGCTTTTTGATCTTCAGAAAGAACCATGTTCATTGAATCTGATTCAACTAAAGTTGGAGAAACTGACACTCGCCAGCCACCTGTGTGCAAAGCACGTCGGTAGATCCAGTTTCATGAATGTGGTCATGTAATGTTAGTCCGGGCCGCTTGAGGGAGTCCTGGATTAGGGGTCTCCGGAAAGCCGGACTATATCCTTTGGCCGGACTGTTGGACTATGAAGATACAAGATTGAAGACTTCGTCCGGTGTCCGGATGGGTCTCTACTTGGCGTGGAAGGCAAGCTAGGCAATACGGATATGTATATCTCCTCCTTTGTAACCGACCTTGTGTAACCCTAGCCCCCTTCGGTGTCTATATAAATCGGAGGGTTTTAGTCCGTAGGACAACAGACAATCATACCATAGGCTAGCTTTTAGGGTTTAGCCTCTCCGATCTCGTGGTAGATCAACTCTTGTACTACTCATATTATCAAGAATAATCAAGCAGGACGTAGGGTTTTACCTCCACCAAGAGGGCCCGAACCTGGGTAAAACATCGTGTCCCCTGCCTCCTGTTACCATCCGCCTTAGACGCAGAGTTCGGGACCCCCTACCCGAGATCCGCCGGTTTTGACACCGACATTGGTGCTTTCATTGAGAGTTCCTCTGTGTCGTCGCCGTTAGGCTTGATGGCTCCTACGATCATCGATAGCGATGCAGTCCAGGGTGAGACTTTTCTCCCCAGACAGATCTTTGTGTTCGGCGGCTTCGCACTGCGGGCCAACTCGCTTGGCCATCTGGAGCAGATCGAGAGTTACACCCCTGGCCACCAGGTCAGGTTTGGAAGCTTAAACTACACGGTCGATATCCGCGGATACTTGATCCTCGACAGATTCGAGCCCCTGCCTTGTGCGCCACACGGTCACGATGAGTATGATTTAGCTCTACCATCAGACAATGTTCAGGAGATCGCACCGGCAACCGCTCCGACCCTCAATTAGGAACTAGTTGCGCCATCCATGGACGGGTGGATAGACCCCGCCACGGAGGCCGCACTCTCATCGGCGATCGAGTCGAGTATCGACCTCACCCTTCACGAGAGCCATGACGCCGAACTGCCGGATTCCTCCCCGGCCACGGACTCCGAATCTCCTGCGCCCGTGCCTATCGAATCCAAATGGGCACCGATCATGGAGTTTACCTCCATGGATGTTTTTCAGCACTCGCCCTTCGGCGACATACTGAACTCATTAAGGTCTCTCTCCTTATCAGGAGAATCCTGGGCGAACTATGTCCGGCAGGATTGGGATGCGGATGACGAAGAAATTCGCCGCCCACCCACCACCCACTTAGTAGCCACTCGACGACTTAACCGACATGCTCAACTTCAATTCCGAAGACATCGACGGTATGGACGACGATGCGGGAGACGAAGAGGAACCACTGCCCACAGGGCACTGGACAACCACCTCATCATATGATATATACATGGTGGACACACCCAAAGAAGGCAATGGCGATGAGACAGCGGAGGATGACCCCTCCAAGAAGCAACCCAAGCGCCGATGTCAGCGGCGCCGCTCTAAGTCTCGCCAAAGCAAAAGCGGTGACACCGGCACAGGAGATAATACCACTCCGAACAGTGCCGAAGACGACAACAATCCCCTCCAGCAAGATTTGGGACAGGAGGATGGAGAAGCCAGCCCTCTCGAGAGAGCGGCAGATGGAGAGGGGGAGGATGATAATTACATGCCTCCCTTCGAAGACGAGGCAAGCCTCGACGATGACGAATTCGTCGTGCCTGAGGATCCCGTCGAACATGAGCGCTTCAAGTGCCGGCTTATAGCCACGACAAATAGCCTTAAGAAAAAGCAACAGTAGCTTCAAGGTGATCAAGATTTGCTAGCTGACAGATGGACCGAAGTCCTTGCGGCCGAGGAATATAAACTCGAACTCCCCTCCAAGAGTTACCCAAAGCGTAGGTTGCTACACCAACTAGAGGAGGAAGCACTCAAACCTACATCTCCAGCATATGATGCGGCTGACCGGCCACCTTGTGGCCGCGACAGAGAGGCATTTCAGCCAAAAACTCAGCCCGCACCCCGACGCCACGCAAATAAAAATGACAAGGCATAGGGAAACATGCTAGACCTGCGAGATGTATTAGAGGACAAAGGAAAACATGCAAGATCAATCTACGGATCACGAGGGCGCGCCACTATGCGAGACGATAACCGTCACGCCGAATACAGTAAAAATAAATCCGGCCGGGTCAAACACAGCGGGCAAGACTCATTTGAGCTGCTTCGCGATATAGCCAAGTACAGAGGCGCCGCACACCCTCTATGCTTCACCAAATCCCAGAGGGTTTCAAACCCGTAAATATCGAATCATACGACAGCACAACAGATCCTGCGGTATGGATCGAGGATTTCCTCCTGCACATCCACATGGCCCGTGGTGATGATCTACACGCCATCAAATACCTCCCACTCAAGCTCAAGGGACCAACTCGACATTGGCTCAACAGCTTGCCAGCAGAGTCCATTGGCTGTTGGGAAGATCTGGAAGCCGCATTCCTTGACAACTTCCAAGGAACTTATGTGCGACCGCCAGATACCGATGACTTGAGCCACTTAATTCAGCAGCCAGAGGAATCGGCCAGGCAATTCTGGACACGGTTCCTAACAAAGAAAAATCAAATTGTCGACTGTCCGGATGGAGAGGCCCTAGCAGCTTTTAAGCACAACATCCGCGATGAGTGGCTCGCCCGGCACCTTGGCCAGGAAAAGCCGGAATCTATGGCAGCCCTCACGACACTCATGACCCGCTTTTGTGCGGGAGAAGACAGCTGGCTGGCTCGCCGCAATAAAAGAACCATGGTACTTCAGATACCAAGGATGGCAATGGTAGGTCACGTCGCAACAAACACAAGCGCCCCATTAACAGCGACAATACCGAGGATACGGCAGTCAATGCCAGATTCAAAGGCTCTAAACCCGGTCAGCGGAAAAGCCATTCAAAAGAAGCACTCCGGGCCCGTCCAGTTTGGACCGTATACTCGATTGCTCGTGTCAAATACACGACACCCCCGACAAGCCAGCGAACCACACCAACAGGGATTATTGGGTGTTCATGCAGGCCGGCAAGTTAAACACCGAAAACAAAGATAAGGGGTCACATAGCGATGACGAGGAGGAACCCCGGCAGCCGAACACCGGAGGACAGAAAAGGTTCCCCCCACAAGTGCGGACGGTGAACATGATATACGCAACCCACATCCCCAAGTGGGAGAGGAAGCGTGCGCTAAGGGACGTATATGTGTTGGAGCCAGTCGCCCCAAAGTTCAACCCATGATCCTCTTGTCTGATCATCTTCGATCGCAGGGACAACCCCACTAGTATCCGTCATGGCGGATTCGCCGCACTGGTCCTAGACCCAATCATTGACGGATTTCACCTCACTCATGTCCTTATGGATGGCGGCAACAGCCTGAACCTACTTTACCAGGACATAGTGCGCAAAATGGGTATAGACCCCTCAAGGATCAAACCCACCAAAACGACCTTCAAAGGCGTCATACCAGGTGTAGAGGCCCATTGCACAGGCTCAGTCACACTGGAAGTGGTCTTCGGATCCCCGGATAACTTCTGAAGTGAGGAGTTAATCTTCGATATAGTCCCGTTCCGCAGTGGCTATCATGCACTGCTCGGGCGAACCGCATTTGCAAGATTCAATGCGGTACCGCATTATGCATACCTTAAGCTCAAGATGCCAGGACCTCATGGGGTCATCACAGTTAATGGAAACACAGAGCGCTCTCTCCGTACGGAGGAGCACACTGCGGCCCTCGCAGCAAAAGCACAAAGCAGCCTCTTAAGGCACTCCACTAGTTCGGCGATTTAGGACCCGGACACCTTCAAGCGCGTCCAGAGTAATCGGCAACAAGACCGCCTGGCACGTTTCGAGCTCGCATAGCAGTGCGGCCCCCACCCCAGTCCCAGCCACACGGCGAAATCCATGCCACGCGTACATAATTACGCATTGAAAATACCATGGGCATAGGTGGGGAGGGGGGCACGACTGCGGCAAGCCCCAAAACGCGGCTCAACCGCACTAGGGGCTTCCCACTTTGTTATTTTTCTCTCTTTCAGGACTTTAATCTCTGGAAACCCTGTCCGGCAGTATGATTGCCGAACACATGATGCAGCAACCAAGGAGGCAAAAAACTACGTCGCACCACGGAACTCCCAGGTGGATAACGACAACGAGTGAAATACTTGCTTTAATACCATTCCTCAGCTTGCCCTTGGAGGGTACATGTCAAATAGTCCTACTTTTTGCTTATCGCACTACTTGTATCATTCTGCTTTAATGCACCTTTTTGAATAAACAATGCATAGCACTAGACTATTATTGCATTGTATATTCTTCTTTATATATATATGTATATGTTCATTCATGACATCCAGCACCCGTACACTATGGTACGGCCAGTACGCTAGGGGCTTAAGCATTCCCCATAATACGACATGAGAATTCCGAACACTTTCGACAGTGTGGCACCCCGAACTTATAGCATTATATGCATCAGCTCTGAATCATGTCTTGGGTCAATAGTTGGGTTTGCCCGGCTCCCATGTTTTGGTACCTTACGTTCCGCTATATTGGCTAAGGTAGCACAGGGAGAACTACTGCGATTGTGCCCCGGTTTAGCTGGGCTAAGCACCTCAGTAGAGAAAGCTAAAACTGACTGTCATGATAAGGCGAGAGACTGGTCGCTGTTCGAGAGGTTTCGAGTCCCTAAAGACTTATGCCGCTTAGAGCGAGGAGTCGGCTTTGTCCGGCTTATGGCGTGTATAGCGCCCCGAATTCGGCCTTCCGAATACTAGGGGCTTTGCCAAAATTTAAAATTATAGAATTCTATGGAAAAGTGAGAGTGATAAAGCATTATAGTACGATTGCCTTGTTCGTTGTGCTGAGCACCTCCCTCGTAGGACCTAAAAATGGGAACAAGAGTGCTCAGGTTTATCCCGAACACCCCAGCACTCGTGGCATGGGGGCAGAAGCCGACGACTAGCCATCTCTCAGATTTGATAAACAGCCAAACAAAAGGTAATATTTTAAATTCAAACAAGCGTTGCATATCGCATATGAACAAGTTTTCATAATACAGGATCACACGAGAAAGTTCATTCAAATATTACATCTTTCGCACACTCGTCCGCTACAAGACGGGCACCCTTCAGGACACCCTCATAATACATCTCAGGGTGGCGATGCTCCTTGCCTTGCGGCGGCCCCTCCTTCACCAGCTTCTCGGCGTCCATCTTGGCCCAATGCACCTTCGCACGGGCAAAAGCCCGGCGTGCACCTTCGATGCAGATGAACTGCTTGATGACTTCCAGCCGATGGCAGGCATTCACAAGCCGCCTCACCAGGCCGAAGTAGCTGTTGGGAAGGGCGTCGCTAGGCCACATCCGGACTATAAGGCCCCTCATGGCCTGTTCGGCCGCCTTGTGTAGCTCGACCAGTTGCTTCAGCTGGTCGCTCATAGGCATCGGGTGTTCGGTCCCAGTATACTGAGACTAGAACAGCTTCTCTGTTGAGCTTCCCTCCTCGGCCTGGTAAAACCTTGCAGCATCCGACACGCTGCGGGGCAAATCTGCGAATGCTCCTGGAGAGCTCCGGACTCGGGTAAGTAACAAGTAATTTACTTTCACATGCTTGCTTTGCATATTGAATGCCTTACCCGCCGCTATCTTCCTCATTGCTTCAATCTCCTGAAGGGCCTTTTGGGCTTCAGCCTTGGCATTCTTTGCGCTCTCAAGGGCCGCGGCAAGCTCAGACTCTCGCGTCTTCGAGTCAAGCTCCAACACCTCGTGCTTCGTCACGAGAGCTTGGAGCTCTTGCTGCACCTCGCCCACCCGTGCCTCTTGCTTTTCCCGCTCGGTGCGCTCCTGGGCCGCTTTGTTTTCAGCCTCAGACAGCGCTTGCTTCAGGGTCGCCACTTTGGTCATGGCCCCTGGCAAATTCATGATGATCCTGCCATTTTGCAATCGCATCTTATATATATATATATATATATATATATATATATATATATATATATAGACTAGGTATTACTTACCTTTTGTCGCGACCGGTTTTCCGGGCATTAATTTCCAGAAAATGGCCGTCGAGCTCATCAGCCCCAGGATTACTGTTAGCTGATGAGGCCTCAACCTGATACAGAAAATCCAAGCAAAAGTACAAAATATGTAGTACAAGACCATTGTGGCCTATGAGTACAACAGATGGTTTCTAGTGGTTGATGGCGGAAGCGGTCTGTGGATCACCACGGTCTATGGGACTCCATTTCCCACAGGAACAGCTGACCAGGTTAACTCCTATCTTCGCAGGGCTGCTACCACGTTGCCTAGTTTCCGAGGCTGTCGTCGCAACGCTCCTCTCCAAGCGGATATCTGGCCAAGACAATAGCCAGGGACAAGCCAGTGAGTACTTTGAATGTACTCGCAAACATTATGAACACTGAAATAAATTATTTGATAACATGCACTAAAATATGCCATAATCACATTGTCAGTCATAAATAAAACACCTCTTATGCATGCAAGCAAGTTATTCATATGCAACATAAATAAGTAAATAAGAGGCGAGAAATAAAATGCCGCAGTCGGGCGTCTGAGCGACGCCACATAAAGGGCTTATGAAATAAATAAATAACAGACAATGCCACAGTCGGGCGTCTCAGCGACACCTCATAAAGGGCTTTGTAAGTAAATGGAATAACATGTATGCCACAGTCGGGCGTCTCTGCGACACCACAGAAAGGGCTTATAAGTAAACGAAGTAATAAACAGGCCACAGTCGGGCGTCTGAGCGACACCACAGAAAGGGCTTATAAGTAAACGAAGTAATAAACAAGCCATAGTCGGGCGTCTGAGCGACACCACGGAAAGGGCTGATAAAATAATCACAGTGAATATCCAGGAGGTAGAACCATCCCAGGGATATCCGATAGTGCCGATAATATAAAGGGTTAGTTCACAACAAAATAATAATCATAAACATCACATGTCTCAAATCATGATCCCAGTTCTGGTTTAACAGTTTCTCCTCCGAAGACCGACACTAAGAGCGACACTTGACCCATCCTAGACTGCAATCCTTAACCATGGACACGGCTATTCGAATAGGTTTAATCTCTACAGAGGGTGTACTTTTTACCCACGAGTAACGGATTCCTTTAGTCCATCGGGACTAATTCCGTCTACGGTCTTTTAATTGAAAACACACCTGACTTGCACACACCAGCTTAACTCACCGGTGTCTGGAATCACCCACGACACCTGTCAAGCAAACTCTAAGTGGGGAGGCTACAACCTCGCATAGCATGGGATCAAATTTCTATCGCGCGCTCTAAGGGGTATCCCCCTCTCGGTCCCAACCGGATACACCCATGCCCCCGGACCAGGTGGCATGCCTACCGGATGCAGCCGATATCTTCCACCATGGCCTCTCTATACGGTGTGTGCCAAGACAAGGGTTAACAACTTACTGAACCATACCCCACCTACGGTAGGGACTAGTGGCAGTACGAAACAAGTATGGGGGGTTACCGGAACAAGACTCGATCTACGGCCGACTCAGGAGGCTCATAAATGTTCCCTGCATGGTTAGCGCAACAAAAATACTTCAACAACAAATCACCACCCATTATACCTTACCATGCCATACCGGATATAAGCGACCCGACGGAGACCGGCGACAAGCTCACGCCTACCCAAGGCAGAGGCTTTCCCGGATTCCTTACCGGCATGCATGTAAGGCACATGAGGATGATTACCATCACACGAGTATGCTCATTTCCAACAGCAAGGAAATCACAAAAATGCATCCATGCAAATGATCATATCACATGAAATATTAATACTCCAAAATAAGGTGGTGTTATAAACATGTCAACTAACACACCAAAATTATTATCCCGGGGTTCAGAATGCTTGCTTTAAAGGTGTGGAGAGGTGGGGTGTTCTCCAAAACTTTTGAAAGTTTTCTTCCTCTCTCCAAAAATCCTATTTTCAAAAATATGCAAATAACACATATTTAAAAAACAGTACAAAAAAGTTGTTTGGAAAATTTTCAAATAAATCTTAAAATAAACTAGACAAAATTTGAGAGATGTAGGAAAAAGAATCAATTCATTTGGAGTTATATTCAAAGAGTTATAGATAGTCAAAGTTCTGGTCAAATCTGTTTTTTTTAAAATAAAACAAAAAGAAAACGCTTCAGTCTCGAATACGCTTTCGGTGCAGAGAAAACGTACTGGGGAATTATACGCTTTCACTTAATCCCACATGGACAGGCGCGGGGTCGCTGACAGTGGGTCCAGGGGGCCCACTGGTCAGGTTTGACCAGTCGCCTTTCCCTCTCCTTCCTCTGCCCGAGAGGGGGCGGGACTCCGGCGATCGTCGTCGGCGATTGGCGCCTCCTTGCGGCGTCCCGGGGGCGGGGATGGATCCGCCACTCAAGGGCGGTCCTCCCGGTGGTCGTCAGGCAGGAGGGGACGGGGGGAGCTACCGGCGGCGAGCTTCTCGGCGGAGGTGGCCTCGGGAGCAAAGTGCTTTTGGGGCTGCGGTGGCTCCCGATCAAAATTGAGCAGGGGGAAGTGTTCGCGGGAGGAAGAGAAGGCTCCTGGTGGAGAGAGTGGAGAGGGGGAGGTACTAGGGGTGCCGGAATGGCCAGGCCGGTGGCGGCGGCAGGAGTTGCCGGAGACGGGGAAGAAAACCTCCCTGGGTCGAATGCGAGCTAGGGGAGCGCCATTGGGGTGGCCTGAGGTTGCCTACGTGCTCGGGGGAGTTTGGGGACCTCTCTTTATAGCACGTCCAAGTCGGTTTGCGGCGGCCGGGGATAAGAATGGCTGTGAACCGCCTCTCTGTGCTGCAGGGCGACGTGGCGGTGGCTGGCTAGCTCCAGGGGCTAACGACGACCACTACACTGTCGAAAGAGGCGAGCTGGCGCGCTGTGGTGGTTTGGGCGGTGCTGCCCATGGCGGTGGCGGATGCGGCCGCGGGCATGCCGCCAAGCGGCTCTGACGGCGGTGCTGCAGGGCACCAGGGCCTGCTTGGCGTGACGTGGTGAGGAGGAGAGCGAGTGGCGTGGCTCTGCAGAGCGGGCAAGGCCAGGGGCGCGAAGCGTCGGCTCGGCACGACACGTGCAAAACGCGTGCTCTTCTCGCGCCCAGAGCATGCACGAAACGTGCTCGACGAAATGCCATGGCATGCTGGGGGGTTCCAAACCGCAATAGGGTTAGCAGGGTGGGGCTATAGGCTAGGGAAACACCATTGGACAGGCTGGTTTGGTCAGGGGATCAAGTTCATAGAGCAAACACAAACCCATGTCAAAACTGATCATGCCCATAAGGTGTTTGACAAAATGCTAAGGGCACTTAGGTAGGTCTTGGAGTGGCCAAAAACTCCAGATGGTGGTCTCTTTAGATGCATGAGAAGGTGGTGAAGTTAGTTTGCCAAAAGCAGATACTTGTTAGTGCAAGTTTTGCAAAACTTCAGTTTTGGACAGAAAAAAGGGCATGATTTCAAGCACTTAGAGTCATCCAATGGGACCACTCTCCTGGACTTAAGGGTTTGGCAAGGTGCACTACAAGCATGAGAAAGCTCAAGGGCCAAAGAGCAAGCAAGGATATGGTTGCTGTACAAACCATCATGTTGGACCAGAATGAAGATGAGGTTGATTCACTCAAAACTTGCAAATAACATCACTGGGTTTTTGCATAAAGTTGAATCATAAGCTACTACCAACATCCCATAATTTTGGTGGAGGCTAGAAAGAAGTATTTAAATGGGTTGTAGTGCAAAATTGCCCACTGGACCAGAGAAGAAAATTGGGTGTAGAGCTCAAATTATTTTAATAATAAAATATATTTTTGCACAAAAGTGATTTAGAAACATCACATGACATCTCCAAATTTTGGTGGGATTTTTGAATAAATTTTTAAAGGGGTTGTAGTTCAAATATGGCCACATAACCTGTAAAAACCATTTTTCAATAAAATGAAGATCAGGCAAATTAATTAGGTAATTAGTTCTACTAATGAAAGAAAAGTTTTTCTTGAGAGTTTTAAACAAGTCCAAAAACATATTTGAAAAGTTTTCATTTTGGGGAAAAACTCCATAATAACAAGGGAGATAATGGTTCAAAAATAAAAAGGGAGCCCAGAAAATAAAAGTTTTAATTCCTGGCAAAATCTTAATTAATAAAACAAGGCCAAAAATTTTGGGTGTCACACCTTTGTTCCCCTCAAGCTGCCTCTTAGCAAGGCCGAGCTCTTTCTCGGATCCCTCGAGGTCCTGCTTTAGTGCGGCGACCTCCGCAGTCAGTGCGGCAGAGGTCAGCAGCGAAGCCTGCATACGCATATAAACATACTTATATTAGGCTCCTGCAGATATTATTTGATCCTCTATCCGGCTCTTCTTTGTGAACACCAAACAGAGCATCAGGGGCTACTGTCTATGCAGTAATATTTTTCCTATAATTTAAATACCTACCTCAAAGCCTGTTAGAAGGCTGGCACAGGCTTCAGTCAGTCCGCTCTTGGCGGACTGAACCTTCTTGATCACCACACTCATAATAGTGTGGTGCTCTTCATCGATGGAAGCGCCGCGAAGCGCTCCCAGCAGGTTGCCTGGTGCCTCTGGATGGACAGAGGTCACTGGCACGGGCGTCTTACCCCTTTTGGAAGGGGGCCGCCTGCCCGCGTCCGGAACCACTGGAGGTTCCGGCGCGGTGTTCGGCTGAGAGCCGAACTTGGAGCCCGCGGGAGCCTTGCTCCCTTTGCTCATGGAGTCCAGAAGGTCGCCTTGAGGCGCCTCCGGGACTGTCTCCCCCCGACTCGGTGCCCCTTGAGACAATACCTCGGCATTGTCCGTAGGGCAAGGGGAGGAGGCGGTCGGAAGTGGATCGCTATCCATATCCGACGAATCCAAGGAGCCGTCCGACGAGGACACGTCGATACGGGCTTAGGGCGGTCTGCATAATCATATTCGGCGTTAGGAGAAGCAGCGCGACAAAGGTATGCTATGAGTTACTCTAGTATCTGAATACTTACGACTTCGCCAGGGGCTTGGCCCTGAAGTTACCGACGCAGGGCTTCGCCTAAGCACTACAACGATATGACCGAGGTGTGTATCTGTGGAGGGGGGCACCGCACACGGCTAAAAGATCAACTTGTGTGTTCTAGGGTGCCCCTTGCCCCCGTATATAAAGGAGCAAGGGGGAGGTCGGCCGGCCCTCATAGGGCGCACCCAAGGGGGGCAATCCTACTCCAAGTAGGAGTTGGATCCCCCTTTCCTAGTACTACTAGGAGAAGAAGGAAGGAGAGGGGAAAGAGAAGGAAGGAGGGGGCGTCGCCCCTCCCCCTAGTCTAATTCGGACTAGGCCCATGGGGGGGGGGGGCGGCCAGCCCTTGGCTGCCCCTCTCTCTCTCCCCTAGGCCCAATAAGTCCCATTACTTCTCCGGTGGTTCCGATAACCCCTCCGTCACTCCAATATATATCCGGTGACCGTCAGAACTATTCCGGTGTCCGAATATAGTCGTCCAATATATCAATCTTTATGTCTCGACCATTTTGAGACTCCTCATCATGTCTGTGATCACATCTGGGACTTCGAACAACCTTTGGTACATCAAATCAAATAAACTCATAATACCAATCGTCATCGAACGTTAAACGTGCGGACCCTACGGGTTCAAGAACTATGTAGACATGACCGAGACTCATCTCTGGTCAATAACCAATAGCGGAACCTGGATGCTCATATTGGTTCCTACATATTCTACGAAGATCTTTATCGGTTAATCCACATAACAACATACGCTGTTCCTTTTGTCATCGGTATGTTACTTGCCCGAGATTCGATCGTCGGTATCATCATACCTAGTTCAATCTCGTTACCGGCAAGTCTCTTTACTCGTTTTGTAATGCAACATCCCGCAACTAACTCTTTAGTCACATTGCTTGCAAGGCTTATAGTGATGTGCATTACCGAGAGGGCCCAGAGATATCTCTCCGACAATCGGAGTGACAAATCCTAATCTTGATATATGCCAACTCAACAAACACCATCAGAGACACCTGTAGAGCATCTTTATAATCACCCAGTTACGTTGTGATGTTTCATAGCACACTAAGTGTTCCTACGGTATTCGGGAGTTGCACAATCTCATAGTCATAGGAACATGCATAAGTTATGGAGAAAGCAATAGCAATAAACTAAGCGGTCATAGTGCTAAGCTAACGGATGGGTCTAGTCCATCACATCATTCTCTAATGATGTGATCCCATTCATCAAATGACAACACATGTCTATGGCTAGGAAACTTAACCATCTTTGATTAACGAGCTAGTCTAGTAGAGGCATACTAGGGACACTCTATTTGTCTATGTATTCACACATGTACTAAGTTTCCGGTTAATACAATTCTAGCATGAATAATAAACATTTATCATGATATAAGGAAATATAAATAACAACTTTATTATTGCCTCTAGGCATATTTCCTTCACTCCTCCTCTCAAGCAAACTTTTGTGAAGGAGGGAGAGAGTGCTTCCAAGGAGAAGAAGAACAATGTGAAGGGTGGTGGTGTCAAGAAGGGCAATGCCCCACCTTCCAACAAAGCCGGCGACTTTAACCCTTCTTATGTGTTGTGCCGTGCTAGTGATGGGCATGTCTATGCCAAATTTGTTGGTTCTCCTTATGAGTACATTGAATGGTCTATTTGGGTTCCTAAGACCCTTGTTACTAACATCAAAGGACCCATTACAAAATGGGTACCTAAAACCAAGCATTGATCTCTTGTAGGTGTTTGCTTCCGGTGGGGGATCATGGTTGCTCGATAGTGGAGCCACTAATCATATGACCGGAAGCAAGGACTTGGTGGTGGACGTGCACAAGATTTCATCCATGCCCACCAATGTCGAGTGGGGTGATGCCTCGTCTTCTAAGGTATTCGGACTTGGCAAGGTTGTCATTTCTCACGATCTCACGATTGAGAAAGTCATGCTTGTTGAGTCCTTTGCATACAATTTACTTTCCGTTCGTCAATTTGCACTCATGGGCTTTGCCACCTTCTTTGATATTGATACCGTGGCCCTCTTGTGGAGCAAGACTCTTAAAGTAGCCTTTGTTGGGCATGTCGAGAACGGTCTCTATGTGATTAACTTTTCGGAGCGACCCACTAAGACCGTGACATGCCTAATGGCTAAAGTTGACGTGGGATGGCTTTGGCATCGCCGTTTAGCCCATGTCAGTATGAGATCTTTGCAAAGTCTTCTCAAGGGGGACCATGTCCGTGGACTAACAAATGTTAGTTTTGCCAAAGATCGTGCTTGTAGTGCTTGTATTGAAGGAAAGTTACATGAGAAAGCTCACGCTCCCACGACTATCATCAACTCGAAGAGGCCTTTGGAGTTACTTCACTTGGATCTCTTTGGGCCTCCATCCTTTGATAGTCTTGGGGGTAGAAAGTATTGCTTGGTGATTATGGATGATTATTGAAGGTACACTTGGGTATACTTCTTCAAGAGGAAGAGTGAGACCCAACAAACCGTCATCAACTTTGCAAATGAAGCTCTACGCCAACATAATGCAAAGATCTTGACAATAAGGAGTGACAACGGCACCGAGTTCTAGAACTACACCTTGGATGAGTTTTCTTAGTGATGAGGGGATCAAGCATCAATATTCCGCACCTTACACCCTCAACAAAATGGTGTGGCGAAAAGGAAGAACCGGACATTGATGGATGCGGCAAGGACCATGATGGCGGAGTTCAAGTCTCCATACAATTTTTGGGCCGAAGCCATCAACACCGCGTGTCATGCATCCAATCAGCTCTATCTCCGCAAAGGCTTGAACAAGACTCCATATGAGATACTCACCGGGAACAAGCCCAACCTCAAGTATTTCCGGGTGTTCAGGTGTAAGTGTTTCATTCTCAAGAAAGGTGTTCGTTTGTCTAAATTTGAGGCTAGAGCCTATGAGGGCATATTTGTTGGTTATGATACAAAATCTGATGCTTACCGTGTCCTCAATAAGTCCACGAGACTTATTAAGGAGACGTGTAACGTGGAGTTTGATGAGAATAACGGCTTCCAAGTGGAGCAAAGTGGTACTTGTGATGTAGGTGATGAAATTCCTCCCCAAGCCATAAGAAGAATGGGTGTAGGTTTTATCCTACCCATTGAGGAACCCCTTGTGACGGAAGGAGAAGGACAATGTTCCACTCAAGTGGAACCATCACCAACCCAAGATCCACACGCTTACGAAGAACAAAGTGAAGGCCCTCAACCTCATGAACAAGACCAAGGGCAAGATCAACCTCAAGATGGTGTTGAACCACCAAGTGATGTCCAAGATCAAGTTCTCTCCTCCGAGAAAGTTCAAGATCAAGAGCAAGCTCAAGCTCAAGAACAAGCTCAAGACGACACTCAAGATGATCAAGTGACCGCTCCTCAACTCACTCCTGAGGAGGAATTGGAGTGTCGTGCCGCCAAGATTGCATCCAAGCGCACTACTGATAACCCACAAGTATAGGGGATCGCAACAGTTTTCGAGGGTAAAGTATTCAATCCAAATTTATTGATTCGACACAAGGGGAGCCAAAGAATACTCTCAAGTATTAGCAGCTAAGTTGTCAATTCAACCACACCTGGAAACTTAATATCTGCAACAAAGTATTTAGTAGCAAAGTAATATGATAATAGTGGTAACGGTAACAAAAGGTAACGGTAGTAAAAGCAATGTTTTTGGTATTTTGTAGTGATGATAGCAATAGCAACGGGAAAGTAAATAAGCGAAGAACAATATATGGAAAGCTCGTAGGCAATGGAACGGTGATGGAGAATTATGCCGGATGCGGTTCATCATGTAACAGTCATAACCTAGGGTGACACAGAACTAGCTCCAGTTCATCAGTGTATTGTAGGCATGTATTCCGAATATAGTCATACATGCTTATGGAAAAGAACTTGCATAACATCTTTTGTCCTACCCTCCCGTGGCAGCGGGGTCCTTACGGAAACTAAGGGATATTAGTGCCTCCTTTTAATAGAGAACTGGAACAAAGCATTAACACATAGTGAATACATGAACTCCTCAAACTACGGTCATCACCGGTAAGTATCCCGATTATTGTCACTTCGGGGTTAACGGATCATAACACATAATAGGTGATTATATAGACTTGCAAGATAGGATCAAGAGCACTCATATATTGATGAAAACATAATAGGTTCAGATCTGAAATCATGGCACTCGGGCCCTAGTGACAAGCATTAAGCATAGCAAAGTCATAGCAACATCAATCTCAGAACATAGTGGATACTAGGGATCAAACCCTAACAAAACTAACTCGATTACATGATAGATCCCATCCAACTCATCACCGTCTAGCAAGCCTATGATGGAATTACTCACGCACGGCGGTGAGCATCATGAAATTGGTGATGGAGGATGGTTGATGATGATGATGGCGACAGATTCCCCTCTCCGGAGCCCCGAACAGACTCCAAATCAGCCCTCCCGAGAAGTTTTAGGGCTTGGCGGCAGCTCCGTATTGTAACGCGATGATTTCTTCTCTCTGATTTTTTCTCCCTGAAACACAATATATGGAGTTGGAGTTGGAGTCGGAGAGACAACTGTTGGAAATATGCCCTAGAGGCAATAATAAATTAGTTATTATTATATTATATTTCATTGTTCATGATAATCGTTTATTATCCATGCTAGAATTGTATTGATAGGAAACTCAGATACATGTGTGGATACATAGACAACACCATGTCCCTAGTAAGCCTCTAGTTGAATAGCTCGTTGATCAATAGATGGTTACGGTTTCCTGACCATGGACATTGGATGTCGTTGATAATGGGATCACATCATTAGGAGAATGATGTGATGGACAAGACCCAATCCTAAGCCTAGCACAAGATCATGTAGTTCGTATGCTAAAGCTTTTCTAATGTCAAGTATCATTTCCTTAGACCATGATATTGTGCAACTCCCGGATACCGTAGGAGTGCTTTGGGTGTGCCAAACATCACAACATAACTGGGTGGCTATAAAGGTGCACTACGGGTATCTCCGAAAGTGTTTGTTGGGTTGGCACGAATCGAGACTGGGATTTGTCACTCCGTGTAACGGAGAGGTATCTCAGGGCCCACTCGGTAGGACATCATCATAATGTGCACAATGTGACCAAGGAGTTGATCACAGGATGATGTGTTACGGAACGAGTAAAGAGACTTGCCAGTAACGAGATTGAACAAGGTATCGGGATACCGACGATCGAATCTCAGGCAAGTATCGTAGCGATAGACAAAGGGAATTGTATAAGGGATTGATTGAATCCTTGACATCGTGGTTCATCCGATGAGATCATCGTGGAGCATGTGGGAGCCAACATGGGTATCCAGATCCCACTGTTGTTTATTGACCGGAGAGTTGTCTCGGCCATGTCTGCATGACTCCCGAGCCTGTAGGGTCTACACACTTAAGGTTCGATGATGCTAGGGTTATAGGGAATAGATGTACGTGGTTACCGAATGTTGTTCGGAGTCCCGGATGAGATCCCGGACGTCACGAGGAGTTCCAGAATGGCCCGGAGGTAAAGATTTATATATGGGAAGTCATCATACGGTAACCGGAATAATTCGGGGGGTTGCCGGTATTGTACTGGGACCACCGAAGGGGTTCCGGGGGTCCACCGGGAGGGTCCACATGCCCCGGAGGGCCCTATGGGCTGTGTGTGGAGAGGGACCAGCCCCTTAGTGGGCTGGGCGCCTCCCCCCTAGGGCCCATGCGCCTAGGGTTTGGGGAACCCTAAAGGGGGGCGCCCCCTTGCCTTGGGGGGCAAGGCAACCCCACTGGCCGCCGCCCCCTCCTCAGATTGGATCTGAGGGGGTCGCCCCCTCTCCCTTGCCCCTATATATATGTGGGTGGTGGGAGGGCAGCCGCACCCAAGTTCTGGCGCAGCCCTTCTCCTCTCCCAAGTCCTCCTCCTTTCCCGCGGTGCTTGGCGAAGCCCTACAGGATTGCCACGCTCCTCCTTCACCACCATGCCGTCGTGTTGCTGCTGGACGGAGTCTTCCCCAACCTCTCCTTCTCCCCTTGCTGGATCAAGGCGTGGGAGACGTCACCGGGCTACATGTGTGTTGAACGCGGAGGCGCCGTTGTTCGGTGCTTAGATCAGAATCAACCGCGATCTGAATCGCTGCGAGTACGACTCCTTCATCCGCGTTCTTGCAACGCTTCCGCTTAGCGATCAAAATAGGTATGTAGATGCACTCTCCTTCCCCTCGTTGCTAGATTACTCCATATATTGATCTTGGTGATGCATAGAAAATTTTAAATTTCTGCTACGATCTCCAACAGTGGCATCATGAGCTAGATCTATGCGTAGTTTCTATGGACGAGTAGAACACAAGTTGTTGTGGGCGTCGATTTTTTCAATTTACTTGCCGTTACTAGTCTTATCTTGATTCGGCGGCATCGTGGGATGAAGCGGCCTGGACCGACCTTACACGTACTCTTACGTGAGACAGGTTCCACTGACTGACATGCACTAGTTGCATAAGGTGGCTAGCGGGTGGCTGTCTCTCCCACTTTAGTCGGATCAGATTCGATGAAAAGGGTCCTTATGAAGGTTAAATAGAAATTGGCATATCACGTTGTGGTTTTGGCATAGGTAAGAAACGTTCTTGCTAGAAACCTATAGCAGCCACGTAAAAACTTGCAACAACAATTAGAGGACGTCTAACTTGTTTTTGCAGCATGTGCCGTGTGATGTGATATGTCCAAAAGGATGTGATGAATGATATATGTGATGTATGAGATTGATCATGTTCTTGTAATAGGAATCACGACTTGCATGTCGATGAGTATGACAACCGGCAGGAGCCATAGGAGTTGTCTTAATTTATTTATGACCTGCGTGTCAACATAAACGTCATGTAATTACTTTACTTTATTGCTAAAGCGTTAGCCATAGTAGTAGAAGTAATAGATGACGAGACAACTTCAAGAAGACACGATGATGGAGATCATGGTGTCATGCCGGTGACGATGATGATAATGGCGCCCCGAAGATGGAGATCAAAAGGAGCAAAATGATATTGGCCATATCATGTCACTATTTGATTGCATGTGATGTTTATCATGTTTTACATCTTATTTTCTTAGAACGACGGTAGCTTAAATAAGATGATCCCTCGCAATAATTTCAAGAAAGTGTTCCCCCTAACTGTGCACCGTCGCGAAGGTTCGTTGTTTCGAAGCACCACGTGATGATCGGGTGTGATAGATTCTAACATTCGAATACAACGGGTGTAAGCCAGATTTACACACGCAATACACTTAGGTTGACTTGATGGGCCTAGCATGTACAGACATGGCCTCGGGACACGGAAGACCGAAAGGTCGAACATGAGTCGTATAGAAGATACGATCAACATGAAGATGTTCACCAATGATGACTAGTCCGTCTCACGTGATGATCGGACACGGCCTAGTTGACTCGGATCATGTTTCACTTAGATGACTAGAGGGATGTCTATGTGAGTGGGTGTTCATTAAATAATTTGATTAGATGAACTTAATTATCATGAACATAGTCTAAATTGTCTTTGCAAATATGTTGTAGATAAATAGCTCACGTTGTAGCTCCCTATTTCAATACGTTCCTAGAGAAAGACCAAGTTGAAAGATATTGTAAGCAATGATGCGGACTGGGTCCGTAGTCCGAGGAGTGTCCTCACTGCTACACAAAGGGCTTACATCTTTGATGCACCGCTCTATGTGCAAACCCCTACAACATCGTCTGTGGATGTTGTGAACACCTGACAGACACATCCTGATGACTACTTGATAGTTTAGTGCATCATACTTTACGGCTTAGAATCGGGATTCCAATGACGTTTTGAACGCCATAAGACATATGAGATGTTCCAAGAGCTGAAATTGGGATTTCAGGCTCATGCCCATGTTGAGAGGTATGAGACCTCTGACAAGTTCTTTTGCCAACAAGATGGAGGAGAATAGCTCAGCTAGTGAGCATGTGCTCAGAATGTCTGGGTGCTACAATCACTTAAATCAAGTGGGAGTTAAACTTCCAGATAAGATAGTGATTGATAGAGTTCTCTAGCCACTATCACTAAGCTACTAGATCTTCGTGATGAACTATGACATGCAAGGGATGGAGTTGATCTCGGAGCTGTTCGCGGTGCTTAAGACCGCAAAAGGTAGAAATCAAGAAGGAGCATCAAGTGTTGATGGTTTAACAAGACCACTGGTTTCAAGAAGGGCAAGGGCAAGAAGGGAAACTTCATGGATGGCAAACCAGTTGCCGCTCCAGTGAAGGAACCCAAGGTTGAACCCAAACCCGAGACTAAGTGCTTCTATTGTAAGGGGAACGGTCACTGGTAGCGCAATTACCCCAAATGCATGGTAGATAAGAAGGCTGGCAACTTCAACAAAGTATATACGTGTTATTAGGCCCCGTTCGGTAACCCTCCGCTCCTTCAGCGCGGAGCGGAGCGCGCGGAGTGGCCCTCCAGCAACTCTGAAAATTTGAACTGGAAGCTGCTCCGCTCCAGAGCGGAGTTGGAGCCGGGAGAGAGCCCGAACAGGCTCTTAATGTGTACCTCGCTAGTACTCCTGGTAGCACCTGGGTATTGGATACTGGTTCAGTTGCTGTTATTGGTGACTTGAAGCAAAAGCTACGGACTAAACGGAGACTGGCTAAGGGCGAGGTGATGATGTGTGTCAGATTTCGGGTTCCGGCAGACCCTTGAGGTTCGAACACTGGGGTGCGCGCGGAGATTTCGCCTCCTACCTACCTGCACCCCTCCGCCATGCTAGGATCTAAACTAAGGAAAGAACAACACAAGAGACACAGGGTTTATACTGGTTCGGGCCACCGTTGTGGTGTAATACCCTACTCCAGTGTATGGTGTGGTGGATTGCCTCTTGGGCTGATGATGATGAACAATACAAGGAAGAACAGCCTCACGAGGGTCTGTTCTTGGTTGGGGGGATGAACTACTCGGAGGAGTTCAGTCACCTTTCTCTCTCTCTCTCTGCTCCCCACTGACCGACCCCTTGCTGTGTGGGTGGCTGGTCCTATTTATAGAGGCCCTGGTCCTCTTCCCAAATATCGAGCGGGAAGGGAGCCAACAATGGCGGGCTAATTTGAAGGAGGACAACAAGTATCAGCTATCCTGACAAAAGCAGTCTTCGCCTGCGCAAAGCTCTGGTGATGACGCCCTCTTGGGCTCCATGGTGACCTCCGTCTCGCAGTCCTCCGGGTCTTGGTCTCGTTGCACCGAAATGGCAACCTTTGCCGGGTGCCTCCGAAGGTGCTGGATGTTCCATGCATTCTGGACCGGCACTCCCTCCTGAGTCTCCAAGCGCGCGGAGCCGGGCCTGGAAACATGAACAACCTTGAACGGGTCCTCCCACATGGGAGAGAGCTTGTGCAGTCCCTCCCTGGGGAGAACCCGCCTGAGCACGAGGTCTCGTACCTCAAGAGTCCTGGGGCGGATGTTACGGCAGTGATATCGCCGCAGCGCCTGTTGGTACCTCGCCGCTCGCAGCGCGGCTTCTCGGTGACGCTCCTCCCCCAGCATGAGGTCCATCCCCCGCATGGCGTCCTGCTGCGCCTCGTCGAACGCCAGGACCCGCGCGGAGCGATGTCTCACCTCGTGAGGGAGGACCGCTTCCGCTCCGTAGACCAGGAAGAACGGGGTCTCTCCAGTCGGCTTGGTCGCGGTGGTGCGGATGGACCACAACACGGACTGAAGCTCGTCGTACCAACCTCTGCCGCAGGCCTCCAGCTTCTTCTTGAACGTCCTGGTCTTGAGGCCCCTCAGGACCTCCGCGTTTGCCCGCTTGGCCTGGCCGTTGCTTCGGGGATGTGCCACTAAAGCGTAGCATATCTGCGTTCCAAGGTTAGCACAATATGTTTTGAACAGGTTACTGGTGAACTGCGAACCGTTGTCTGTGATGATGCGATTCGGCACCCCGAACCGGCTCACGATGCCCTTAATGAACTTGACCGCGGAACCCACGGGAATGGTGCGGACAGCCTCTACTTTAGCCCACTTGGTGAACTTGTCCATGGCAACGTAAAGGTAGAGGTAGCCCCCTGGCGCCCGAGGAAACGGGCCCAAGATGTCCAGCCCCCAGACTGCGAATGGCCACGAAAGGGGGATAGTCTGCAAGCCTCCTGCTGGCTGATGGATCTGCTTGGCGTGGAACTGGCAGGCTTCACAAGCTTTCACCAGTTCCACGGCGTCATTGAGCGCGGTGGGCCAATAGAACCCACTGCGGAACGCCTTGCCGACGAGGGTCCGTGATGATGAATGATGTCCGCAGTCTCCGCCGTGTATATCTTCCAGTAGTTCCTTCCCTTGCTCCCTGGAGATGCAGCGCAGGGATACATCGTTTGGTCGCTTCCGGTAGAGCTCTCCATCTTTGATGTAGTATGCCGTGGCCTGGCGTGCCACTCGCTCTGCTTCCTCCTCCTTCTCCGGCAGGGTCCCTTGCGTTAAGTAGCTCCGTAGCTCCGCGATCCAACATCCCTCCTGAGGTTCCATCGTCAGGAGCAGGCGTGCTCCCGAGGCCGGGCCACAGGCCGGGGCTCCTAAGGCAGGTGGCTGGGGGAGCTCCTCCCGGGGCTGAGCCATGTTTGATAATGATGGCAGGGCTGAAGGCTTGAAGAGCCGCTCCTTGAAAATGCCAGGCTCCTGAGGTAACCGCCTGGACGCGCGTTTGGCGATGTCATCGGCTTCCTGATTGGTGCCACGGGGCACATGCTGCAACTCCAACACCCAGAACTGCTTCTCCATCCTGCGGACCTCCGCAAGGTAGGCTTCCATGTGCTCATCCTTTGGCTCGTAAACCTTGTTGGAGAAGTTGACAAGGAGCTGCGAATCGCCCTTGATGGTGAGGCGTTTCACCCCCAGGGCAGCTGCGGCCTTCAAGCCCGCCATTAGACCTTCATACTCCGCTATGTTGTTGGAGACCTTTTCACCTTGCTGGAAACAGAGCTGCACAGCGTAATAGAGCTTGTCCTGAGTGGGCGATATAAGCACCGCCCCAGCCCCAGCGCCGTGCCTGGAGAATGCCCCATGGAAGTACATGACCTAGCCTTCTGGCGCCTCGCTTCCCGGGGACAGGGACCAATCCTCGTTGGCCTTGAGGCCTGGCGCCTCCGTCCATTCTGCCACAAAATCCGCCAACGCTGCTCCCTTGATGACTCTGGTTGTGCTGAATTCGACCTGAAACGCTTGCAGCTCTATGTTCCACTCGGCGACCCTCCCAGCTGAATTGGGGCTCCTGAGCACTCTCTCCAGGGGGTATGACGAGACGACCTTGATGGGGTGACCTTGAAAATAGTGCCGCAGCTTGCGCGAGGCCACCAGTAGTGCGAGGAGGAGTTTTTGAGGCATGGGGTACCGTGCCCTTGCATCCCGCAACACCGTGCTGACGAAGTACACAGGGTGCTCAACGAGGTGGAGTGCGTCAATGCTGGTGGCTCCCTTCAGAGACCTTGGTGCCTCTTGAGGCAATGAGGACTCCTGAGACTAGCCATCTGGGAGTGGGGCCTCTTCCGCTTCCGGTGCGCCCCTCTGCGGTGGCTGATCCCCCTCAGTCGCTGTAGCGGTTTTTGTGGGCCTTCCCCGTTCCTGTTCTGCCTCGTCCCGGGCCGCTGCTGCGGTTTTGATTCGACGCTCCTCTCTGACTGCCACCAAGGCTGCGCTGGCGGAGTAGGGAGTGGTGGCGAGGTAAAGCACTAGGGGCTCTTGAGGACGCGGAGCCACCATGACCGGTGGACTGGTCAGGTATCTCTTGAGATCCTGGAACGCCTTGTCGGCCTCTTCAATCCACTCGAAGGGCCCCTTTTTCTTCATTAGCTGGAAGAAAGGTAGCGCTTGCTCCCCCAACTTGGAGATGAAGCGCCCTAGCGCGGTCACGCGCCCCGTGAGCTTCTGCATTTCTCTGAGGGTCTTTGGCGGGCTCATGTCTTCCACTGCCTTGACCTTCTCCGGGTTAGCCTCGATGCCTCGGTGGGACACGAGGAAACCCAAGAGCTTGCCCGAGGGGACTCCGAACACACACTTCTCTGGGTTGAGCCGTAGGTTCACTGCGTTGAGGCTCGCGAAGGTTTCCTCCAGGTCTTGTATCAAGGTCCTGGCCTCCCAAGATTTTACCATGATGTCATCGACATAAGCTTCGACATTCTCCCCGAGCTGCGGGCCCAGGGTGATGTGCATCAGCCGCTGAAAGGTCACCCCTGCGTTACGCAGCCCGAATGGCATGCATGTGTAGCAGTACACCCCACACGGGGTTAGGAAGGCTGTCTTCTCGACGTCTTCTACCGCCATCTTGATCTGGTGATACCCAGAGAAGGCATCCAGGAAGCATAACAGGTTGCATTCCGCAGTGGAATCGACGATCTGGTCGATACGGGGGAGCGGGAATGGATCTTGCGGGCACGCTTTGTTGAGGTTGGTGAAGTCGACACACATGCGCTCCTTCCCTCCCTTCTTTGGCACAACGACAGGGTTGGCCAACCAATCTGGGTATCGGACTTCGCGAATGACCCCAGCGGCCTCTAATTTGCGGGTCTCTTGGACGATGAAGGCCTGCTTTTCTGTGGACTGCCGCCTGGCCTTCTGCTTCACAGGGCGCACGTTGGGGCACACGTTGAGGTGATGCTCGATTACACTCCTGGGGATCCCTGCTAACTGGTCTGGCTCCCAAGCGAATACCTTCTTGTTTGCGCGCAGGAACCCGACCAGGGCCTCTTCCTGCTCGGGTTTGAGGTGGGAGCCTATGGTGAAAGTGGCGTTGGTGGACCCGTCCTCATCGACGGGTATCTGCTTGGTTTCTGCCTTGTCTTGGGTGAACAATTGTTTCTTCTTGGCGGGCGCAGCTCCCTTGGGCTCGGGAGCCTCCAAGTCGGCGAGCTGTGCCGACGCCGCTGCCTTGAAGACGAGCTTGAGCGCCCGTAGAGCGTCCCCGGTGTCCCCGTGCACGGTGAGGACACCGCTGCTCCCGGGCATCTTCATGAGGTTGTACGCCGGGTGCGTCGCTGCCATGAACTGGGCCAGTGCCGGGTAGCCGAGGATGGCGTTGTAGGGGAGGCCGATGGGGGCGATGTCGAAGTCGACCAACTCCGTGCGGAAGTTGTCGCAGGTGCCGAAGGTTACTGGGAGCCGGATCTGTCCCAAGGAGCTGGACGATCCGCCCCAACGCCTGAGAAGGGCCGGCTGGGTCGTAGCCGTTCCTGGGGTATGTAGAGGAGATTGAAGGTCTCGACTGAGAGCATGCTGAGGCCCGCGCCGCCATCAATGAGGGTTCTGGTGACGGCCACCTGGCAGATGGTGGGGGTGCACAACATGGGGAGCGCACCCGAGCAGGCCGAGTTGGAGGGGTGGTCTTCCGAGCTGAAGGTCAGGCCGGTCTCGGGCGCCGCCCGATCTAGGGGAGCCCCCTGCCGCGTGGAAGCGGCGCTGACCCGATGGATGAACGGCTTGACGTGTTGACTTGTGGGCGGCGCCTGCGAGCTGCCCAAGAGGGCCGCGACGACCGAGGGTGTTGATGCAGCGTGATAGACGGGGGAGAGGTTGCGGGGCTCCATGGGCGCGCGGAGCGCGCGGCGCGAAGAACCAGCTGGGGTGAGCGTGGGAATTGCGGTGCGGCCGCCTTGCCGCACGGACAGATGCCGGGACGATGCTTGCTGCCCGTCCCCCGCCGGGCCGGTGGCGGCGTTGACGGCAGGTGACGGGGAATGGCGAGGAAGCCCGCCGACAGGGGCCGTCTGGACGACGCGGGAAGCGAGCGCGGCCCGACGCTCGGTGCGGGCCCGACGAGCGTCAGCCATGGGCGTGATGGTCGGAGGAGATCGGGGTGGTGGAAGACGAATCCCGGCGCACCCCCTACCTGGCGTGCCAAATGTCGGATTTCGGGTTCCGGCAGACCCTTGAGGTTCAAACACTGGGGTGCGCGCGGAGATTTCGCCTCCTACCTACCTGCACTCCTCCGCCATGCTAGGATCTAAACTAAGGAAAGAACAACACAAGAGACACGGGGTTTATACTGGTTTGGGCCACTGTTGTGGTGTAATACCCTACTCTGTGGTGTGGTGGATTGCCTCTTGGGCTGATGATGATGAACAATACAAGGAAGAACAGCCTCGCGAGGGTCTGTTCTTGGCTGGGGGGATGAACTACTCGGAGGAGTTCAGTCACCTTTCTCTCTTTCTCTCTCTCTCTCTGCTCCCCACTGACCGACCCCTTGCTGTGTGGGTGGCTGGTCCTATTTATAGAGGCCCTGGTCCTCTTCCCAAATATCGAGCGGGAAGGGAGCCAACAATGGCGGGCTAATTTGAAGGGGGACAACAAGTATCAGCTATCCTGACAAAAGCAGTCTTCGCCTGCGCAAAGCTCTGGTGATGACGCCGTCTTGGGCTCCATGGTGACCTCCGTCTCGCAGTCCTCCGGGTCTTGGTCTCGTTGCACCAAAATGGCAACCTTTGCCGGGTGCCTCGGTACTCCGCGGCTGCGCTTGCCCCCTTTGCACCAAAGAGGAAAGGAGGACGCCGCGTGGGCTGGCACCCGCCTGGCGCCCTGAGTCGTCATGGCTTGCATCACGGGCACCTCGTGAGGTATCCTGCCTTGATCTCGCCGCCTCCTCGTGAGCCATCCTGACGAGGCCGTGCCTGAGGGAGCTCCGCGTCGTCCGCCCCGTGAGGCTTGGCCCCTCGCGAGGGTCTTGGGTTTGTGTTGGTGAAGACGGGCCGTGCTGGGCCCCCCTTTGAGCCATGCCGCAGGCCACAGGCAGGCAAGTCTGGGGACCCCCGTTCCCAGAACGCTGACAATGTGTGTTGGAAGTGTTTCCAAAGTTGATGAGATCACCATCGCACGCTCCATCTGCCTTAGGGATTAGTATTGAACCTAGATAAATGTTATCAGGTGTCTACGTTGAGCATGAATATGATTAGATCATGTTCATTGCAATACGGTTATTCATTTAAGTTAGAGAATAATGGTTATTCTGTTTACATGAATAATACCTTTCATGGTCATGCACCCTATGTGAATGGTTCATTGAATCTCGGTCGTGGTAATACACATGTTCACGCCAAAAGATGTAGAGTTAATAATGATAGTACCACTTTCTTGTGGCACTGCCACTTAGGTCATATTAGCGTAAGATGCATGAAGAAACTCCATGTCGATGGATGTTTGGAGTCACTTGATTTTGAATCGCTTGACACATGCGAGCCATGCCTCATGGGCAGGATGACTAAGACCCCGTTTTCAGGTACAATGAAACGGGTAAGTGACTTGTTGGAAATCATACATGCTGATGCGTGTGATCCAATGAGAATTGAAGCGTGCGGTGGATATCGCTATTTTCTCATCTTCACTGATGATTTGAGTAGATATAGGTATATTTACTTAATGAAGCACAAGTCTAAAACGTTTGAAAAGTTTAAGCGATTTCAGAGTGAAGTTAAGAATCATCATAACAAGAAGATCATGTTCCTATGATCTGATCAAAAGGGGATTTTCTGAGTTATGAGTTTGGCAATCACTTAAGACATTGTGGAATTGTTTCGCAGTTGAAGCCACCTGGAACACCACAGCGTAATGGTGTGTCCGGATGTCATAATCGAACCTTATGAGATATGGTGCGATCTATGATGTCTTTTACCGATCTACCGCTATTATTTTGAGGTTATGCATTAGAGACAGCTGCATTCACTTTAGATAGGACACCATCTAAGTCCATTGAGATGACGTCGTATGAATATGGTTTGGCAAGAAACCAAAGTTCTCGTTTCTTAATGTTTGGGGCTGCGATGCTTAAGGCTTCAGCCGGAGAAGCTCGAACCCAAAAGCGGACAAACACATCTTCATAGGATACCCAAAGGTGACAGTTGGGTATACCTTCTATCTCAGATCTGAGGGCAAATTGTTTGTTGCTAAGAACAGGTCCTTTCTCGAGAAGGAGTTTCTCTCGAAAGAATTGAGTGGGAGGAAGATAGAACTTGATGAGGTTGTCGAACCTTTACTTCAACCAGAGAGTGATGCAACACAGAAAGATGTTTTCTGTGGTGCCTACGTCTGCTGAATAGGAAGTTAATGATAGTGATCATGAAGCTTCGGATCAAGTTGCTTTTGAACCTCGTAGGTCGACAAGGATATGTACTACTCCTGAGTGGTACGGTAATCCTGTCTTAGATACCATGTTGTTAGACAACAATGAACCTACGAACTATGGAGAAGAGATGGTGGGCCCGTATTTCGACAAATGGTTAGAAGCCATGAAATCCGAGATAGGATCCATGTATCAGAACAAAGTATGGACTTTGGTGGACTTGCCCGATGATCGGTGAGCCTATTGAGATAAATGGATCTTTAAGAAGAAGACGGACGTGGGCGGTAATGTTACCGTCTATGAAGCTCGACTTGTGGGAAAGAATCTTTTCACAAGTTCAAGGAGTTGACTACGATGAGAATTTCTCACCCGTAGTGATGCTTAAGTCCGTCGGAATCATGTTAGCATTAGCTGTATTTTTTGATTATGCAATCTGACAGATGGATGTCAAAACAAGTTTTCTTACTAGTTTTTGTAAGAAAGAGTTGTATGTGATACAATCAAAGTTTTGTCGATCCTAAGGATGCTAAAAGGTATGCTGGCTCCAGCGATCCTTCTATGGACTAGAGCAAGCGTCTCGGAGTCGGAATGTATGCTTTGATGGAGTGATCAAAGCTTTTAGGTTTATACAATGTTTGCTAGAAACTTGTATTTACAAGAAAGTGAGTGGGAGCACTACAACATTTCTGATAAGTATATGTGGATGACATATTGTTGATTCGAAATGATGTAGAATTTCTGGAAAGCATAAACGGGTGTTTGAAGAGTGATTTTCAAAGGAAGACCTGGATAAAGCTGCTTACATATTGGGCATCAAGATCTATAGAGATAGATCAAGATGCCTGATGATACTTTCAAAGAACGCACACCTTGACATGTTTTTGAAGGAGTTCAAAATAGATCAGTCAAAGAAGGGGTTCTTACCTGAGTTGTAAGGTGTGAAGTTGAGTAAGACTCAAAGCTTGACCACGGCAGAAGAAAGAGGAAGGACGAAGGTCATCCCCTATGCTTTTGTCATAGGCTCTATACGGTATTTCATGCTGAGTACCGCACCTGATGTGTGCCTTGCCACATGTCTGGCAAGAGGTTACAAAGGTGATCTAGGAGTGGATCACCAGATAGCGGTCAAAATTATCCTTAGAGGAATAAGGAAATGTTTCTCAGTTATGGAGGTGATAAAGAGTTCGACGTAAAGAGTTACGTCGATGCAAGCTTAACACCTATCCGGATAGCTCTGAGTAGAGATACCAGATATGTATAATGGAGCAACAATTTGGAATAGCTCCAAGTGGAACGTGGTAGCAGCCTCTACGATATGACATAAAGTTTTGCGAAATACATAGGGATGTGAATATTGCAGACCTGTTGACTACAACCTCTCTCACAAGCATAACATGATCAAACCCAGAACTCATTGAGTGTTAATCACATAGTGATGTGAACTAGATTATTGAGACTAGTAAACTCCTTGGATGTTGGTCACATGGCGATGTGAACTGTGAGTGTTAATGTGAACTAGATTACTGACTCTAGTGCAAGTGGAAGACTGTTGGAAATATGCCCTAGAGGCAATAATAAATTAGTTATTATTATATTATATTTCATTGTTCATGATAATCGTTTATTATCCATGCTAGAATTGTATTGATAGGAAACTCAGATACATGTGTGGATACATAGACAACACCATGTCCCTAGTAAGCCTCTAGTTGACTAGCTCGTTGATCAATAGATGGTTACGGTTTCCTGACCATGGACATTGGATGTCGTTGATGACGGGATCACATCATTAGGAGAATGATGTGATGGACAAGACCCAATCCTAAGCCTAGCACAAGATCGTGTAGTTCGTATGCTAAAGCTTTTCTAATGTCAAGTATCATTTCCTTAGACCATGAGATTGTGCAACTCCCGAATACCGTAGGAGTGCTTTGGGTGTGCCAAACGTCACAACGTAACTGGATGGCTATAAAGGTGCAATACGGGTATCTCCGAAAGTGTCTGTTGGGTTGGCACGAATTGAGACTGGGATTTGTCACTCCGTGTAACGGAGAGGTATCTCAGGGCCCACTCGGTAGGACATCATCATAATGTGCACAATGTGACCAAACAGTTGATCACGGGATGATGTGTTACGGAACGAGTAAAGAGACTTGCCGGTAAGGAGATTGAACAAGGTATCGGGATACCGATGATCGAATCTCGAGCAAGTATCATACTGATAGACAAAGGGAATTGTATACGGGATTGATTGAATCCTTGACATCATGGTTCATCCGATGAGATCATCGTGGAGCATGTGGGAGCCAACATGGGTATCCAGATCCCGCTGTTGGTTATTGACCGGAGAATTGTCTCGGCCATGTCTGCATGACTCCCGAGCCCGTAGGGTCTACACACTTAAGGTTCGATGATGCTAGGGTTATAGGGAATAGATGTACGTGGTTACCGAATGTTGTTCAGAGTACCGGATGAGATCCTGGACATCACGAGGAGTTTCGGAATGGTCCGAAGGTAAATATTTATATATGAGAAGTCATCATATGGTCACCGGAATAATTCGGGGGGTTACCAGTATTGTACTGGGACCACCGAAGGGGTTCCGGGGGTCCACCTGCCCCGGAGGGCCCTATGGGCTATGTGTGGAGAGGGACCAGCCCCTTAGTGGGCTGGGCGCCTCCCCCTAGGGCCCATGCGCCTAGGGTTTGGGGAACCCTAAAGGGGGGCGCCCCCTTGCCTTGGGGGGCAAGGCAACCCCCTGGCCGCCGCCCCCTCCTTAGATTGGATCTGAGGGGGCTGACCGCCCTCTCCCTTGCCCCTATATATATGTGGGGGGTGGGAGGGCAGCCGCACCCAAGTTCTGGCACAGCCCTCCCCCTCTCCCAAGCCCTCCTCCTTTCCCGCGGTGCTTGGCGAAGCCCTGCAGGATTGCCACGCTCCTCCTTCACCACCATGCCATCGTGCTGCTGCTGGACGGAGTCTTCCCCAACCTCTCCTTATCCCCTAGCCGGATCAAGGCGTGGGAGACGTCACCGGGCTGCACGTGTGTTGAACGCGGAGGCGCCGTTGTTCGGCGCTTAGATCGGAATCAACTGCGATCTGAATCACTGCGAGTACGAATCCTTCATCCGCGTTCTTGCAACGCTTCCTCTTAGCGATCTATAAGGGTATGTAGATGCACTCTCCTTCCCCTCGTTGCTAGATTACTCCATAGATTGATCTTGGTGATGCGTAGAAAATTTTAAATTTCTGCTACGATCTCCAACAGCAACAGGGGGCCCATGAGGTAGGGGGCGCGCCCCCCACCCTCATGGAGAGGTGGTGCCCCCCTGGCCTTCATCTTTTGCAGGTATTTTTCATATTTTCTGAAAAGTTGCTCCGTGAAGTTTCAGGTCATTCCGAGAACGTTTGTTTCTATACATAAAAAACACCATGGTAATTCTGCTGAAAACAGCATCAATCCGGGTTAGTTCCATTCAATTATGCAAGTTAGAGTCCAAAACAAGGGCAAAAGTGTTTGGAAAAGTAGATACGATGGAGACGTATCAACTCCCCCAAGCTTAAGCCTTTGCTTGTCCTCAAGCAATTCAGTTGATAAACTGAAAGTGATAAAGAAAAACTTTTACAAAATCTGTTTGCTCTTGTTGTTGTAAATATGTAAAGCCAGCATTCAAGTTTTCAGCAAAGATTATAACTAACCACATTCGCAATAATGCTTAGGTCTCAAGTTTACTCATATCAATAGCATAATCAACTAGCAAGCCATAATAATAAATCTCGGATGACAACACTTTCTCAAAACAATCATAATATGATATAACAAGGTGGTATCTCGCCAGCCCTTTCTAAGACCGCAAAACATAAATGCAGAGCACCTTTAAAGACCAAGGACTGACTAGACATTGTAATTCATGGTAAAAGAGATCCAGTCAAGTCATACTCAATGTAAATTAACAATAATGAATGCAAATGACAGCGGTGCTCTCCAACTGTTGCTTTTTAATAAGAGGATGATGACTCGGCATAAAAGTAAATAGATAGGCCCTTCGTAGAGGGAAGCATGGATTTGTAGAGGTACCAGAGCTCGGTTTTGAAACAGAGGTGAATAATATTTTGAGCGGTATACTTTCGTTGTCAACATAACGACCAAGAGATGGCGATATCTTCCATGCTACACACATTATAGGCAGTTCCCAAAGAGAATGGTAAAGTTTATACTCCCCCTTCCACCAACAAGCATCAATCCATGGCTTGCTCGAAACAACGAGTGCCTCCAACTAACAAGAGTCCCAGGGGAGTTTTGTTTGCAATTATTTTGATTTAGTTTGCATAAAGCATGGGACTGGGCATCCCGGTGACCAGCCATTTATCTCGTGAGTGAGGAGCGGAGTCCACTCCTCTTGAGAATAACCCGCATAACATGGAAAATACAGACATCCCTAGTTGATATATGAGCTATTAGAGCATACTAAACAGGATATTTATTTGAAGGTTTAGAGTTTGGCACATACAAATTTACTTGGAACGGCAGGTAGATACCGTATATAGGTAGGTATAGTGGACTCATGTGGAATAACTTTGAGGTTTAAGGAGTTTGGATGCACAAGCAGTATTCCCGCTTAGTACAGGTGAAGGCTAGCAAAAGACTGGGAAGCGACCAGCTAGAGAGCGACAACAGTCATGAACATGCATTAAAATTAATCAACACCGAATGCAAGCATGAGTAGGATATAATCCACCATGAACATAAATATCGTGAAGGCTATGTTGATTTTGTTTCAACTACATGCGTGAACATGCGCCAAGTCAAGTCACTTAAATCATTCTGAGGAGGATACCACCCTATCATAGCACATCATAACTATCTCAATAGCATGTTGGCACGCAAGGTAAACCATTATAACTCATAGCTAATCAAGCATGCCACAAGAAACTATGATCTCTAATTGTCGTTGCAAACATGTTTATTCATAATAGGCTGAATCAGGAATGATGAACTAATCATATTTACAAAAATAAAAGAGGTCGAGTTCATACCAGCTTTTCTCATCTCAGCCAGTCCATCATATATCATCATAATTGCCTTTCACTTGCACGACCGAATGATGTGAATAATAATAATAGTGCACGTGCATTGGACTAAGCTGGAATCTGCAGGCATTCAATAAACAGGAGAAGACAAGGCAATATGGGCTCTTTTGTCAGATAAGCAATAATGAATATAAGAGCCACTTCAACAATTTAATTATGGCCTTCTCCTATCGACCCCCAAGGAAAAGAAAAGAAATAAAACTATTTACACGGGAAAGCTCCCACCAAGCAAAAGAAGAACATGAAATATTTTTGGGTTTTCTTTTTAACTACTACTACAAGCATGGAAATTAAACTGATTAAAAGCTACAACTAATTTTTTTTGTTTTTCTTAAGGTTTATTAAACACACAAGAAGAAAGCATAAAAAGGAAAATAAACTAGCATGGATGATACAATGAAAAAGTATGAGCACCGACATCTAGCAATGAGTGTGTGAACATAAATGTAATGTCGGTGGGAAATACGTACTCCCCCAAGCTTAGGCTTTTGGCCTAAGTTGGTCTATGGCCACGGCTGGCCTGGCGGATATCCATAATAGGAGTTGGGGTCGTACTGAGATGCAGCGGCTATTGCTTGCTGAGCTGCAGCATGGCGACGAGCGGCCTCCGCTCTCCTCTCGTACTCATCTGCCTCCTCTCTGGTAACGGTATATCTTCCTCTTGCCTGATAATCAAAGAAGGCAGGACCATGGAGAGTAATATGGACAGCACGACGTCTGTCAAAGATTAGTCGATACTAGAGAGGCGATTCATTCCTCTCGACAAACTAATGGTGAACCATAGCATTAAAGTCTAAGTAAGCAGGAGGTAATTCAATATCATCTTCGCGTATGGCTACAGCAAGAAAATTAGCTATGTGGGCTGCATAAATTCCACCAAAGAAATCTCCATTAAATCTATTAAGATGCAACCTACGTGCAACAATGGCTCCTAAATTATAAGATTTGTCTCCTAACACAGCACTCCGAAGAATACTGAGGTCAAGGACACACATGTGACATGCATCATCTTTACCATTAATGCATCTACCTATGAAGAGAGCAAAATAATGTATAGCAGGAAAGTGAATGCTCCCTATGGTGGCTTGTGTTATATCTCTAGATTCTCCTACAGTTATGCTAGCAAGAAAATCTCTAAATTCAGATTTGTGAGGATCCCTTATACTACCCCATTGTGGAAGTTTGCAAGCAGTGGTAAAATCCTCTAAGTCCATAGTGTAAGAATTATCATAAAGATCATACAGGACAATTGGAGAATTATGTGAAGTTGAAAATTCAAACCTCCTCACAAAGGTACTGGTGAGGTTGTGATACTGGCTGCACTTCTCTTCCTCGAAGCTCACGAGATCAGCGTTACGCAAATATGCGTTGAATTCTTCCTTAATTCCCGCTCGATCCATAAAATTCTCAGAAGGCCATTCACAAGGACGCACTGGAGCGTCTCTTGGTGGCTTATCATCAGCATCACGCATTGCAAGCATGGGTCCTTGCTTCCTTGAAGAACCACCTTGGAACATTTTCCTAAGCATATTTCTTCCTCTAAAAAAATTCTGAATTTTTTTAGTAACTTCAAAATAAAGGTAAACCAAACTCAATAATATTGATAGCAACTACTCCTACAATTGCCTAGGGCCTACATCATGCATCAAAACTACTTGGAACCATATAAATTCGACATGCAAGCTCAAGAACAGGGTCACCTAAGCAACAAAAATTTGCAATGAATAAAGCACTAGAACAAAAACTAATTGGACCAATGGAGGAGTCACATACCAAGGAACAATCTCCCCAAGCAGTTTTGTGAGAGGTGATTTGAGCAAGGAGATCGAAAATGGCAGCAAAGTGAGCTAGAATTCATGCTTGAGCTGGATATTCATGTTTGTGGGAGGAAGAAGGAGTGTATGGGTGCAGGAATAAGTGGAGGAGGGCCAGCGTGGGCCCACGAGGTAGGGGGGCGTGCCCAGGGGGGTAGGGCACGCCCTCCACCCTCGTGGGTAGGTGGTTGACCCCCTGCTGTGTTCTTAGTGCCAAATATTCTCAAATATTCTAGAAAAAATCATATTTAAATTTCAGGGCATTTGGAGAACTTTTATTTTCGAGGTATTTTTATATTGCACGGATAATCAGATAACAGATAGAAAAATATATATTTTTATTTTATTTAATATAAATAATAGAAAGTAAAAGTGGGGTACAGAAGGTTGTGCCTTTTAGTTTCATCCATCTCATGATCATCAAAAGGAATCCACTAACAAGGTTGATCAAGTCTTGTTAACGAACTCATTCCGAATAACATGGAACCAGAGAAATTTCGAATAACACTATGTTACCTCAACGGGGATATGCACATCCCCAATAATAAGAATATCATATTTCTTCTTGACAGTAGGAAGAGGAAATTCAAAACCTCCAAATATAATCGATGACATTATTCCAATAGAGTTGATACTATGAACTTGAGGTTGTTTCCTCGGAAAGTGTACCGTATGCTCATTACCATTAACATGAAAAGTGACATTGCCTTTAGTGCAATCAATAACAGCCCCTGCATTATTCAAAAAGGGTCTTCCAAGAATAATAGACATACTATCGTCCTCGGGAATATCAAGAATAACAAAGTCCGTTAAAATAGTAACGTTTGCAACTACAACATGCACATCCTCACAAATACCGACATGTATAGCAGTTGATTTATCAGCCATTTGCAACGATATTTCAGTAGGTGTCAACTTATTCAAATCAAGTCTATGATATAAAGAGAGAGGCATAACACTAACACCGGCTCCAAGATCACATAAAGCAGTTTTAACATAGTTTCTTTTAATGGAGCATGGTATAGTTGGTACACTGGGATCTCCAAGTTTCTTTGGTATTCCACCCTTAAAAGTATAATTAGCAAGCATGGTGGAAATTTCAGCTTCTGGTATCTTTCTTTTATTTGTAATAATATCTTTCATATACTTAGCATAAGGATTGGTTTTGAGCATATCAGTTAATCGCATACGCAAAAAGATAGGTCTAATCATTTCAGCAAAGCGCTCAAAATCCTCATCATCCTTTTTCTTGGATGGTTTGGGAGGAAAAGGCATGGGTTTCTGAACCCAAGGCACTCTTTCTTTACCATGTTTCCTAGCAACAAAGTCTTTCTTAGCATAACGTTGATTCTTTGATTGTGGGTTATCAAGATCAACAACAGGTTCAATTTCTATGTCATTATCATTACTAGGTTGAGAATCATTATGAACATTATCATTAACATTACCACTAGTTTCAGGTTCATTACCAGATTGAGTTTCAGCATCAGAAATAGAAATATCATTTGAATTCTCAGGTGTTTCAGTAATAGGTTCACTAGAAGCATGCAAAGCCCTATCATTTTTCTTTTTCTTCTTTTTAGAAGGACTAGGTGCATCTATATTATTTCTCTGAGAATCTTGCTCAATTCTCTTAGGGTGGCCTTCAGGATACAAAGGTTCCTGAGTCATTCTACCAGTTCTAGTAGCCACTCTAATAGCATTATCATTATCTTTACTATTCAATTCATTGAGGAAATCATTTTGAGCTTTAAGTACTTGTTCTACTTGAGTGGTAACCATAGAAGCATGTTTACTAATAAGTTTAGGTTCACCTTTTACATTAGCCATATAGTCACCCAAGTGTTCAAGCATATTTGAATTGTATTTCAATTGTCTACCAAAATAAGCATTAAAATCTTCTTGTTTAGCCATAAATTTATCAAACTCATCTAAGCATGGACTAGCAAATTTAGTAAATGGGATTTCAGCTTTATCATATCTGTAGAGATAATTTACCTTTACTACCCGTGTCGGGTTATCAAGACCATGAGTTTCTTCAATAGGTAATGGATTAAGATTATATGTTTCTTCAACAGGCGGTAAATTAAGACAATGTATTTCTTCAATAGGAGGTGAATTCTTAGCATCTTCAGCTTTAATACCCTTTTCTTTCATAGATTTCTTTGCCTCTTGCATATCTTCAGGACTGAGAAATAGAATACCCCTCTTGTTCGGAGTTGGTTTAGGAATAGGCTCAGGAATTGGCTTCGGAGGTGTCCAATTATTTTCATTTGTCAACATATTATTCAATAGAATTTCAGTTTCATCTGGTGTTCTTTCCCTGAAAACAGAACCAGCACAACTACCCAGGTAATCTCTGGAGGCATCGGTTAGTCCATTATAAAAGTTATCAAGTATTTCATTTTTCTTAAGAGGATGATCAGGCAAAGCATTAAGAAATTGGAGAAGCCTCCCCCAAGCTTGTGGGAGACTCTCTTCTTCAATTTGCACAAAATTATATATATCCCTTAAAGCAGCTTGTTTCTTATGAGCAGGGAAATATTTAGCAGAGAAGTAATAAATCATATCCTAGGGACTACGCACACAACCAGGATCAAGAGAATTAAACCATATCTTAGCATCACCCTTTAATGAGAATGGAAATATTTTAAGGATATAAAAGTAACGAGTTCTCTCATCTTTAGTGAATAGGGTGGCTATATCATTCAATCTAGTAAGATGTGCCACAACAGTTTCAGATTCATAACCATGAAAAGGATCAGATTCAACCAAAGTAATTATATCAAGATCAACAAAGAATTCATAATCCTTATTAGTAACAAAGATAGGTGAAGTAGCAAAAGCAGGGTCAGGTTTCATTCTAGCATTTAGAGATTTCTTACTCCATTTAGCTAATAACCTTTTGAGTTCATTTCTATTTTTGCAAGCTAAAATAGCTAAAGAAGCTTCTTGATCAAAAACATGACCCTTAGGAATAACAAGCGATTCTTCATCATCACTTTCATCAGTATCATTAGATTCAATATTTTCAATTTCTCTAGCTCTAGCAAGTTGTTCATCAAGAAATTTACCAAGTGGCACAGTAGTATCAAGCATAGAAGTAGTTTCATCATAAGTATCGTGAATAACAGAAGTGGCATCAGCAATAACATGTGACATATCAGAACGAATAGCAGAAGCAGGTGTAGGTGTCGCAAGCTTACTCAAAACAGAAGGTGAATCAAGTGCAGAGCTAGATGGCATTTCCTTACCTCCCCTCGTAGTTGACGGATAGATCTTGGTTTTTGGATCTCTCAAGTTCTTCATAATGATAAGCAGATATATATCCCAAGTGACTCAAAGAATAGAGCTATGCTCACCGGCAACGGTGCCAGAAAATAGTCTTGATAACCCACAAGTATAGGGGACCACAACGGTTTTCGAGGGTAAAGTATTCAACCCAAATTTATTGATTTGACACAAGGGGAGCCAAAGAATACTCTCAAGTATTAGCAGCTGAGTTGTCAATTCAACCACACTTGGAAACTTAATATCTACAACAAAGTATTTAGTAGCAAAGTAATATGATAATAGTGGTAACGGTAACAAAAGGTAACGGTAGTAAAAGCAATGTTTTTGGTATTTTGTAGTGATGATAGCAATAGCAACAGGAAAGTAAATAAGCGAAGAACAATATATGGATAACTCGTAGGTAATGGATCGGTGATGGAGAATTATGCCGGATGCAATTCATCATGTAACAATCATAACCTAGGGTGACACAGAACTAGCTCCAGTTCGTCAGTGTAATGTAGGCAGGTATTCCGAATATAGTCATACGTGCTTATGGAAAAGAACTTGCATAACATATTTTGTCCTACCCTCCCGTGGCAGCGGGGTCCTTACGGAAACTAAGGGATATTAAGGCCTCCTTTTAATAGAGAACCGGAACAAAGCATTAACACATAGTGAATACATGAACTCCTCAAACTACGGTCATCACCGGTAAGTATCCCGATTATTGTCACTTCGGGGTTAACGGATCATAACACATAATAGGTGACTATAGACTTGCAAGATAGGATCAAGAACACTCATATATATATATATGAAAACACAATAGGTTCAGATCTGAAATCATGGCACTCGGGCCGTAGTGACAAGCATTAAGCATAGCAAAGTCATAGCAACATCAATCTCAGAACATAGTGGATACTAGGGATCACACCCTAACAAAACTAACTCGATTACATGATAGATCCCATCCAACCCATCACCGTCTAGCAAGCCTACGATGGAATTACTCATGCACGGCGGTGAGCATCATGAAATTGGTGATGGAGGATGGTTGATGATGACGATGGTGATGGATTCCCCTCTCCGGAGCCCCGAACGGACTCCAGATCAGCCCTCCCGAGAAGTTTTAGCTCTTGGCGGCGGCTCCGTATCGTAAAACGTGATGATTTCTTCTCTCTGATTTTTTTCTCCCCGAAACACAATATATGGAGTTGGAGTCGGAGAGGCAACAGGGGGCCCACGAGGTAGGGGGCGCGCCCTAGGGGGGCAGGCACGCCCCCACCCTCGTGGAGAGGTGGTGGGCCCCCTGGCCTTCATCTTTTGCAGGTATTTTTCATATTTTCTGAAAAGTTGCTCCGTGAAGTTTCAGGTCATTCCGAGAACGTTTGTTTCCACACATAAATAACACCATGGTAGTTCTGCTGAAAACAGCGTCAGTCCGGGTTAGTTCCATTCAAATCATGCAAGTTAGAGTCCAAAACAAGGGCAAAAGTGTTTGGAAAAGTAGATACGACGGAGACGTATCAACTACCAAGGGTCATCTGATGACGAATGTGCTTGGAACATATGAAAGGGGGTAAGCACTCATAGAAAATTGGCAAACTATTGTGAACATCACACGTTTGGCTCTTGTGTTGAACCCCAAAAGGTCTATGAGGCGCTCGAGGATCCAGATTGGCTCAATGCCATGCATGAAGAACCCAACAATTTCGAGCACAACAAGGTGTGGAGATTGGTGCCAAGGCTAACGGGGAACCATAATGTCATTGGAACCAAGTGGATATTCAAGAACAAGCAAGATGCTCATGGAATTATTGTTCGCAACAAGGCTCGCTTGGTAGCACAAGGCTACTCCCAAGTCGAGGGTGTCGACTATGGTGAAACCTTTGCTCCCGTTTCTCGCCTTGAATCTATCCGTTTGTTGATTGCTTATGCTTCTCATCATAACTTCAAGTTGCAACAAATGGATGTGAAGAGTGCTTTTCTTAATGGTCCTATTAATGAGTTGGTGTATGTCAAACAGCCCCCCGGGTTCGAGGATCCCCATTTCCTCGATCATGTGTACCAACTCGATAAGGCACTCTATGGCCTTAAACAAGCCCCACGTGTGTGGTATGACCACCTTACCGAGTTGTTGCAAGATCATGGGTTTGAAATTGGGAGATCGACCCCACTCTTTTTACTAAGAAGGTCAAAGGGGAGTTGTTTGTGTGCCAACTATATGTTGATGATATTATCTTTCGTTCCCCTAACACAGCTTTCAATGAGGAATTTGCCGCTCTCACGACCTCAAAGTTCAAGATGTCCATGATGGGAGAATTGAAGTTCTTTCTCGGGTTCGAAGTCAAGCAAAGAAGAGAAGGAACTTTCATCAACCAAGCCAAATACACTCAAGACATGCTCAAGAGATTCAAGCTAAGTGATGTCAAGTCGGCGTCCACTCCAATGCCCGTCAAATGCCAACTTGACATAGATCCCAATGGTAAAGTGGTGGATCAAAAGGTATATCGCTCCATGATTGGCTCCTTGCTTTACCTTTGTGCATCTAGACCGGATATCATGTTGAGTGTGGGAATTTATGCACGGTTTCAAGCCGCACCTAAGGAAAGCCACTTTGTGGCGGTCAAGCGAATCTTTCGATAGTTGGCTCATACCCCAAACTTTGGCTTATGGTACCCAAGAGGAGCAAACTTCAACCTTGTAGGCTATTCGAACTCAGATTGGGCGGGAGACAAAGTGGATAGGAAGTCCACTTCCAGAGGGTGCCAATTTCTTGGTTGCTCTTTGGTGAGTTGGTCTTCTAAGAAGCAAAGCTATATGTCTCTCTTGTCCACCGAAGCAGAGTATGTGGCCGCCGGTAATTTTTGTGCTCAACTTCTATGGATGAGGCAAACTTTAAAGGATTACGGTGTCATTTGTGACAAGGTGCCTCTTTGGTGTGACAATGAAAGTGCCATCAAGATTTCTCTCAACCCCATGCAACACTTCAAGATGAAGCATATTGAGATACGATATCACTTCATCCGAGATCATATTAGGCGAGGGGAGATCGAGCTCAACTATGTCAACACTCATGATAACCTTGCAGATATATTCACGAAGCCTTTGGATGAACCAAGATTTCGCGAGTTAAGGCATGAGCTAAATATCATTAACTCAAGCAATGTGGCTTGAACCCTTGCACACCCCACCACACTCAACTTGATGTCTTGTTTAGGTGTAGGCATGGACATAGGGGGAGTGTTGTTCTCTCAATGAACTCTCCCTCCCCCATTATGCATAAATTGATCAACTCTTTCACATTAGCCATTTTTGATGGTACTTGTGCTTCAAAGATGAGTTTTGGTCATGGGCCCAAGGTTAAAATCTTTGCAGTGCCATACCTTTACACTCAAACATAGGTGGTCTCGACCACCGCCCTCCCTTTTTGAAGGGAGTTGGCTTTGGTTTTCTTTGGTCCTTGTGGTTCTTGCCTTAGTCTTGTGTTAGGCCCTAGGTGTTGTGGTCTCCAAGTTGTGGTTTCTCTCGTTGGTTGCCTTGTGCCCTCTTTGAGATCACCACACCATATTCCAGTGACGTGCTCCATCCCAAGCCTTTCTCCTTCTCCTAAACCATCTAATCCAATTGCACACATTTGATCTTGGTTCGGGTAATGCTGACTGGGCTGTACAACCGGTGGCCCGGGCGGTTCAACCGCTGGTACACTCGGGTTGTACCGTCCTAGGAGGACTCCCAGGGGTGCTGAGCGGTTCCACCACTCGACCCCAGGTTGTGCTTCTGGCCTGTACTACTGGCTGGTTACATGCGGTACTACCGCTGCCTTCTAGGCGACGAAAGTACTGCCCGCAACCGCTGGCACGTACCAGGAAGCGGTACAACCGTTCCTTGGAGCGGTACAACCGCTTCGCATCTACAAGCATATAAATAGGGTCAGGGCTGAAGGGTTTTCCTTTCCCTTCATCCCCTGTCCTCCCCCATCTCTTGCCCTAGCCGCCGGTCGCCATTGCCCCTGCCCCGGAGTGCTTGTCGCGCTCCGGATCCATGGGCTCTCCGTGGATGTGCTCCGTGGAGGCCCCCTCCTTCCCGATCTCTTACCATGTATGCCGATAATGCCTTGTTTTCTTTGTTCTAGGGTTCCTCCCTTCTTCTAGGGCATTACTTGACACTCCGCGTTTATTGGACAAACTATTGGGTGGAAGATATCTATATTTGTCTCATGCTTGGTTTGCATTTCTTAGAAGTTAGCATATTGTTAGGTTGATTCAAACTCGTGGGTAGTCCTTCTCTACTCGTGGGTAGTCCTTCTCCAACTGGTAGTACTACTTTCCCAGCGGTTCTACCGCCTCCCAGGGCGGTACAACCGCTGGAGTGGTACTACCGGTCGTACAACCGTCGTGTCTGAACCACGTAGCACTGCTCTATCTTCTCTGTGTTGCAATCAATCTATTCCTCTATTCGTGTGTGCAATCCTCTCATCTTTGCTGGGTTTCTAGTGCTCTTCTCATGTGTGTCTGTGTGTGGAGCTGGCTCTGGTTCTCGCTCTGCTACTTGCAAGACCAAGAAGAGGGCTAGGAGACTCAAGCGCCCAGTTGAATCTGATGAAGAAGAAGAGGTTGTGATTCCCACCAAGCCCACTCGCCGTGAGAAGTCTGCCGCTGCCAAGCAACGTGTGGTTATGCCCTTGCACCAATGGAAAGCCAAGGATTGGGAAGCCTTCTGTTCAAAAAATCCCTACGAGGTTCCCATTGCGCCCCGTTGGATCACCATTCAGTTTCTAAATGAGATGCAAGTGCGAATTGTTCATGAACTCTTTGAGCATAATAAGAATAGGTATGCCAAGCAGTGGACCATTGATCTTGATCATTGGAGGAGCAACTTGGAGTATTTTGGTGAAGCTTTGGCTCTCTATGAGAAGTTTGATCTGGTTAAGCTCATGTCAGTAAACTGCGACTTTGATGTTTAGCTTATCCATCAGTTTTATGCCACTGTTCATTTTGGAGAAGATGAAGCTTGTACACTCACATTCATGTGCCGTGATGAGCTCTTTCAAGTACCTTGGAGGCTTTCTGCAATGCTATTGGGTATGGCGGTACCGGCCTTGAAGGAAATGGTGGCATTCGTCCTCACGACCATCCTGATTCCATGCCTAAGGAGAATCTTGCCCCTCTATACATTCGGGGCCATGGTATTATTGGAGAATCCAAGGATCTTGAGAAGGTCTATGACATCATGCATTGAGTGTTTCGCAATGTGCTTTTGCCCAAGGTGGGAAATCAAGATGAAGTCCATGGCTACCTTGCTGACTTGATGGTTGCTATGAAGACCAGGGTGGGCTCTGGAGCAACGTTTGATGTGTCCAACTGGATGTGGCATGAGATGTACAACATGGTCATCTACAAAAAGGTCCCTATTTATGCTCTGTTTGTCATGTGCTTTCTGAACTCAGTTTGAGCTGTTTGCCGTCCTGGAGAGCTTCTCACGTCTCCAGATAACCTCACCGTGCATGAGGTCAAGCAGCTCAAGAAGAAGAAGCATGTTGAGCCTCGCTTTCCTGCCAATGATCCCGAGGATGTCTATGCTACTTCAGATGATGAGGATTTTGAGCTGGGTCACGGGGCCAAGCCCTCTTGGGTGACCAAGCTCACTGCTAAAGTGAAGAAGACTTTCTGCCTCCAGACTGACATTCAAAAGAAGTTGTATGAGGCCCATGTCAATGAGAAGCGTGCCAGGCATCGTCAGATTGCGATGATGAAGCACCTCAACATGCCAGTTCAGAGTGGCTCTAAGAAGAGCATCACATCGGAGGAGCGGTGGATCTCGGCGCACAGTACTTGGTCTAATGATGCGGCTCCTCGCCAACCCTCCACCTCCTTTGCTGCTGATGATGATATCATGGAGGACCCAGATCGGGATGTTGATGAGGAGTCTACTGATGATGAGGACCCAGATGCGACCGAGGAGTCAGAGGAGGACTACCGAGCTCTGGGGCGCTAGTTTTGCTCTTTTCCTTTTTGGTGTCTTGATGCCAAAGGGGGAGAGAGTTATGATAGGTCTTGGGATTTGCATGGGATTTTCTTTGTTGGGTTTGTGTTTTGTTCTTTTGTGCATCACGTTGAACTTTAGTTTGTGGACCTTGTTGCTTATCTCGTCTTGCATGGTGTGAGACGTGTGCTCCTCTATTTGTCACTATTGTCACTAATGTCGTTTATTTACCCGTTATAGTCTTTACTCTCTTATTATGTGCTTATTGCTTATCTTCGCTTATCTAGTAGGGTGGTGGGTCTATAAAATCTAGGGGGAGTCTTGCCCCTAATGTGTGCATTTGCATTCCAATAGCAATATCAAATTAGGGCATGCATCTAGGGGGAGTCCCGTCTATATGTTTTAGATGTCTCTCTTGCAAATCATGTTATTGTCATCATCCACGAAAAAGGGGGAGATTGTAAGGGCATTTCCCTACTTTGTGTTTTGGATGATGATGACGACCCTTTGTTGGTCTAATCTTGTGCTAAGTGCTTCAGGTTCTTGGTGATTAGGCTTACATCGGCTTGCTATTCTCTTTGGAAGGAAAAGATCGAAGACGGTGTTTTTCTACGTGTTTATCTCTTTGGTCATAGGGAACCCGTACTATTAAGAGGGAACCCCTTTTCCCAATGCTCACCTCCAGGCCATCACGTCTGCATGCTCGGATCATGCACCGCCATTCCTCCTTGGGGACACGTAGGTGCGGTGGCGCCCGTCCTTCAAGTTTGAAGATTTCTGGCTTCGACTACCTGGTTTTAAGGAAACGGTGGTCGCGGCCTGGAACAAACCAGTGCAGTCAACCAATGCAATCCGCAAGATTCACATCAAATTGACACGGATTGCAAAGGCCCTCAAGAATTGGCAAAGAGATACAGTTGGAGTCATCAATACTCAGATTAGCATAACAAAGGAGGTAATCTGGAGGCTTAACGTGGCCAAGGAGGGGAGGTCCCTCTCCCCTGCAGAGCTGGAGCTAAGACGCAGGCTTAAGCTTTCTTATCTCGGCCTCCTTTCCTTCTAGAGGGTTAAGCTGTGCCAGCGTGCACGGCTCACGAGTATCAGGCTGGGAGATGTCAACTCTAAGTGTTTCCATGCCAAGGTGAATGGGCGCCGGCGGAAAAACTACATCCAGACGCTGCACTCGGACCATGGCGTTGCCATCACGGCAGAAGATAAGGAGCAAGTGCTCCTTTCCCACTTCCAAGACCATTTGGGCACCCCCACGCCACGTCTCTCAAGCTTAATTTGGGATAACCTCGAGATAGCCTCGCATGATCTTTCGGAGCTAGATGCTCCTTTTGATGAGGACGAGATAAAAGACACGGTTTTCTCGCTGCCCTCTGTCAAAGCGCCTGGCCCAGACGGGTTTATTGGAGCCTTCTTTAAAGCATGCTGGGAGATCATCCGAATTGACGTCGTTCAAGCAATACTCCAGCTTGCTAATCTCCACGGAGACGGTGCCTCCCTCATCAACTCAGCGAACATCATTTTGCTCCCAAAGAAAGCGGACGCTCGAGTGGTCGGAGACTACAGACCTATAAGCCTCATTCATAGCCTTTCCAAGATCTTCTCCAAGCTCCTCGCCAATAGGCTGGCCCCGCTCCTGCCAACGCTGGTCTCCAAATGCCAAAGCACCTTCGTGCAGAAAAGCTCCATCCATGACAACTTCTTGCATGTCCAGAATCTCATAAAGGACCTGCATCGTCGGAACATCCCGGGCCTCTTCCTCAAGCTGGACATTTCAAAAGCCTTTGACTCCGTCAATTGGGCCCTCCTGCTGGAGGTCATGCAACGCCTCGGCTTTGGGCAGCGGTGGTGAGACTGGATATGCCTCTCCCTGTCTTCCTCTTCTTCAAGAGTGCTGCTTAACGGAAACCCCGGAAGGATGTTCAGACATGCAAAGGGCCTCCGTTAGGGAGATCCAGTATCTCTGATGCTTTTCATCCTCGCCATTGACCCTCTTCAACAGATCCTACAGCTCGCCTCCCGACGCGGCATCCTCAAACCCATTTGTGCAAGAACGACCAGATGTAGGATCTCCCTTTACGCTGACGATGCAGACATCTTCGCGAACCCAGACAAGGATGAGCTCCACGCGATTTCTGCAATCCTGAAGACCTTTAGGGAGGCTAGTGGACTGATCACAAACTTGAGCAAGACCGAGATCTTCCTGATCAGATGTGCCGACATTGACCTCCAAGATGTGCTATCAGTCTTCCCTGCCAAGATCGCCACCTTCCCGGGACGCTACTTGGGGCCCCCCTGCATTATCGCCGCCTTAAAGGGGTTGATCTACAACCCTTCATCAATAGGTTCGCAGGCAGACTACCAGGATGGAAAGGAAAGCTTCTCAAGAAGCCTGGCAGGATGGCATGATACGTCCTTTTTGCATCATGCTTTTATATCGATATTTATTGCATTATGGGCTGTTATTACACATTATGTCACAATACTTATGCCTATTCTCTCTTATTTTACAAGGTTACATAAAGAGGGAGAATGTTGGCAGCTAGGATTCTGGGCTAGAAAAGGAGCAAATATTAGAGACCTATTCTGCACAGCTCCGAAAGTCCTGAAACTTCATGGAAGTCCTTTTCAGAATATATAAAAAATACTGAGCGCAAGAAGTTCACCAGGGGGGCCACACCCTGCCCATGAGGGTGGGGGCGCGCCCTACCCCCTGTGCGTGCCCCCTACCTCGCGGGCCCCCTGGTGGCCCTCCGATGCCCATCTTCTGCTATATGGAGTCTTTCGATGAGGAAAAAAAATCATAAGCCATCTTTCCGGACGAGACTCCGCCGCCACGAGGTGGAACCTTGGCAGAACCAATCTAGGGCTCCGGCGGAGCTAATCTGCCAGGAAAACTTCCCTCCGGGAGGGAGAAATCATCGCCATCGTCATCACTAACGATCCTCTCATCGGGAAGGGGTCAATCTCCATCAACATCTTCACCGGCACCATCTCCTCTCAAACCCTAGTTCATCTCTTGTATCCAATTCTTGTCTCCAAGTCTGGGATTGGTACCTGTGGGTTGCTAGTAGTGTTAATTACTCCTTGTAGTTGATGCTAGTTGGTTTATTTGGTGGAAGATCACATGTTCAGTTCCTATATGCATATTAATACCCCTCTGATTATGAACATGAATATGCTTTGTGAGTAGTTACGTTTGTTCCTGAGGACATGGGAGAAGTCTTGCTATTAGTAGTCATGTGAATTTGGTATTCGTTCGATATTTTGATGAGATGGATGTTGTCTCTCCTTTAGTGGTGTTATGCGAACGTCGACCACATGACACTTCATCCTTATTTGGGCCTATAGGAAGGCATTGGGAAGTAATAAGTAGATGATGGGTTGCTAGAGTGACAGAAGCTTAAACCCTAGTTTATGTGTTGCTTCGTAAGGGGCTGATTTGGATCCACATGTTTCATGCTATGGTTAGGTTTACCTTAATACTTTTGTTGTAGTTGTGGATGCTTGCAATAGAGGTTAATCATAAGTGGGATGCTTGTCCAAGTAAGGACAACACCCAAGCACCGGTCCACCCACATACCAAATTATCAAAGTACCGAACGCAAATCATATGATCGTGATGAAACCTAGCTTGAGGATATTCCCATGTGTCCTCGGGAGCGCTTTTCTCTATATAAGAGTTTGTCCAGGCTTGTCCTTTGCTACAAAAAGGATTGGGCCACCTTGCTGCACTTTATTTACTTCTGTTACTTGTTGCTCGTTACCAATTATCTTATCACAAAACTATATGTTACCTATAATTTCAGTGCTTGCAGAGAATACCTTGCTGAAAACCGCTTATCATTTCCTTCTGCTCCTCGTTGGGTTCGACACTCTTACTTATCGAAAGGACTAGATAGATCCCCTATACTTGTGGGTCATCAAGGCACTTTTCTGGCACCATTGCCGGGGAGTGAAGCGCCTTTGGTAGGTGGAATTTGGTAAGGAAAAATTTATATAGTGTGCTGAAATTTACTGTCACTTGTTACTATGGAAAGTAATCCTCTGAGGGGGCCGTTTGGGGTATCTTCACCCCGACCAGTAGAGCAAAGATTTGCTCCTCAACCTACTGAACCTACTGAAAATGAAAATGTCTGCTTTGAAATTCCTTCGGGTATGTTAGAAAAACTGCTAGCTAATCCTTTTGCAGGAGATGGAACAAAGCATCCTGATGAGCACCTAATATATGTGGATGAAGTTTGTGGATTATTTAAGCTTGCAGGTGTGTTCGGAGATGTTATTAAGAAGAAGGTCTTCCCTTTATCTTTGAAGGGAGATGCATTGACATGGTATATGCTACGTGATGATACGGGGTCATGGAACTACAAATGATTGAAATTGGAATTTCATCAGAAGTTTTATCCTATGCATCTTGTTCATCGTGATCGCAATTATATATATATATATATAATTTCTGGACTCGCGAAGGAGAAAGCATCACTGAAGCTTGGGGGAGGCTTAAATCAATGTTATATTCATGCCCCAATCATGAGCTCTCAAGAGAAATGATTATTCAAAAATTTTATGCTTGACTTTGTGATAACAATCGCACCATGCTCGATACTTCTTGTGCTGGCTCTTTTATGATGAAGACTATTGAATTCAAATGGGATTTATTGGAAAGAATTAAACGCAACTCTGAAGATTGGGATGTCGACGAAGGTAAGGAGTCAGGTATGACACCTAAGTATGATTGTGTTAAATCTTTTATGGATACTGATTTTTTCTCGTAAATTTAGCACTAAATATGCACTTGACTCTGAGATAGTAGCCTCTTTCTGTGAATCTTTTGCTGCTCATATCGATCTCCCTAAGGAGAAGTGGTTTAAATATCATCCTCCCATAGAAGTGAAAGTAGTTGCACCAATTAAAGTTGAAGAAAAGACTATCACTTATAATGATCCTATTGTTCCTACTTCTTATGTTGAGAAACCACCTTTCCTTGTTAGGATAAATGATCATGCTAAAGCTTCAACCGTGGTTCGTAAAAGCAATATTAGAACTTATACACCTCCTGAGCAAATTAAAGTTGAACCTAATATTGCTATTGTTAAAGATCTCTTGGCTGATAATATTGATGGGCATGTTATTCATTTCTGTAATGAAACCGCTAGAATTGCCAAACCTTGTGCTAAAGATAAACATAGACCTATGGTAGGCATGCCTGTTATTTCTGTTAAAACAGGAGATCATTGTTATCATGGCTTATGTGATATGGGTGCTAGTGCTAGTGCAATACCTTTTGACTTATACAAAGAAATTATGCATGACATTGCACCTGCTGAGTTAGAAGATATTGATGTCACAATTAAACTTGCCAATAGAGATACTATTTCACCAATGGGAATTGTTAGAGATGTTAAAGTCTTGTGTGGGAAAACTAAATATCTTGCTGATTTTCTTGTTCTTGGCTCACCACAAGATAGCTTTTGTCCCATTATTTTCGGTAGACCCTTCTTGAACACTGTTAATGCTAAGATAGACTGCGAAAAGGATGTTGTTACTATTGGTTTGGGTGATATGTCTCATGAGTTCAACTTTTCTAAATTTCGTAGACAACACCGTGAAGAGGAATTGCCTAGTAAAGATGAAATTATTGGTCTTGCTTCTATTGTCGTGCCTCCTAGTGATCCTTTAGAACAGTATTTGCTAGACCATGAAAATGATATTTTTATGAATGAAAGAAGGGAAATAGATGAAGTATTCTTTAAACAGGAACACATCCCGAAACACAATTTGCCTATTGAAATCCTAGGGGATCCTCCTCCACCCAAGGAGGAGGAGGAGGATCACCCTAGGATCACCCGTATTGGGAGAAGTGCCACTTTATGGTTAATGAAGGTATTGTCTTGGGGCATAAAGTTTCTGAAAGAGGTATTAAAGTTGATAAAGCTAAGGTTGATGCTATTGAAAAGATGCCGTGTCCCAAGGACATCAAAGGTATGAGAAGTTTCCTTGGTCATGCCGGTTTTTATAGGAGGTTCATTAAGGACTACTCGAAAATTTCTCGACCTCTGACTAATTTATTAAAAAAAGATATACCATTTGTTTTTTATGATGATTGCATAGAAGCATTTGAAATACTTAAGAAAGCATTGATCTCTGCACCTATTATTCAGCCACCTGATTGGAATTTACCCTTTGAAATCATGTGTGATGCTAGTGATTATGCTGTAGGTGCTGTTCTAGGGCAAAGAGTTGATAAGAAATTAAATGTTATTCAATATGCTAGTAAAACTCTAGACAATGCTCAGAGAAATTATGAAACTACTGAAAAAGAATTCTTAGCAGTTGTATTTGCTTGTGATACATTCAGACCTTATATTGTTGATTCTAAAGTAACTACTCACATGGATCATGCTGCTATTAAATATCTTATGGAAAAGAAAGATGCTAAACCTAGACTTATTAGGTGGGTTCTCTTGCTACAAGAATTTGATTTGCATATTATTGATAGAAAGGGAGCTGAGAACCCCGTTGCAGACAACTTGTCTAGGCTAGAGAATGTTCTTGATGACCCACTACCTATTGATGATAGCTTTCCTGATGAACAATTAAATGTCATAAATGCTTCTCATACTGCTCCATGGTATGCTGATTATGCTAATTGTATTGTTGCTAAATTTATACCACCTAGTTTCACATACCAGCAAAAGAAAAGGTTCTTTTATGATTTGAGACATTACTTTTGGGATGACCCACATCTTTATAAAGAAGGAGTAGATGGTGTTATTAGACGTTGTGTACCTGAGCATGAACAGAAACAGATCCTACGCAAGTGTCACTCCAAAGCTTATGGAGGACACCACGCTGGAGATAGAACTGCACATAAGGTATTGCAATCCGGGTTTTATTGGCCTACTCTCTTCAAGGATGCCCGTAAGTTTGTTGTATTTTGTGATGAATGTCAAAGAATTGGTAATATTAGTAGACGTCAAGAAATGCCTATGAATTATTCACTTGTTATTGAATCATTTGATGTTTGGGGCTTCGATTATATGAAACCTTTTCCTGCCTCTAACGGTTACACACATATTTTAGTCGCTGTTGGTTACGTTACTAAGTGGGTAGAAGCTATTCCAACTAGTAGTGCTGATCATAACACTTCTATTAAGATGCTTAAAGAAGTTATTTTTCCGAGGTTTGGAGTCCCTAGATATTTAATGACTGATGGTGGTTCACATTTTATTCACGGTGCTTTCCGTAAAATGCTTGCTAAGTATGATGTTAATCATAGAATTGCATCTCCTTATCACCCTCAGTCTAGTGGTCAAGTAGAATTGAGTAATAGAGAGCTCAAATTAATTTTGCAGAAGACTGTCAATAGATCTAGAAAAAATTGGTCCAAGAAACTTGATGATGCATTATGGGCCTATAGAACTGCATATAAAAATCCTATGGGCATGTCTCCGTATAAAATGGTTTATGGAAAAGCATGTCACTTACCTCTCAAACTAGAATATAAGGCTTATTGGGCTATTAAAGAGCTCAGCTATGATTTCAAACTTGCCGGTGAGAAGAGGTTATTTGACATTTGCTCACTTGATGAATGGAGAACCCAAGCCTACGAAAATGCCAACTTGTTTAAAGAAAAAGTCAAAAGATGGCATGACAAAAGAATACAAAAGCGTGAGTTTAATGTAGGTGATTATGTATTATTATACAACTCTCGTTTAAGATTTTTTTTGCAGGAAAACTTCTCTCTAAATGGGAAGGTCCTTATGTTATCGAGGAGGTCTATCGTTCCGGTGCCATAAAAATCAACAACTTCGAAGGCACAAATCCGAAGGTGGTGAACAGTCAAAATGTTTCAGACTCCGAAAAGGAATAGGTATGTGGTACGATAAGTAAACCGACTCCAAAATAGTTCTAATGGAAATTTCCTTCCGTTTTGGAATATTTAGAAAAATAGAAAAATAAGAAGCAGTCCAGGAAGGACACGAGGGCTCCGCGAGGGTGGAGGGCACGCCCTACCCCCTGGGCGCGCCCCCTACCTTGTGGGCACCTCGTGTGCTCTCCGGACTCCGTTTTCTTACACGTCACGTATTTTGGTCGGTAAAAATTCATTATATAACCTCCCGAAGGTTTTGACCACCGTATCACGCAAAAATCTCATGTTCTTGTTTCGAGCTATTTTCTGCCAGGGTTGTCAAAGCCAAGCATCATGTCGTCTCCCTCCTCCTCCAACAATGAGGGCAACGATGCTTGGCTAATGAAGATAGAGCTGAAGAGAGAAGAACCCATGGAGATCAACAAGGATGAAGGGATCAAGAAGGCCACAGAGGACCAAGTTCTGGCAACAGAAGACATCCTTCAACTTGATCACAATCTTCTTACCCCAACTAAGATCGAAGCTTTCAAGATGATTGAGCTAGCTCGAATACAAAACAAGTATCTCACATGTGAAAATATTTTGTTGAAGGAGCATATCATCGCACTCAAGGGCATTATCCGCAAGTTCGAAGACCTCCTACGCTCGATGTGCGACTACCCTTCATCATCACCATCTTCTTCACCAACAAAGGAGACATAATCACATGGGTATGGGCACTCCCCATGGCAACTGCCAAGCTTGGGGGAGTGCCCCGGTATCGTATCACCATCACTTTTATCCTTACCATTTTTCTTACTTCGGTTCTTTTGATAATATCTTGATCTAGTAGCATAAAGTTTTTAGTATGATCTAGTTGTGAGTTTTGCTTTATGATCCTTCTATGTAATCGAGTCCGTGAGCTATATATAATGAAGATTAGTGTTGAGTCAAGGGCTTGATTATTTTCCCATGATCTTGAGTGAATAAAAGAAAAGAGAAATAATAAAAGGAAATAAAAGAGATCATATGGATCTTATCGAGAGTAATGAGCTCACATAGAAAGAGTATGATGAATAAAAGTTGTTGAGAGTTGACAAACATAGTTTTGGTCATCGTTGCAATTAATAGGAAGTAATAAAGAAAGAGAGGTCTTTACCTATAAATATACTATCTTGGACATCTTTTATGATTGTGAGCACTCATTAAAATATGACATGCTAAAGAGTTGACATTGGACAAGGAAGACAACATAATGGGTTATGTTTTCTTACATCTGAGATAAATTATATTGTCATGGATCATCCAACATGATTGAGCTTGCCTTTCCCCCTCATGCTAGCCAAATTCATCGCACCAAGTAGAGATACAACTTGTGCTTCCAAACACCCTTAAACCAGTTTTGCCATGAGAGTCCACCATACCTACCTATGGATTGAGTAAGATCCCTCAAGTAAGTTGTCATCGGTGCAAGCAATAAAAATTGCTCTCTAAATATGTATGACTTATTAGTGTGGGAGAAAATAAGCTTTATACGATCATGTGATATGGAAGAAATAAAAGCGACGGATTGCATAATAAAGGTCCATATCACAAGTGGCAATATAAAGTGACGTTCTTTCGCATTAAGATTTTGTGCATCCAACCATAAAAGCACATGACAACCTCTGCTTCCCTCTGCGAAGGGCCTATCTTTTACTTTTATCTCCTGCCTTGCACAAGAGTCATGGTGATCTTCACCCTTCCTTTTTAAATTTTATCTTTTGGCAAGCACAACATGTTGGAAAGATCCTGGTATATATGGCTAATTGGATGTGAGTTTTCATGAACTATTATTGTTGACATTACCCTTGAGGTAAAACGTTGGGAGGCAAAACTATACGCCCCTATCTTTCTCTGTGTCCAATTAAAACTCCATACCCATAAGTATTGCATGAGTGTTAGCAATTGTGAAAGATTATATGATAGTTGAGTATGTGGAATTGCTGAAAAGTTCTTATATATTGACTCTTTCCTATGTTATGAAAAATTGCAATTGCTCCAATGACTGAGATTATAGTTTGTTAGTTTTCAATGAAGTTTATGATTCATAGTTGAAATTGTGATTGAATTGTTACTCTAGCATAAGAGATCATATGACAAGAATTATATAAGTTGCTGTTCTAAGAATGATCATGATGCCCTCATGTACATATTTTATTTTTATCGACACCTCTATCTCTAAACATGTGGACATATTTTTCGATTTTGGCTTTCGCTTGAGGACAAGCGAGGTCTAAGCTTGGGGGAGTTGATACGTCCATTTTGCATCATGCTTTTATATCAATATTTATTGCATTATGGGCTGTTATTACACATTATGTCACAATACTTATGCCTATTCTCTCTTATTTTACAAGGTTTACATAAAGAGGGAGAATGCCGGCAGCTGGGATTCTGGGCTGGAAAAGGAGCAAATATTAGAGATCTATTCTGCACAGCTCCAAAAGTCCTGAAACTTCACGGAAGTCATTTTCAGAATATATAAAAATACTGAGCGCGAGAAGTTCACCAGGGGGGCCACACCCTGCCCACGAGGGTGGGGGCGCGCCCTACCCCCTGGGCGCGCCCCCTACCTCGTGGGCCCCCTGGCGGCCCTCCGATGCCCATCTTATGCTATATGGAGTATTTCGATGAGGAAAAAATCATAAACCATCTTTTCGTACGAGACTCCGCCGCCACGAGGCGGAACCTTGGCGGAACCAATCTAGGGCTCCGGTGGAGCTGATCTGCCGGGGAAACTTCCCTCCGGGAGGGGGAAATCATCGCCATCGTCATCACCAATGATCCTCTCATCGGGAGGGGGTCAATCTCCATCAACATCTTCACCCGCACCATCTCCTCTCAAACCCTAGTTCATCTCTTGTATCCAATTCTTGTCTCCATGTCTGGGATTGGTACCTGTGGGTTTCTAGTAGTGCTAATTACTACTTGTAGTTGATGCTAGTTGGTTTATTTGGTGGAAGATCATATGTTCAGATCCTATATGCATATTAATACCCCTCTGATTCTGAACATGAATATGCTTTGTGAGTAGTTACGTTTGTTCGTGAGGACATGGGAGAAGTCTTGCTATTAGTAGTCATGTGAATTTGGTATTCATTCGATATTTTGATGAGATGTATGTTGTTTCTCCTTTAGTGGTTTTATGCGAACGTCGACCACATGACACTTCACCCTTATTTGGGCCTATAGGAAGGCATTGGGAAGTAATAAGTAGATGATGGGTTGCTAGAGTGACAGAAGCTTAAACCCTAGTTTATGCGTTGCTTCGTAAGGGGCTGATTTGGATCCACATGTTTCATGCTATGGTTAGGTTTACCTTAATACTTTTGTTTTAGTTGCGGATGCTTGCAATAGAGGTTAATCATAAGCACCGGTCCACCCACATACCAAATTATCAAAGTACCGAACGCGAATCATATGATCGTGATGAAACCTAGCTTGACGATATTCCCATGTGTCCTCGGGAGCGCTTTTCTCTATATAAGAGTTTGTCCAGGCTTGTCCTTTGCTACAAAAAGGATTGGGCCACCTTGCTGCACTTTATTTACTTTTGTTACTTGTTGCTCGTTACCAATTGTCTTATCACAAAACTATATGTTACCTATAATTTCAGTGCTTGCAGAGAATACCTTGCTGAAAACGCTTATCATTTCCTTCTGCTCCTCGTTGGGTTCGACACTCTTACTTATCGAAAGGACTACGATAGATCCCCTATACTTGTGGGTCATCATGGCACTCGCTTAGTCTGTCCTCACGGCCATGGCCACCTTCCACATCACAACCCTCAACTTGTCGAAGGGGATGCTTAGAAAGATCGACAAAATCATTCGGGGCTTCATCTGGCAAAAAGAGGACCAAGCTCAGACTTCGGGAGGTCACTCCCTTGTTAACTGCAAGACCGTCTGTCGTCCAAGGCATCTGGGTGGTCTTGGGATCATGGACCTGGAGAGATTTAGTCGTGCCCTGTGCCTTCGGTGGCCTTGGCTGCAATGGACTGACCCAGAAAGGCCATCGGTGGGATCGGAGCTGCCGTGTGACGAATCAGATATGAGCCTCTTTCGCGAATGTACCTCGATTACGCTGGGCAATGGGCAGAAGGCGCTGTTCTGGCATGACAAGTGGACCGGCTATGGTCCGCTCAAGCTTCTTGCTCCACAACTCTACAAGATTGCCTCAAGAAAGAACAGATCAGTGCACAACGAGCTCATGAACGAGAACTGGATCAGGGCGGTGGCTAGACTGCAGACCATTCAGCAACTGGGTGAATTCATGTCTCTTCCGAATCACATTAGTCAAATCACCCTCCTCCCTAACCAAGACGACACCATCCATTGGAACTTAACCACCTCGAGGACATACTCGGCCTCCTCTGCCTATGGCGCGCAGTTCCTTGGCTCCTACTCTCGTTTCGACACAACCAAGGTCTGGTCTGCAAACGCTGAGCCCAAGTGCAAGTTCTTTGCTTGGCTTGCTCTACACAGAAGAATCCTCACTACGGATATGCTGGCTGTGAGGGGATGGCCTCATGAGCCCAGATGCATGCTCTATCTCCAGCAGCCTGAAACAGCAACTCACCTCTTCAAAGACTACCCCTTCATGGTCGGTCTGGAACCAGGTGAACACCTGGACTAACGAAGGCGTTCCTATCTCGCGCTTCCTCCCCGAGCCAGGAAACGTGTCAGACTGGTGGGACAAGACTCTCATTTCACAGCCCAATCAAGCGCGCAAGAGGCGAAGTGGAAGAATCATCTACACGATATGGTCCATATGGAAGGAGCAAAATAGGCGGGTGTTCATGGGACTAAGGTTGACGCATCGCGAGGTGGCGGTTCTAGCCCTAGACGCAATCAATCAACGCGACCTGGCATTTGCTGGTAGCTTGCCAACCGCAGGCATTGGTTAATCTAGTTCTAGGTTGGTTTTCTTGTGGTTTCTGCGACGTTCCCTAAAAACGCCCGCCCCTCTGTAAATTCCGTCCTTTCGACATCTCTTCTATACGACTGTAGCAGCGATGATTTCCGGATCAGCAACGGCGGCCGGGGCAGGAGGCCTTGTGCGCCTGCCAACTCAGGTCCTGTCTGGCTTGTTGGACACTCTAACAACGTTGTTAACAACAGAGGTTAACCCGACAAATCAAGCTCAGCATAACATGGAAGTTGCAAAGCTGTGAGATGAGATAGCTCAAGCCAAGGAAGTTATGGTGGCTGAGAACACTAGGATGACTATGGAGCGAGCTGCTCTAGATGTGCAGGCACAACGAATTCAGGCAGAGTCCTTCCGTCTCACGTTGGATCAGAATGCTTCAAACGAAGTCATGAGGAGGAGGCATCAGACTCGTCTACCTTCGGTTTATGAGGCGAGAAACCTGTTTAACATGCCTGGAGCGGGGGCCAGCAACCCGTCGGAGGTGAGCCGGGCAGCCGAAGCACCTGGTACTGGAGCACCAGTTCAGCCACGGGCGGTAGACCCGCCACGTTTGAATAATACTCCACCTCAGTATGTTCCGACACCTCCAGGTCATTATTCTAACCCGTTGGATAATATGATTGCTGCGACAACACGACTGGCGGCTCTACCAGTTGATGGTGAGTCCCCAATGGAATAGAGACGCCGAGGGACAGAGAGCTTCTTTAGACGGCGTTGGCAGCAAGCAGCTTATTCTTACAGTCGTGAGCAAGTTCATTCAACTCCTCGTCCAAGCCGTAGTTATAGCAGACACATTGACTCCCCGGCGGTCTCAAGAAGTGAACGGCGTCTTAACCCGCCCCATGGACATGACCCGGCATGCTGTGGTGCTAATGCTCAGACTTTGGTGGATCAAGGTCGAGCGCGTCGGGAGGCTAAGCTAGGGCTCAGTACGCGGCTCATAAACATTCTCCGGCGTATCCAACGACTTCAGTAGAGGCAGGCGTAACCTCCAGAACCTTGGGTGTGCCATGTTTAGTGCCAGCTCTACGGAACGAGCGTTTGCCCAAGGATTTCAAGGGTCCTCGTAAGGTGCCTAACTACACAGCTGACTTGCCCCCTGAAGCATGGGTTGAGAGTTATGAGATGGCCATGAATCTGTTGGATGTTAGCGATGCTGCGTGTGCTAAATATTTTACCACGATGCTGGATGGAACGACCCGTACTTGGTTGAAAGGGTTGCCTGCCAACTCCATTGGATCATGGGCCAAGTTAAAAGTGTCGGCGTTCTGGGAACAGGGATACCCAGACTTGCCTGCCTGCGGCCTGCGGCGTGGCTCCACCAGCGGCCTGTACGACCCATCTTCATTAGCAAACACTCAATACCCTCGCGAGGGGCCAAGCCTCGCGAGGCGGATGACGCAAGACCTCCTCAGGGGCGGCCATGACAACCGGAGCGGAGAGATCGAGGCAAGGGACACCTCGCGAGGTTTCTGTGACGCAAGCCATGACGACCGGAGCCAGGCAGGCGCTAGGCAGGCGCCAGCGTGCGCAGTGTCCTTGGTTCCTCTTTGGTGCTAAAGAGGCAAGCACAGGCGAGGAGTCCCGAGGCATCAGGCAAATGTTTCCATATCTGTGCAACAAGACCAAGACCAGCAGGACGGAGGTCACCGTGGAGCCCAAGACAGCGTCACCACCAAAGCCTTTGGCAGGCGAAGACTACATTTGTCAGGATAACTGTACTAGTTGTCTCCCTTCGAATTTGGCCATTGTGGGATCCCTTCCCGCTCAATATTTGGGAAGAGGACCAGGGCCTCTATAAATAGGACTAGCCACCACCATAGCAAAGGGGGGAGGACCCAGATCATCCCCAACCACACAAGTTCACCAAGCACAAGAACACCTCTCCTCAGGAGGCTGTTCTTCCCTTGTAACTGTTCATCCTCAGCCCTAGAGGCAATCTACCACACCACACTGGAGTAGGGTATTACACCACAACGGTGGCCCAAACCAGTAAAAATCTTGTGTCTCTTGTTCTTTGGGTCCGTTGAGCTAGGCTTTGAGATCATGCTGAGTGCGAGCTAGAGAGGGGGGAGATCTACGTGCGCACCCCAGTGTTCGAACCTCAAGGGTTTTGCCGGAACCCGAAATCCGACATTTGGCGCGCCAGGTAGGGGTGCGCTTAAGCTTTCCCCTTCGTCAATCTGCGCTTCACCACTCCACCAAGTCCATGGCCGACGTCACCGGACCCGCGCTGAGCGCCGGGCCGCCCTCGCCACCCGCGTCACTCAAACAGCCCCCGTCGGCGGGCCTCCCCGTTGTTCTCCGTCACCCGCCGCCAACGCCTGTCGGATTTCAGGTTCCGGCAAACCCTTGAGGTTCGAACACTGGGGTGCGCGCGGAGATTTCGCTTCCTACCTACCTGCACCCCTCCACCTCGCTAAGATCTAAGCTATGGAAAGAACAACACAAGGGACACAGGGTTTATACTGGTTCGGGCCACCGTTGTGGTGTAATACCCTACTCCAGTGTGTGGCGTGGTGGATTGCCTCTTGGGCTGATGATGATGATTGATACAAGGAAGAACAGCCTCGCGAGGGTCCGTTCTTAGCTGGGGTGATTAATACCCTACTCCAGTGTGTGGCGTTCAGCCACCCTTCTCTCTCTCTCTCTCTCTCTGATCGAACCCCCTCTCTAAAGAACCTCTTCTCTCAGAAAACCTCCTCTCTAGAACCTCCTCTCCAGAACCCCCTGTCCAGAACCTCCTCTCTCTGTGGGTGGCTGGTCCTATTTATAGAGGCCCTGGTCCTCTTCCCAAATATCGAGCGGGAAGGGAGCCAACAATGGCGGGCTAATTTGAAGGGGGACAGCTAGTACTAGCTACCCTGACAAAAGTAGTCTTCACCTGCACAAAGCTCTAGTGGTGACGCCGTCCTGGGCTCCATGATGACCTCCGTCTTGCAGTCTTTCTGGTCTTGGTCTTGTTGCACCGAAATGGCAACCTTTGCCTGATGCCTCGGTACTCCGCGGCTGCGCTTGTGTAACACCCCGGATATGGCTTTCCCAATTTGTACTCCAACTCTTGCCGTTTCCGGCGTTAAGTTATTTTATTTTCTCGGGTTCGGGTCTTTGTCTCCGTGTGTTGTTATCATTGTCATGCATCTCATATCATGTCATCATGTGCATTGCATTTGCATACGTGTTCATCTCATGCATTCGAGCATTTTCCCCGTTGTCCGTTTTGCATTCCGGCGCTTCGTTCTCCTCCGGTGGTCATTTCTAGCTTTATTTTGTGTGTGGGGATTAAACATTTCCGGATTGGACCGAGACTTGCCAAGCGGCCTTGGTTTAATACCGGTAGACCGCCTGTCAAGTGTCGTACCATTTGGACTTCGTTTGATACTCCAGCGGTTAATCGAGGGACCGAAAAGGCCTCGTGTGTGTTGCAGCCCAACACCCCTCCAAGTTGGCCCAAAACTCACCAAAACCCTCTCCATCATCTAGAGTGTTCGATCACGATCGCGTGGTCGAAAACCGCACCTCATTTGGACTCTCCTAGCTCCTCCTATGCCTATATATAGATCCCCACATTTCAAATCCCGGGCGAAACTCTAGATCCACTCCACGCGCCGCCGCCGGACAATTTTTCCCGGACCGGACGTGTCCGAATCTCCACCCCGCCGCCACGTGTTACCACGCCGTTGGTCCTCGCCGCTGCGCCCACATCGCCGTCCTACCCGCGCGTCGGCCCGCCGGGGCCCGCCGCGCCGAGTCGCCGCGGCCACCGACGGCCCGCGCCGCCCCGCGGCTGCCTCCACGCCGCCGCCTCCTCTCCGTCCTTCCTCTGGCCGGCCACCGCAGCCACGACCTCCGGCGAGTTCCAACTCCAGCGAGCTACAGTGATTCCGGTGGACATCGAAATCCGTGCCAGATCTGGATCTGGATCCCGACGGTTGACTTTTTGCCCGAAACCCTAGCTCATATGCTCCTGTTCATCGCATCATAACTTTGCATCCGTAACTCCGTTTTTGGCATATAGCATATCAAATTGTTCATCTCAGGGAGTACATCATTTCATTCCATTGTATCATTTTCATTTGAGTTCATCTTGATGCCTGAAATGCTGTTAGAAGAGGGCTACTTGAGTTAATTGTCAGATCTGCTGCTCCATTTAGATATTTGTCATTTTTGCCATGATTATTGTGTGCATGATATGCCCATGAGCTCTGCATATGTTTTGTTAAGTGTTTTGCCATCTTTCCAGAGGTGCAACCCATGTACTTTTGTGATGTGTGTGGTGACTAGCACAAGCTTGCAAAGTGAGGCACTTGGTAATGCTGTTTTCAGGGACTTAGCAATTCCACTAAGTCCTTGACCTGTTTATCTCATGTTGCCATATGTTCATGTTGTTTCCTAGTGATCCGTGCCTCTTTTGAGGATGATCAGTAAGGATGTTTTGTTAATCTTGTAGTGCTCTATCCATCCATGTATTTTTTTGCAATTATGGAGCACCCTAGCTTGAGTCAATCGAGCTCTACTTTTGCTACTTCGTGAATCTGGGCAGATTGTCTACTTGTTAGCGATTTTGCCGATGATGTTGTAGTTGATCCGTGCATGCTATGTTATTGTTCTTGCCATGTCTAGCTTGCATTTTGTGTATTCTTGATGGGTGTATGATTAGATTGTCATGACTTGCTCCGTAGTGAGTGCATCGAGCTCGTAAACATGCCTACTTGATATCTGTTTTCAGCATGCTCCAGTTTTCACTAAGTCTGAGAACTGATTATGTTTTTGCCATGTTCACATGCTTGCAATTGTATTTTCTGATCCCTTTTGGCTCAAGGTCACTAAGGGACTTTTGTTAAGATCTTTGAGTAGCTCCATGCCATGCTTTACTTTGCCATGTTCAGGTCCTGTAGCATGTAGTTTTGTTGCTCCGAAGAGTGCTACCTGATCTGAAATTCCAGACAAGTGTTAATTTCACTAAGTCTGAGATCTGTTTGCCATATGCATTTTTGCCATGCTTGTTTGAACCTGTTAATGGATGAATTGGCCGTAGCTCAGTGCTAGACTTTTGTTAAGCATCTTGAGTGCATCCCTGCCATGTATTTTTGTGCCATGTTTGGGTGCTGTGGCATGTTCATCTCATTGCATTTAGATGACAACTTGCTGTAAATCGCAGACCGGTGTCATATTTGATTCGCTTGCCATTTCCAAACCGTAACTCCGATTCCGGTGATCTTTATATCGTTTTCAAGAGATTTCATCTCATCTTTCCAGTGGCACACTTGGATTCCCAAGTTGAGGTCAGGTTCATGCATTCCTTGTCACATCTTGCATATGCATCCCGCATCGCATCCCGCATAGCATATCATCTTTGCATCATATTGTTTGAGCCTTGCTCGTGGTTGATTGTGTCCTTGTTGCTTGTTTGTCTTGTTTGGGTAGATCCGGGAGACGAGTTCACTAACGAGGAGCCCATTGAGTTTGCTTTCGAGGATCCAGTCAACTCTGACAACTGTGCAGGCAAGATGATCATACCCTCGAAATCACTACTAGTGTAAGGCATCTATATACTTGGTAAAGGGTCGAAGGCTCGGCCTCTCGCCTAGTGTTTTGTTCCACTCTTGCCGCCCTAGTTTCCGTCATATCGGTCTTATGTTCCTGGATTTTGCGTTCCTTACGCGGTTGGGTTATAATGGGAACCCCTTGATAGTTTGCCTTGATTAAAGCTTTTCCAGCAATGCCCAACCTTGGTTTTACCATTTGCCACCTAGCCCCTTTTTCCCTTGGGTTTCCGGAGCCCGAGGGTCATCTTATTTTTAGCCCCCCCCCCGGGCCAGTGCTCCTCTGAGTGTTGGTCCGAACTAGAGTCCTGTGCAGCGCCCCCTCGGGGAAACTCGAGGTTTGGTTTTAGTTGTATGGAGCGCTCATCTGAGTGTGCCCTGAGAACGAGATATGTGCAGCTCCTATCGGGATTTGTCGGCACATTCGGGCAGTGTTGCTTGTCTTGTTTTAACCTGTCGAAGTGTCTTGAAGAACCGAGATACCGAGTCTGATCGGAACGTCTCGGGAGGAGGTCTATTCCTTCGTTGACCATGAGAGCTTGTCATGGGCTAAGTTGGGACTCCCCTGCAGGGATTTGAACTTTCGAAAGCCGTGCCCGCGGTTATGGGCAGATGGGAATTTGTTAATGTCCAGTTGTAGATAACTTGAACCTTAACTTAATTAAAAATGAATCAACTGAGTGTGTTACCGTGATGGCCTCTTCTCGACGGAGTTCGGGAAGTGGACACGGTGTTGGAGTAATGTTTGCGCAGGTTGCTCTCTAGTTTCTCGCTCGCGCTTTGCCTCCTCTTCTCGCTCTCTTTTGCGAACAGGATAGCCACCATATTTGCTAGTCGCTTGCTGCAGCTCCACATATATTTTTACCTTGCCTTACCTATAAGCTTAAATAGTCTTGATCGCGAGGGTGCGAGGTTGCTGAGTCCCTGTGGCTCACAGATTACTATTACACCAAATGCAGGGCCTGATGATTCCGCTCTAGGTGACGCGCTCGAGCTCAAGTGGGAGTTCGACGAGGACTCTCAACGATACTATGTTTCCTTTCCTGATGATCAGTAGTGGTGCCCAGTTGGGGGTGATCGGGACCGTGTCGCATGTTGGGTTATCTTTTATTTTGGCGCCGTAGTCGGGCCATGAGTGTTTGGATGATGTAATGTTATTTATGTACCTTGATTGACGTGGCGAGTGTAAGCCAACTCTGTTATCTCCCCTTTATTATTTATATTACATGGGATGTTGTGAAGATTGCCTTACTTGCGACATATGCCTTCAATGCGATTATGCCTCTAAGTCGTGCCTCGACACGTGGGAGATATAGTCGCATCGAGGGTGTAACAAGTTGGTAATCAGAGCCTTCCCCGACCTTAGGAGCCCCATTGCTTGATCGTTTTTAGCAGCCGAGTTGTGTCTAGAAAAATGTTTTGAGTCATTTAGGAAATATATATCAGAGAGTTTAGGAATTCCTTTTACTTCCCAGTCTCCTCATCGCTCTGGTAAGGCATCCTAACGTAGAGTTTTGACTCTTCTCTTCTCAAATTTCACTAAAAAAAATTTAGGATCATGCGAGTCTCTTGGAATCGTTCCGATGGTTTTATGACGAGAACATTGTCTTGGTGCCTTCTGTCAGGGGTTTTGTGGAAGTGTCCCGGGGAGTTGAGCTCTGAGGTGTTGTCCTCATAATTTTATCGTTGCAGTTCTGGAATACCTGAGTTTAGTATGCCGACATCGAAAATCTCTTTTATGCAGTTCGTTGGTGAGATAACCTCGATGCCACCCAGTACTGGGGCGGGAGTTCGGGAGTATCGCCATAACTTGTATAACAGATGCTTTTCGAAGGTTGAGGTAGATGGTTTCCGAAGTTTTTTCTAGGTTATGTGTTGAAGGATGGATACAACTGGATGTAGGATTTGCTAGATTTGGGTGAGATATTATGCTTCCCCTGTATCCCCAACACCTGATTGCATAACCGGAAAGGTTCGGGAGTTTCATAGGTGGGAATTCTCGTAGCTCTAGTTCTTCTTCCACGGATATTGGTTTGAGATTGGGATTTCTTACCGATTATTCGTTCTTGATCCGTACCTTGTTGATTTATTTCTCTACCTAAATTCTAAGTGGCTTCTCAATTTATGGATATGTGACCATTTCAAGAGGAATGCATTCGTTCATTTTGTTCGGATGTGAAGACTATATGTTGCAATTTTCATTCCGTTGGATTCAGCTTCAATATTTGTCTATGAATGTGCTAATGGATGTCAACCTCTTCAGGATGGCTCCTCCAACGCGCACGACTCCGAATCCTGATCCGCCACCACCTCCACCTCCTCCGGAGGCATGGCAAGCTATGATGGCCGCAACCAATGCAAACACATAGTTGATCATGCAAATTCTCCAAGAGCACAATCAAGGCAACCAAGGGAACCAAGGCAACAATCAGAATCACTCTGCTACACTGAACCAGTTCCTTGCTAACGGGCCAAAGACTTTCAGCAATTGTGTTGAGGCAACCGATGCTGACGATTGGCTTGTGGATCTGTGCAAGCATTTCGAGTGCGGTAACGTCAGGCCTGAGGACTTTGTCAAGTTTGCTTCCTTCCAACTCAAAGATCAAGCTGCAGAATGGTTCCAGCAGTACAAGGATTCCAGAGGTGGACGTGTTATCACTTGGGATGAATTCCGTCAATATTTCAGAGCTCACCATATCCCTTAGAGCGTGGTTGAAAGCAAGTGTAAGGAATTCCGCAACCTGAAGCAAGGCTCTTTGTCTGTCTATGACTACAACAAGTTGTTTCAGAAGCTTGCCCGCTTTGCTAAGCAGGACGTCCCTGATGAGAAGAGAATGATATACCAGTTCAGGGGTGGTCTTAGAAGAAATTCAGCTAGCTCTTGTTCTCTTTGAGCCCTTGAGGTACGATGAGTTCTACACATGGCATTGAAGCAAGAGGCCGCTCAATTGAGGTGTGATGCTTCCAAGAAGCGAGTCAAAGATGTTACTCCTTCTTCCTCTACTCAAGTGGCCAAGCAGCAGAAGTATTGGCTTCCTCCTCCTCCGTTTCGTCAGCCGTATCAGCAGAAGAGCAAAGGTGGCAGTGGATCTTCCCACCCACCCAACCCTGGCCTTCAGAACAAGACTTCGTCTCAACCTCCAAGATCGAGTGCTCCGTACCACCATCCGCTTTCAGAGGTCACGTGCAACAAGTGCCAACAGAAGGGTCACTATGCCAACAAGTGTTTCAACCAGAGGCGTCTTCCTCCTCCTCCTCCTGTGAGATCGGCAAGTACAGCTGTGGTCAAGCATAACCCCAAGCACGCCAAGGTCAACTTGATGAATGTAGCTCAGGCAGAGGATTCGTCAGATGTCATCATGGGTAACCTTCCAGTTAACGATATTCCTGCAAAAGTTCTTTTTGACACTGGTGCATCACATTGTTTCATTTCCAAACCTTTTGCATCAAAGTATGAGTGCAATTATCAGTATCTACAAAGTTCCTTGCAAATTGTGTCACCAGGCAAGCAGATGACAGCTAACACCTGCGTCCCGGAGGTTACTATCACCTTGGGCGACTACAAGTTCCTTTCTTCCCCAATTGTTCTTGGTAACTCAGATATTGATCTTATTCTCGGAATGGATTGGCTTTCTAAGCACAAGGCACATCTTGATTGTGCTGCCAGGCAGATTCAGTTGACTCATTCGTCTGAGGATGTAATTGTCTTTGCCGCTCAGGATAATACCATCCGTCTGTTTTCTCTCAATGAGAAGGGTGAACTGGATGCTATCTCGCAAATTCCAGTCGTTTGCGAATATCAAGACGTCTTTCTAGAAGAACTTCCAGGAATGCCTCCGCACCGGCCAGTTGAATTCGTTATTGATCTTGAGGCCGGCACAGAACCTGTGTGCAAGCGTCCTTACAAGCTCGGACCTGAAGAGCTGAAGGAGCTGAAGAAGCAACTCGATATTCAAGAGAGAATGGGTCTCATCCGGCCTAGTTCTTCTCCGTCGGGTTGTGGTGTTCTTTTTGCGAAGAAGAAGAATGGAACGGACCGACTTTGTGTTGATTACCGTCTATTGAACAAGAAGACTATCAAGAACAAATACCCACTTCCCAACATCAATGAGCTGTTCGAACAACTCAAAGGTGCCCAAGTATTCTCCAAGCTTGATCTCCGTATGGGTTATCATCAAATTTGAATCCGTGAGCAAGATATTCCCAAGACGGCTTTCAGGACAAGCTATGGTTCATATGAATACACTGTCATGTCTTTTGGCCTCGTCAACGCTCCTACGACTTTCTCTCGCATGATGAACTTCATCTTCAACGCCTACACCAATGACTTCGTTTAGGTCTATCCCGACGACATTCTGGTTTTCTCGAAGAACAAGGAAGATCATGCCAAGCACTTGCGTTTGGTGCTTGATAAGCTAAGGGAACACCAGTTCTACGCCAAGTTCTCCAAGTGTGAATTTTGGCTCGATGAGGTTCTTTATCTTGGTCATATCATCTCTGCCAAGGGCATTGCCATGAATCCTGAGAAGGTGTCTGCAATTGTGAATTGGGAACCTCCTCAGAACGTGAAGCAACTCCGTAGCTTCCTCGGTCTCCCAAGCTACTGTGGAAGATTCGTTGAAAACTTTTCTAAGATCGCGAAGCCTCTCTCAAATCTTCTCCAGAAGCACGTCAAGTACGTTTGGTCTCCGGAGTGTGACATTGCTTTTAACACTTCGAAAGAGAAATTGATCACTGCTCCAGTTCTGACTCCGCCTGATGAATCCAAGCCATACAAGGTCTTGGCGCAGTATTGATGCAAGAGAAGAAAGTTGTTGCTTATACCTCTTGCCAGTTGAAGCCCAATGAGAAGAACTACCCCACTCATGATCTCGAGTTGGCGGAAGTTGTGCATGCTCTTTTGACTTGGAGAAATCTCTTATTGGGAAGAAAAGTGGACATTTTCACTGATCACAAGAGTCTCAAGTACATCTTCACTCAGCCTAATCTCAACCTCAGGCAAACTCGATGGGTCGAAATGATTCAAGAGTATAATCCGAGTATCGAGTATACTCCAGGCAAGGCCAATGTGATTGCTGACGCATTGAGCAGAAAGGCTTATTGCAACAGTCTTATTCTCAAGCCTTATCAACCCGAGCTTTGTGAAGCTTTCCGCAAACTTAATCTGCAAGTTGTTCCTCAAGGTTTCCTCGCCAACCTTCAAGTCTCTCCTACCTTGGAAGACCAGATTCGCCAAGCCCAGCTTCTTGATGCTATGGTGAAAAAGGTGAAGATTGGGATTGCCAAGAGTCAACCCAACTACAAGTGCTACCGCCTTGATGACAAGGATACTCTCTTCTTCGAGGATCGTATTGTCGTGCCCAAAGGTGACCTCCGTAAAGTGATCATGAACGAGGCTCACAATTCTCTCCTCTCCATCCACCCTGGGAGCACGAAGATGTATTAGGACCTCAAGCAGGCTTATTAGTGGACTCGAATGAAGCGCGAGATTGCTCAATTCGTGAATGAGTGTGATGTCTGCAGAAGAGTGAAGGCAGAACACCAAAGGCCAGCTGGTCTCCTCCAACCTCTTGCCATTCCAGAATGGAAGTTTGACCACATTGAAATGGACTTCGTGACTGGGTTTCCAAAGTCCAAGCGTGGCAATGATGCTATATTCGTTGTCATCGACAAACTCACCAAAGTGGTTCACTTTCTGCCTATCAAAGAGTCGATCACTGCAGCTCAATTGGCAGAACTCTATACCTCTCGAATTGTCTCTCTGCACGGTATTCCACAAGTGATCTCTTCAGACCGTGGCAGCATCTTTACATCCAAGTTTTGGGATTCTTTTCAGAAGGCCATGGGCACCAACATCCGCTTCAGCACAACTTTCCATCCTCAAACTAGTGGTCAAGTCGAGCGTGTCAACCAGATTCTTGAAGATATGCTCAGGGCTTGTGTGATCTCCTTCGGCATGAAGTGGGAGGATTGTCTTCCTTATGCTGAATTCTCCTACAACAACAGTTTTCAAGCAAGTTCAGGCAAGACCCCATTTGAAATTCTGTATGGCAGGAAGTGCCGTACCCCTCTCAACTGGTCTGAAACTGGTGAACGTCAGCTTTTGGGTAATGATTTAATCACGGAGGCAGAGGAAATGTGCAAAGTCATTCGAGCTAACCTCAAAGCAGCCGAATCCCGCCAGAAGAGCTACTATGACAGTAAGCACCATGATTTGGCTTTCGAGATCGGAGATCATGTTTACCTCCGCGTCTCTCCAATGAAAGGTACTCGTCGCTTCGGTATCAAAGGGAAGCTTGCCCCTAGATACGTGGGACCTTTCAAGATTGTCAGCAAGAGAGGCGATCTCGCCTATCAACTCGAGCTTCCTTCAAACTTTGCAAATGTTCATGATGTGTTCCATGTCTCTCAGCTTCGAAAGTGCTTCAAGACTCCTGACCGCACCGTCAACTTCGAGGACATTGAGCTCCAAGAAGATCTCTCTTATCGTGAGCACCCAGTTGCTATTCTCGAAGAGACTGAACGCAAGACTCGCAACAAGTCAATCAAATTCCTCAAAGTCAAGTGGTCACACCATTCCGACCGTGAAGCTACCTGGGAACGCGAGGATCTCCTCCGTTCTGAATACCCGGCATTCTTTCAGTCCTAGATCTCGGGACGAGATCCTTTCGTAGTGGTGGAGTGTTGTAACACCCCGGATATGGCTTTCCCAATTTGTACTCCAACTCTTGCCTTTTTCAGCGTTAAGTTATTTTATTTTCTCGGGTTTGGGTCTTTGTCTCCATGTGTTGTTATCGTTGTCATGCATCTCATATCATGTCATCATGTGCATTGCATTTGCATACGTGTTCATCTCATGCATTCGAGCATTTTCCCCGTTGTCCGTTTTGCATTCCGGCGCTTCGTTCTCCTCCGGTGGTCATTTCTAGCTTTCTTTTGTGTGTGGGGATTAAACATTTCCGGATTGGACCGAGACTTGCCAAGCGGCCTTGGTTTACTACCGGTAGACCGCCTGTCAAGTTTCGTACCATTTGGACTTCATTTGATACTCCAACGGTTAACCGAGGGACCGAAAAGGCCTCGTGTGTGCTGCAGACCAACACCCCTCCAAGTTGGCCCAAAACCCTCTCCATCATCTAGAGCGTTCGATCACGATCGTGTGGCCGAAAACCGCACCTCATTTGGACTCTCCTAGCTCCTCCTATGCCTATATACAGATCCCCACATTTCAAATCCCGAGCGAAACCCTAGATGCACTCCACGCGCCGCCGCCGGACAATTTTTCCCGAACCGGACGTGTCCGAATCTCCACCCCGCCGCCACGTGTTGCCACGCCGTTGGTCCTCGCCGCCGCGCCCACATCGCCGTCCTGCCCGCGCGCCGGCCCACCTGGGCCCATGAGGGGCCCTCCCGGCCCGCGCGCCGCCCGCGCGCAGCCTCGCCTCCTTGCCGCCGCCTCTCCCGAGCTGCATCGCCGCGCCGGAGCGCGTGCCGCCCGGGTCCGGCGACCTCGCCGACCTCGGCCGCCGCGCCGAGTCGCCGCGGCCACCGCTGGCCCGCGTCGCCCCGCGGCTGCCTCCACGCCGCCGCCTCCTCTCCGTCCTTCCTCCGGCCGGCCACCACAGCCACGACCTCCGGCGAGTTCCAACTCCGGCGAGCTAGAGTGATTCCGGTGACATCGAAATCCGTGCTAGATCTGGATCTGGATCCCGACGGTTGACTTTTTGCCCGAAACCCTAGCTCATATGCTCCTGTTCATCGCGTCGTAACTTTGCATCCGTAACTCCGTTTTTGGCATATAGCATATCAAATTGTTCATCTCAGGGAGTGCATCATTTCATTCCATTGGATCATTTTCATTTGAGTTGATCTTGATGCCCGAAATGCTATTAGAAGAGGGATACTTGAGTTAATTGTCAGATCTGCTGCTCCATTTAGATATTTGTCATTTTTGCCATGATTATTGTGTGCATGATATGCCCATGAGCTCTGCATATGTTTTGTTAAGTGTTTTGCCATCTTTCCAGAGGTGCAACCCACGTACTTTTGTGATGTGTGCGGTGACTAGCACAAGCTTGCAAATTGAGGCACTTGGTAATGCTGTTTTCAGGGACTTAGCAATTCCACTAAGTCCTTGACCTGTTTATCTCATGTTGCCATATGTTCATGTTGTTTCCTAGTGATCCGTGCCTCTTTTGAGGATGATCAGTAAGGATGTTTTGTTAATCTTGTAGTGCTCTATCCATCCATGTATTTTTTTGCAATTATGGAGCACCCTAGCTTGAGTCAATCGAGCTCTACTTTTGCTACTTTGTGAATCTGGGCAGATTGTCTACTTGTTAGCGATTTTGCCGATGATGTTGTAGTTTATCCGTGCATGCTATGTTATTGTTCTTGCCATGTCTAGCTTGCATTTTGTGTATTCTTGATGTGTGTATGCTTAGATTGTCATGACTTGCTCCGTAGTGAGTGCATCGAGCTCGTAAACATGCCTACTTGATATCTGTGTTCAGCATGCTCCAGTTTTCACTAAGTCTGAGAACTGATTATGTTTTTGCCATGTTCACATGCTTGCAATTGTATTTTCTGATCCCTTTTGGCTCAAGGTCACTAAGGGACTTTTGTTAAGCTCTTTGAGTAGCTCCATGCCATGCTTTACTTTGCCATGTTCAGGTCCTGTAGCATGTAGTTTTGTTGCTCCGGAGAGTGCTACCTGATCTGAAATTCCAGACAAGTGTTAATTTCACTAAGTCTGAGATCTGTTTGCCATATGCATTTTTGCCATGCTTGTTTGAACCTGTTAATGGATGAATTGGCCGTAGCTCAGTGCTAGACTTTTGTTAAGCATCTTGAATGCATCCCTGCCATGTATTTTTATGCCATGTTTGGGTGCTGTAGCATGTTCATCTCATTGCATTTAGATGGCTACTTGCTGTAAATCGCAGACCGGTGTCATATTTGAATTCGCTTGCCATTTCCAAACCGTAACTCCGATTCCGGTGTTCTTTATATCGTTTTCAAGCGATTTCATCTCATCTTTCCAGTGGCACACTTGGATTCCCAAGTTGAGGCCAGGTTCATGCATTCCTTGTCACATCTTGCATATGCATCCCGCATCGCATCCCGCATAGCATATCATCTTTGCATCATATTGTTTGAGGCTTGCTCGTGGTTGATTGTGTCCTTGTTGCTTGTTTGTCTTGTTTGGGTAGAGCCGGGAGACGAGTTCGCTAACGAGGAGCCCGTTGAGTTTTCTTTCGAGGATCCAGTCAACTCTGACAACTGTGCAGGCAAGATGATCATACCCTCGAAATCACTACTATCTTTGCTATGCTAGATTGCTCGCTCTTTTGCTATGCCAATGCTATGATGCCTACCACTTGTTTTCAAGCCTCCCAAATTGCCATGTCAAACCTCTAACCCACCATGTCCTAGCAAACCATTGATTGGCTATGTTACCGCTTTGCTCAGCCCCTCTTATAGCGTTGCTAGTTGCAGGTGAAGATTGGAGGCCATTCCTTGTTGGAACATTTATTTACTAGTTGGGATACCATTATATTGCCATGTTATCTTAATGCATCTATATACTTGGTAAAGGGTGGAAGGCTCGGCCTCTCGCCTAGTGTTTTCTTCCACTCTTGCCGCCCTAGTTTCCGTCATATCGGTGTTATGTTCCCGGATTTTGCGTTTCTTACGCAGTTGGGTTATAATGGGAACCCCTTGATAGTTCGCCTTGATTAAAGCTTTTCCAGCAATGCCCAACCTTGGTTTTACCATTTTCCACCTATCCCCTTTTTCCCATGGGTTTCCGGAGCCCGAGGGTCATCTTATTTTTAGCCCCCCCCCCCCCCGGGCCAGTGCTCCTCTGAGTGTTGGTCCGAACTAGAGTCCTGTGCAGCGCCCCCTCGGGGAAACTCGAGGTTTGGTTTTAGTTGTATGGAGCGCTCATCTGAGTGTGCCCTGAGAACGAGATATGTGCAGCTCCTATCGGGATTTGTCGGCACATTCGGGCGGTGTTGCTGGTCTTGTTTTAACCTGTCGAAGTGTCTTGAAGAACCGAGATACCGAGTCTGATCGGAACGTCTCGGGAGGAGGTCTATTCCTTCGTTGACCGTGAGAGCTTGTCATGGGCTAAGTTGGGACTCCCCTGCAGGGATTTGAACTTTCGAAAGCCGTGCCCGCGGTTATGGGCAGATGGGAATTTTGTTAATGTCCGGTTGTAGATAACTTGAACCTTAACTTAATTAAAATGAATCAACTGAGTGTGTTACCGTGATGGCCTCTTCTCGGCGGAGTCCGGGAAGTGGACACGGTGTTGGAGTAATGTTTGCGCAGGTTGCTCTCTAGTTTCTCGCTCGCGCTTTGCCTCCTCTTCTCGCTCTCTTTTGCGAACAGGATAGCCACCATATTTGCTAGTCGCTTGCTGCAGCTCCACATATATTTACCTTGCCTTACCTATAAGCTTAAATAGTCTTGATCGCGAGGGTGCGAGATTGCTGAGTCCCTGTGGCTCACAGATTACTATTACACCAGATGCAGTGCCTGATGATTCCGCTCCAGGTGACGCGCTCGAGCTCAAGTGGGAGTTCGACGAGGACTCTCAATGATACTATGTTTCCTTTCCTGATGATCAATAGTGGTGCCCAGTTGGGGGTGATCGGGACCGTGTCGCATGTTGGGTTATCTTTTATTTTGGCGCCGTAGTCGGGCCATGAGTGTTTGGATGATGTAATGTTATTTATGTACTTGATTGACGTGGCGAGTGTAAGCCAACTATGTTATCTCCCCTTTATTATTTATATTACATGGGATGTTGTGAAGATTGCCTAACTTGCGACATATGCCTTCAATGCGATTATGCCTCTAAGTCGTGCCTCGACACGTGGGATATATAGTCGCATCGAGGGTGTTACAAGTTGGTAATCAGAGCCTTCCCCGACCTTAGGAGCCCCATTGCTTGATCGTTTTTAGCAGCCGAGTTGTGTCTAGAAAAATGTTTTGAGTCATTTAGGAATTATATATCAGAGAGTTTAGGAATTCTTTTTACTTCCCAGTCTCCTCATCGCTCTGGTAAGGCATCCTGACGTAGAGTTTTGACTCTTCTCTTCTCAAATTTCACTAAAAAAATTTTAGGATCACGCGGGTATCTTGGAATCGTTCCGATGGTTTTATGACGAGAACATTGTCTTGGTGCCTCCTGTCAGGGGTTTTGTGGAAGTGTCCCGGGGAGTTGAGCTCTGAGGTGTTGTCGTCATAATTTTATCGTTGCAGTTCTGGAATACCTGAGTTTAGTACGCCGACATCGAAAATCTCTTTTATGCAGCTCGTTGGTGAGATAACCTCGACGCCACCCAGTACTGGGTCGGGAGTTCGTGAGTATCGCCATAACTTGTATAACAGATGCTTTTCGAAGGTTGAGGTAGATGGTTTCCGAAGTTTTTCTCGGTTATGTGTTGAAGGATGGATACAGCTGGATGTAGGATTTGCTAGATTTGGGTGAGATATTATGCTTCCCCTGTATCCCCAACACCTGATTGCATAACCGGAAAGGTTCGGGAGTTTCATAGGTGGGAATTCTCGTAGCTCTAGTTCTTCTTCCACGGATATTGGTTTGAGACTGGGATTTCTTACCGATTATTCGTTCTTGATCCGTACCTTGTTGATTTATTTCTCTACCTAAATTCTAAGTGGCTTCTCAATTTATGGATATGTGACCATTTCAAGAGGAATGCATTCGTTCATTTTGTTCGAATGTGAAGACTATATGTTGCAATTTTCATTCCGTTGGATTCAGCTTCAATATTTGTCTGTCAATGTGCTAATGGATGTCAACCTCTTCAGGATGGCTCCTCCAACGTGCACGACTCCGAATCCTGATCCGCCACCACCTCCACCTCCTCCGGAGGCATGGCAAGCTGTGATGGCTGCAACCAATGCAAACACACAGTTGATCATGCAAATTCTCCAAGAGCGCAATCAAGGCAACCAAGGGAACCAAGGCAATAATCAGAATCACTTTGCTACTCTCAACCAGTTCCTTGCTAATGGGCCAAATACTTTCAGCAATTGTGTTGAGGCAACCGATGCTGACGATTGGCTTGTGGATCTGTGCAAGCATTTCGAGTGCAGTAACGTCAGGCCTGAGGACTTTGTCAAGTTCGCTTCCTTCCAACTCAAAGATCAAGCTGCAGAATGGTTCCAGCAGTACAAGGATTCCAGAGGTGGACGTGTTATCACTTGGGATGAATTCCGTCAAGATTTCAGAGCTCACCATATCCCTCAGAGCGTGGTTGAAAGCAAGCGTGAGGAATTCCGCAACCTGAAGCAAGGCTCTTTGTCTGTCTATGACTACAACAAGTTGTTTCAGAAGCTCGCCCGCTTTGCTAAGCAGGACGTCCCTGATGAGAAGAGCATGATATACCAGTTCAGGGGTGGTCTCAGAGAAGAAATTCAGCTAGCTCTTGTTCTCTTTGAGCCCTTGAGGTACGATGAGTTCTACAACATGACATTGAAGCAAGAGGCCGCTCAATTGAGGTGTGATGCTTCCAAGAAGCGAGTCAGAGATGTTACTCTTTCTTCCTCTACTCAAGTGGCCAAGCAGCAGAAGTATTGGCTTCCTCCTCCTCCGTTCCGTCAGCCGTATCAGCAGAAGAGCAAAGGTGGCAGTGGATCTTCCCACCCACCCAACCCTGGCTTTCAGAACAAGACTTCGTCTCAACCTCCAAGATCGAGTGCTCCGTACCACCGTCCGCTTTCAGAGGTCACGTGCAACAAGTGCCAACAGAAGGGTCACTATGCCAACAAGTGTTTCAACCAGAGGCGTCTTCCTCCTCCTCCTCCTGTGAGATCGGCAAGTACAGCTGTGGTCAAGCATAACCCCAAGCACGCCAAGGTCAACTTGATGAATGCAGCTCAGGCAGAGGATTCGTCAGATGTCATCATGGGTAACCTTCCAGTTAACGATATTCCTGCAAAAGTTCTTTTTGACACTGGTGCATCACATTGTTTCATTTCCAAACCTTTTGCATCAAAGTATGAGTGTGATTATCAGTATCTGCAAAGTTGCTTGCAAATTGTGTCACCGGGCAAGCATATGACAGCTAACACCTGTGTCCCGGAGGTTACTATCACCTTGGGCGACTACAAGTTCCTTTCTTCCCCAATTGTTCTTGGTAACTCGGATATTGATCTTATTCTCGGAATGGATTGGCTTTCTAAGCACAAGGCACATCTTGATTATGCTGCCAGGCAGATTCAGTTGACTCATTCGTCTAAGGATGTAATTGTCTTTGCCGCTCGGGATAATACCATCCGTCTGTTTTCTCTCAATGAGAAGGGTGAACTGGATGCTATCTCGCAAATTCCAGTCGTTTGCGAATATCAAGACGTCTTTCCAGAAGAGATTCCAGGAATGCCTCCGCACCGGCCAGTTTAATTCGTTATTGATCTTGAGCCCGGCACGGAACCTGTGTGCAAGCGTCCTTACAAGCTCGGACCTGAAGAGCTGAAGGAGCTAAAGAAGAAACTCGATATTCAAGAGAGAATGGGTCTCATCCGTCCTAGTTCTTCTCCGTGGGGTTGTGGTGTTCTTTTTGTGAAGAAGAAGGATGGAACGGACCGACTTTGTGTTGATTACCGTCCATTGAACAAGAAGACTATCAAGAACAAATACCCACTTCCCAACATCAATGATCTGTTCGAACAACTCAAAGGTGCCCAAGTATTCTCCAAGCTTGATCTCCGTATGGGTTATCATCAGATTTGAATCCGTGAGCAAGATATTCCCAAGACGGCTTTCAAGACAAGCTATGGTTCATATGAATACACTGTCATGTCTTTTGACCTCGTCAACGCTCCTCCGACTTTCTCTCGCATGATGAACTTCATCTTCAACGCCTACACCAATGACTTCGTTTTGGTCTATCTCGACGACATTCTGGTTTTCTCGAAGAACAAGGAAGATCATGCCAAGCACTTGCGTTTGGTACTTGATAAGCTGAGGGAACACCAGTTCTACGCCAAGTTCTCCAAGTGTGAATTTTGGCTCGATGAGGTTCTTTATCTTGGTCATATCATCTCTGCCAAGGGCATTGCGGTGAATCCTGAGAAGGTGTCTGCAATTGTGAATTGGGAACCTCCTCAGAACGTGAAGCAACTCCGTAGCTTCCTCGGTCTCGCAAGCTACTGTCGAAGATTCGTTGAAAACTTTTCTAAGATCGCGAAGCCTCTCTCAAATCTTCTCCAGAAGCACGTCAAGTACGTTTGGTCTCCGGAGTGTGACATTGCTTTCAACACTTTGAAAGAGAAATTGATCACTGCTCCAGTTCTGACTCCGCCTGATGAATCCAAGCCGTACGAGGTCTTTTGTGATGCCTCTCTCCAAGGTCTTGGCGCAGTATTGATGCAAGAGAAGAAAGTTGTTGCTTATACCTCTCGCCAGTTGAAGCCCAATGAGAAGAACTACCCCACTCATGATCTCGAGTTGGCGGCAGTTGTGCATGCTCTTTTGACTTGGAGACATCTCTTATTGGGAAGAAAAGTGGACATTTTCACTGATCACAAGAGTCTCAAGTACATCTTCACTCAGCCTAATCTCAACCTCAGGCAAACTCGATGGGTCGAAATGATTCAAGAGTATAATCCGAGTATCGAGTATACTCCAGGCAAGGCCAATGTGATTGCTGACGCATTGAGCAGAAAGGCTTATTGCAACAGTCTGATTCTCAAGCCTTATCAACCCGAGCTTTGTGAAGCTTTCCGCAAACTTAATCTGCAAGTTGTTCCTCAAGGTTTCCTCGCCAACCTTCAAGTCTCTCCTACCTTGGAAGACCAGATTCGCCAAGCCCAGCTTCTTGATGCTATGGTGAAAAAGGTGAAGATTGGGATTGCCAAGAGTCAACCCAAGTACAAGTGCTACCGCCTTGATGACAAGGATACTCTCTTCTTCGAGGATCGTATTGTTGTGCCCAAAGGTGACCTCCGTAAAGTGATCATGAACGAGGCTCACAATTCTCTCCTCTCCATCCACCCTGGGATCACGAAGATGTATTAGGACCTCAAGCAGGCTTATTGGTGGACTCGAATGAAGCAAGAGATTTCTCAATTCATGAATGAGTGTGATGTCTACAGAAGAGTGAAGGCAGAACACCAAAGGCCAGCTGGTCTCCTCCAACCTCTTGCCATTCCAGAATGGAAGTTTGACCACATTGAAATGGACTTCGTGACTGGGTTTCCAAAGTCCAAGCGTGGCAATGATGCTATATTCGTTGTCATCGACAAACTCACCAAAGTGGCTCACTTTCTGCCTATCAAAGAGTCGATCACTGCAGCTCAATTGGCGGAACTCTATACCTCTCGAATTGTCTCTCTGCACGGTATTCCACAAGTGATCTCTTCAGACCGTGGCAGCATCTTTACCTCCAAGTTTTGGGATTCTTTTCAGAAGGCCATGGGCACCAACATCCGCTTCAGCACAGCTTTCCATCCTCAAACTAGCGGTCAAGTCGAGCGTGTCAACCAGATTCTTGAAGATATGCTCAGGGCTTGTGTGATCTCCTTCGGCATGAAGTGGGAGGATTGTCTTCCTTATGCTGAATTCTCCTACAACAACAGTTTTCAAGCAAGTTCGGGCAAGGCCCCATTTGAAATTCTGTATGGCAGGAAGTGCCGTACCCCTCTCAACTGGTCTGAAACCGGTGAACGTCAGCTTTTGGGTAATGACTTAATCACAGAGGCAGAGGAAATGTGCAAAGTCATTCGAGATAACCTCAAAGCAGCCCAATCCCGCCAGAAGAGCTACTATGATAGTAAGCACCGTGATTTGGCTTTCGAGATCGGAGATCATGTTTACCTCCGCGTCTCTCCTATGAAAGGTACTCGTCGCTTCGGTATCAAAGGGAAGCTTGCCCCTAGATACGTGGGACCTTTCAAGATTGTCAGCAAGAGAGGCGATCTCGCCTATCAACTCGAGCTTCCTTCAAACTTTGCAAATGTTCATGATGTGTTCCCTGTCTCTCAGCTTCGAAAGTGCTTCAAGACTCCTGACCGCACCGTCAACTTCGAGGACATTGAGCTCCAAGAAGATCTCTCTTATCGTGAGCACCCAGTTGCTATTCTTGAAGAGACTGAACGCAAGACTCGCAACAAGTCAATCAAATTCCTCAAAGTCAAGTGGTCACACCATTCCGACCGTGAAGCTACCTGGGAACGCGAGGATCACCTCCGTTCTGAATACCCGGCGTTCTTTCAGTCCTAGATCTCGGGACGAGATCCTTTCGTAGTGGTGGAGTGTTGTAACACCCCGGATATGGCTTTCCCAATTTGTACTCCAACTCTTGCCGTTTCCGGCGTTATGTTATTTTATTTTCTCGGGTTCGGGTCTTTGTCTCCGTGTGTTGTTATCATTGTCATGCATCTCATATCATGTCATCATGTGCATTGCATTTGCATACGTGTTCATCTCATGCATTCGAGCATTTTCCCCGTTGTCCGTTTTGCATTCCGGCGCTTCGTTCTCCTCCGGTGGTCATTTCTAGCTTTTTTTTGTGTGTGGGGATTAAACATTTCCGGATTGGACCGAGACTTGCCAAGCGGCCTTGGTTTACTACCGGTAGACCGCCTGTCAAGTTTCGTACCATTTGGACTTCATTTGATACTCCAACGGTTAACCGAGGGACCGAAAAGGCCTCGTGTGTGTTGCAGCCCAAAACCCCTCCAAGTTGGCCCAAAACCCACTAAAACCCTCTCCATCATCTAGAGCGTTCGATCACAATCGCGTGGCCGAAAACCGCACCTCATTTGGACTCTCCTAGCTCCTCCTATGCCTATATATAGATCCCCACATTTCAAATCCCGAGCGAAACCCTAGATCCACTCCACGCGCCGCCGCCGGACAATTTTTCCCGAACCAGACGTGTCCGAATCTCCACCCCGCCGCCACGTGTCGCCACGCCATTGGTCCTCGCCGCCGCACCCACATCGCCGTCCTGCCCGCGCACCGGCCCGCCGGGGCCCAGGCGGGGCCCTCCCGGCCCGCGCGCCGCCCTCGAGCAGCCTCGCCTCCCTGCCGCCGCCTCTCCCGAGCTGCGCCGCCCGGGTCCGGCGACCTCGCCGACCTCGGCCGCCGCGCCGAGTCGCCGCGGCCACCGCCGGCCCGCGCCGCTCCGCGGCTGCCTCCACGCCGCCGCCTCCTCTCCGTCCTTCCTCTGGCCGGCCACCGCAGCCACGTCCTCCGGCGAGTTCCAACTCCGGCGAGCTACAGTGATTCCGGTGGACATCGAAATCCGTGCCAGATCTGGATCTGGATCCCGACGGTTGACTTTTTGCCTAAAACCCTAGCTCATATGCTCATGTTCATCGCATCATAACTTTGCATCCGTAACTCCGTTTTTGGCATATAGCATATCAAATTGGTCGTCCTAGGGAGTACATCATTTCATTCCATTGCATCATTTTCATTTGAGTTCATCTTGATGCCCGAAATGCTGTTAGAAGAGGGCTACTTGAGTTAATTGTCAGATATGCTACTCCATTTAGATATTTGTCATTTTTGCCATGATTATTGTGTGCATGATATGCCCATGAGCTCTGCATATGTTTTGTTAAGTGTTTTGCCATCTTTCCAAAGGTGCAACCCATGTATTTTTGTGATGTGTGTGGTGACTAGCACAAGCTTGCAAAGTGAGGCACTTGGTAATGCTGTTTTCAGGGACTTAGCAATTCCACTAAGGCCTTGACCTGTTTATCTCATGTTGCCATATGTTCATGTTGTTTCCTAGTGATTCGTGCCTCTTTTGAGGATGATCAGTAAGGATGTTTTGTTAATCTTGTAGTGCTCTATCCATCCATGTATTTTTTGCAATTATGGAGCACCCTAGCTTGAGTCAATCGAGCTCTACTTTTGCTACTTCGTGAATCTGGGCAGATTGTCTACTTGTTAGCGATTTTGCCGATGATGTTGTAGTTGATCCGTGCATGCTATGTTATTGTTCTTGCCATGTCTAGCTTGCATTTTGTGTATTCTTGATGGGTGTATGCTTAGATTGTTATGACTTCTCCGTAGTGAGTGCATCGAGCTCGTAAACATGCCTACTTGATATCTGTTTTCAGCATGCTCCAGTTTTCACTAAGTCTGAGAACTGATTATGTTTTTGCCATGTTCACATGCTTGCAATTGTATTTTCTGATCCCTTTTGGCTCAAGGTCACTAAGGGACTTTTGTTAAGCTCTTTGAGTAGCTCCATGCCATGCTTTACTTTGCCATGTTCAGGTCCTGTAGCATGTAGTTTTGTTGCTCCAAGAGTGCTACTGATCTGAATTTCAGACAAGTGTTAATTTCACTAAGTCTGAAATCTGTTTGCCATATGCATTTTTGCCATGCTTGTTTGAACCTGTTAATGGATGAATTGGCCGTAGCTCAGTGCTAGACTTTTGTTAAGCATCATGAATGCATCCCTGCCATGTATTTTTGTCATGTTTGGGTGCTTGTAGCTTGTTCATCTCATTGCATTTAGATGGCTACTTGCTGTAAATCGCAGACCGGTGTCATATTTGAATCGCTTGCCATTTCCAAACCGTAACTCCGATTCCGGTGATCTTTATATCGTTTTCAAGCGATTTCATCTCATCTTTCCAGTGGCACACTTGGATTCCCATGTTGATGTCAGGTTCATGCATTCCTTGTCACATCTTGCATATGCATCCCACATCGCATCCCGCATAGCATATCATCTTTGCATCATATTGTTTGAGGCTTGCTCGTGGTTGATTGTGTCCTTGTTGCTTGTTTGTCTTGTTTGGGTAGAGCCGAGAGACGAGTTCGCTAACGTGGAGCCCGTTGAGTTTGCTTTCGAGGATCCAGTCAACTCTGACAACTGTGCAGGCAAGATGATCATACCCTCGAAATCACTACTATCTTTGCTATGCTAGATTGCTCGCTCTTTTGCTATGCCAATGCTATGATGCCTACAACTTGTTTTCAAGCCTCCCAAATTGCCATGTCAAACCTCTAACCCACCATCTCCTAGCAAACCGTTGATTGGCTATGTTACCGCTTTGCTCAGCCCCTCTTATAGCATTGCTAGTTGCAGGTGAAGATTGGAGGCCGTTCCTTGTTGGAACATTTATTTGCTTGTTGGGATACCATTATATTGCCATGTTATCTTAATGCATCTATATACTTGGTAAAGGGTGGAAGGCTCGGCCTCTCGCCTAGTGTTTTGTTCCACTCTTGCCGCCCTAGTTTCTGTCATATCGGTGTTATGTTCCCGGATTTTGCGTTTCTTACGCAGTTGGGTTATAATGGGAACCCCTTGATAGTTCGCCTTGATTAAAGCTTTTCCAGCAATGCCCAACCTTGGTTTTACCATTTGCCACCTAGCCCCTTTTTCCCTTGGGTTCCGGGAGCCCGAGGGTCATCTTATTTTTAGCCCCCCCCCGGGCCAGTGCTCCTCTGAGTGTTGGTCCGAACTAGAATCCTGTGCAGCGCCCCCTCGGGGAAACTCGAGGTTTGGTTTTAGTTGTATGGAGCGCTCATCTGAGTGTTCCCTGAGAACGAGATATGTGCAGCTCCTATCGGGATTTGTCGGCATATTCAGGCGGTGTTGCTGGTCTTGTTTTAACCTGTCGAAGTGTCTTGAAGAACCGAGATACCGAGTCTGATCGAAACGTCTCGGGAGGAGGTCTATTCCTTCATTGACCGTGAGAGCTTGTCATGGGCTAAGTTGGGACTCCCCTGCAGGGATTTGAACTTTCGAAAGCCGTGCCCACGGTTATGGGCAGATGGGAATTTGTTAATGTCGGGTTGTAGATAACTTGAACATTAACTTAATTAAAAATGAATCAACTGAGTGTGTTACCGTGATGGCCTCTTCTCGGTGGAGTCTGGGAAGTGGACACGGTGTTGGAGTAATGTTTGCGCAGGTTGCTCTCTAGTTTCTCGCTCGCGCTTTGCCTCCTCTTCTCGCTCTCTTTTGCGAACAGGATAGCCACCATATGTGCTAGTCGCTTGCTGCAGCTCCACATATATTTTTACCTTGCCTTACCTATAAGCTTAAATAGTCTTGATCGCGAGGGTGCGAGATTGCTGAGTCCCTGTGGCTCACAGATTACTATTACACCAGATGCAGGGCCTGATGATTCCGCTCCAGGTGACGCGCTCGAGCTCAAGTGGGAGTTCAACAAGGACTCTCAATGATACTATGTTTCCTTTCCTGATGATTAGTAGTGGTGCCCAGTTGGGGGTGATCGGGACCGTGTCACATGTTGGGTTATCTTTTATTTTGGCGCTGTAGTCGGGCCATGAGTGTTTGGATGATGTAATGTTATTTATGTACCTTGATTGACATGGCGAGTGTAAGCCAACTATGTTATCTCCCCTTTATTATTTATATTATATGGGATGTTGTGAAGATTGCCTTACTTGCGACATATGCCTTCAATGCGATTATGCCTCTAAGTCGTGCCTCGACACGTGGGAGATATAGTCGCATCGAGGGTGTTACAGCTTGCCCCCTTTGCACCAAAGAGGAAAGGAGGACACTGCGCAGGCTGGCACCCCCCTGGCGCCCTTGGTCGTCTTGGCTTGCGTCATGGGCACCTCGTGAGGTACCCCGCCTTGGTCTCTCCGCCTCCTCGTGAGCCAGCCTGGTGAGGCCGTGACTGAGGAAGCTCCATGTCATCCGCCCCGCGAGGCTTGGCCCCTTGCGAGGGTCTTGGGTCTGTGCTGATGAAGATGGGCCGTGCTGGGCCCCCTTTTTGAGCCACGCCGCAGGCAGGCAAGCCTGGGGACCCCCGTTCCCAGAATGCCGACAGTAGCCCCTGGGCCCAAGGCGCGCCCGGACTTGGCCGTGCAGGGAGGCGGAAGGGCAAGAGCGAAGCGCCGCAGGCCCTAACAGCCTGCGGCCTTGGGCGCCGCGTGGCGGTTGACCGGACGTGGGCATCTCCACTTACCCATGGCGCCTCGGCAACTGCACGGATTGCACAAGTCCCTGCATGCAAAGCGGGTCATGATTACCTGCGATCGTGGAGGTCGGCGGTTGGCCTTCACCGGCTATAAGTACGGAATGCCGCGCGCCCTTCCAGTCCATCCCTTCTTGCTTCTCCTTCTTCCCGATCCTTGCTTCGTCTTGCTGCGATGGCTCCGATCCACCGGTTCTCGACGGCAGAGAAGGGAAAGGCTCCCCGAGAGGAACCTGACCCGCTCCCACCGGATGAGGGGGCCCTTCAGGTGGTGTCGAGGCCTTGGTGCGAGCGGGCACCGCCGGGGTTCCCGCTTCCATTATACGACCCCGTCGAGGGCCCTGGAGGAGCTGATGCTGATCGCCATGGGCGGCGCCGCCGTCCGCACCGACGGGTCATGAGGGTGTGGGTCGTCCCCCCTGGGGTCCACACCGAGGGCTCCTCCCGAGAGTTCGTGCTCCACGTTGCCATTCCTCTTCAGTCTTGGATTCGCCTTCCTCCCTTCTTCGCCTCCATCATCCCGCAGGGGGAGCCCCTGGAGCTCTGGCTGCAGCACGCCGGTTGCAGCACCCTCGCGACCGAGGCAAAGGTCGCGGTTGTTGCCCCGGGCGAGGTCTTCATGACTCGGGGCTGGAGAGAGATCGCCCGGGTTTGCAGGACAAGGGGCGTCTTCGCGGTCCATTTGGATTACGACGGTGCTTCAGTGATGTCCTTCAAAGTCTTCGATGCGAACGGGCGCCGACTGGAGTGCTGCCCCGGGAGAGGTAGCCGAGGCCCTGCTGCGGCAAAGACTGGGCCCACCGACCGCTCCCTTGGTGGATCCCCAGGCGGCGGAGGCGTCGGAGGTTCCAGCGAATCTGGCGAGCTCTTCGCGACTCCGGAGACGAGCGACGACAACTACGAGCCCCCGAGCCGGCTCCGCTCCACAGCAGGGCGGGCTCGTCGGGCCGCCGCCGACTCTGATCTGGATGGGGTTGGCGCTGGTGCTTGACGGCCCACTGTTGATGATGGCGTCTTCTGCAGGGGCGCGCGTAGCTAGTGTTCCTTTAGGATCTGTTCCCTGCGAGGAATCAAAGACGCGTCCCGTGGGGGCTTGTAAGGTGCCTGTGATCCTGTTTTGTTAATATAACCCTTGTTGTAGAATTGTGCGAGTTGCTCATTCCGTCTTAGCTCGGTCCTTCCTTCCGAACCTCACGAGGGCTTGGTGCTCTGCGCCGACAGGTCCCAGTCCCAAGGCGGCTTCAGCCCTCACTGGTATGCCAGGTCGCGATGCCTTGGTCAAGGCCAGGAGGTGAGCGACCCGGAGTCCGGTGAGAGCCCCTGAGTCGCGATGCTCAGGAGGTCCCCTTTGACGCTCAAGCAGACGCCGTTCGGTGAGAAAGGAGAGGGGCGTCACTAACACGGGATAGCATTAGGTGCGGGAATGGTGCCACGGTAGCTGGCGCTTCCGGGTGATGACTTATCTCGAGAATCAGGGGCCGCTCTCTGGTGTGTTGCCGGGTCCGTGCATCGGCAGGCGCGAAGTTGCTCGGCGAGGACCTCGTGCTGCTCTACGTCCTCGGGTCCCGGCCCTTGAGCGAGTCTCAGCCGTCGCTGGTATGCCAGGTCGCGATGCCGTGGACAAGGCCAGAGGGTGAGGGCTGGAGAGCCAGTAGGAGCCCTGAGTCGCGATGCTCAGGCACCCCCCCTTTAACGTGCAAGCGGTTTGTGTGGACGAGAGTGGAGGAGACACCGCAAGGGCCTCGCCTGACGCAGCTCCTTTAGGAGATCCTGTAGACCCATCATGGAAAAAACAAGGGGTTGCCATGACAATTGACAGTCAGTCGTTGGTTGCTTCCGAGGGGTAATGAGGCACTGAAGGCTTGACGAGGTGACGCTATGCGGGGCTACCGCGGCCAGAGCTCAGCCATTCAGGTTTGCCGGTGTTGCAGGGACGGACCCATGCGCAAGCGTCGTGTCGTTTGGGAGCAGCTCCGTTAGTTGGTGTCAGCTGAGCAGGCAACTAGGTAAAACACATTAGCCGCGAAGGAGTGGATTCGTTCAAATAGATGCGGGGAAGGCGGACATCACTGGGTCGGGCCCGAGTGACTTGGGGATCATGCAGCCCGAGGGGCGCCCCCAATAAGGTAAGCTAACAACATGAAGTAAAAGGGATACATGCCGCAGGGACGGACCCACGCGGTCTGGGAATAATGCAGCCCTGATGACGTTGAAAGATGTCACCTGATGACGTTGAGGACGAAGGGGTGTTGGTGTAGTAGACTCGCTGGGCTGCGGAAGGCGATCCTCACGAGCCCCCAGGCCCGGGGGCCTCGGGAGGCTCCGGAGGTGCTGGCAGCTCCCCGCGGACCATCTCCATCTCCGCCAGGGCTGCGGAACGCCTGGCCTCTTGTGCCTCCATGATGCCCCTCATGAGGCGTTGGTACGTGGCAGCCGCGTTCGGCAAGCCGTAAGGCATGCGGACATAGCTGTGGGACGGACCTCTGCAGTGCCCCACTCGCGAGGGCCAGAGGCGCTCCAGGGAGGCGACTCAGTTGAGCCCTGGTATGTCGATGCAGACGTGCAGCCCACCATCCTCGCCTGGATGGGGAGCCACTGCTGGTAGACGGCGGCCGCCTTTCATGACTCTTGACTCCTGTAGCTCCTGAATGTCCTTGCTGACGAACTCCTAAGGGTCTGGCTCTCCTTGCCTTACTCCTTCTTGAGGGAAACGTGCTTCGAAACACGCCTCCATGTGGTGCCCAAGCGCCTCCCTTGTGACCCTAGCCAGGTCGGTGGCCCTCCAGGGGAGAGCCCCCGAGCCCTGCCTGAGGAGGGCGCCGGGTGCGCTTCCCTATGCGATGGAAGGAGGTTCCCCCTGGGCAGGTACGGGCCCAGACGGGCCTGCCTCCTGAGGAGCCGGGCCGGACGATGTCTTCTTCTTCTTGGGGGCGGTCTCGGGAAGCCTCCTGCTTCCGCGATCCGGGTCTTCTAGTGACGCGGCCTGAAAGGCTCGTTCCAGGGAACACAACGCATCCTTCTCTTCACAGGGCACCGCGATGACTCCGCCACTTCCTGGCATCTTGAGGACGTTGTAGCCTTGGTGGGTTACGGCCATGAACTTGGCCAGCACTGGGTACCCAAGGATGGCGTTGTATGGCAGGCGAATGCGAGAGACGTCGAAGTTGATGAGCTCGGTGCGGTTGTTGTCGCGTGCCCCGAAGGTGACAGGGAGGCGGACCTGCCCAATCGGGACCGTGGAGCCATCGGTAACTCCAAAGAAAGGCTTGGTTGGCTGAAGCTGGCTGTAGGGCACTTGGATATTGTTGAATGTTTCCACAGATAGGATGTTGAGCCCTGCCCCGCCATCGATGAGGGTCCTGGTGACCACCATGTTGCTGATGATTGGGGAACAAAGTATCGGGAGGACTCCGGCTGTAGCCGCACACTTGAGCTGATCTGCTGAGCTGAACGTGATGGCGCACGCCGACCACCTGAGAGGGCGCGTGGCTTCAAGCCTGGGGAGGACTGCATTCACTTCGCGGGCGAACTGCTTGAAGATGCGTTGAGAGGCTGTGGCTTGAGCCCCGCCCAGGATGCAGGCGATCACGCGCGGCTCCTGGAAGCCCCCAGCCTCCTTGTCCTGGTGGTGGTCCTCGTTTCTCCTTGGTTGCGGCGGCAGCGGAGGGAGGCCTGCGTTGCCTTGCGGGCGATCCTCGCGAGGCTGACCCCTCCAGTCTCCCTCGCGAGGCGGGTCTTGCCAGCGAACCTCGTGAGGTTGATCGCGCCACCCTTGGCGCGGGCAACGGTCTTCCCAGCGTCCTGCATTCCTTCCTCCTCCTCGACCGTAACCCCGGTCACCGCGGTCGGGGGAACGGCCGATCCTTCCTTCTCGCACGGCCCGAAGCTCTTGACATTCGTTGGTGTTGTGGGTGTGGAGGTCGTGGTACACACAGTACCGGCTGCCCTTGGAAGGTTCGGGCTGATCTCTGCCCCGCTTGGTGTCCGGTTCTGCCGCGAGCACGACAGCCCCCTTGCGCTTCACATCCTTGGCCTTGGGCTTCTTCTCTTCCGGGTCCGCGGCAGGCAGCTCGAGGAGGGAGAGACGCCCTTCCTTAGCCCTGGCGCACTTGGTTGCCAAGTTGAACAGCTCCAAAGAAGTGCACAGGTCTTCATGCATCGCCAGCTCCTCCTTCATCTTGACATCGCGCACGCCGTCGGAGAAGGCTGAGATGATGGCCTCATCAGTCACCCTGGGAATCTTGAGGCGTGCGTTGTTGAAGCGCTGGATGTACTTCTGCAGGGTCTCCCCGGGTTGTTGCTTGATGCGGCGCATGTCGCTCACGGCGGGTGGCCGGTCGCGAGTACCTTGGAAGTTGGCGATGAAGCGGGTGCGCATCTCGTCCAGAGGAGGGGAGATCGTGCCTGGAGCCAGGTTCAGGAGCCAGGTGCGGGCCCCGTCCTTGAGCGCCATGGGAACCAGTTCGCCATGACCTTCTCGTCTCCGTTGGCAGCTTCGATGCCCAGCTCGTAGAGCTGGAGGAACTCCGCAGGGTCAGCCGTGCCGTCGTAACGAGGAGGCAGGTCCGGCTTGAACTTGCGGGCCACGCGACGCTGCGTAGCTCGGTGGTGAAGGCACGGCAGCCTGCTGTGGCCACGGAGGCCTTGGGTGACGGAGAGCTTGGTCTTGCATGTCCCCACGCGCTGCAGCTGGGTCTTGACGTGCGGGAGCAGGAGCATGGTCGCGACGTGCTGGAGCAGGGAGCGCCCGGGCGGCTTCTTGCGGGCGAGGGACTTCCTGGCAGCTCTGCTCTTGCCGCGCTGGCACCTGACGGAGCGGGTTCCGCCCAGGGGCCACGCGCCTTGGAGCCATGGCGCCTTCTTGGAGGAGGCGGCCGGGGCGCCGCCGGAGCTTCGTCGCCCGCGCGGGGCGGGGTGCGGTTGCAGCGGAACGGACGGCGCAGGAGAGCCCCCTGCGGCGCGGACGAGCTCGGCGACGCGGTCGAGCCATTCTTCGTAGACGTCGTCGACGGGCGGTAGCGCAGGAGCTCGTTTGCCGCGATGAGCGCAGCTCGAGCCTCCATGGGTGCGCGGAGCGCGCGGGACGAAGAACCAGCTGGGGTGAGCGAGGGAGTAGCGGTGCGGCCGTCTTGCCGCACGGACGGATGCTGAGACGATGCTTGCTGCTCGTCCCCCGCCGGGCCGGTGGCGGCGTTGACGGCAGGTGACGGGGAACGGCTGAGGACGCCCGCCGACAGGAGCCGTCTGGGCGACGCGGGAAGCGAGAGCGGCCCGGCGCTCGGCGCGGGCCCGACGAGCGTCAGACATGGGCGCGATGGTCGGAGGAGAACGGGGCGGTGGAAGACGAATTCCGGCGCACCCCTACCTGGCGCGCCAAATGTCGGATTTCGGGTTCCGGCAGACCCTTGAGGTTCGAACACTGGGGTGCGCGCGGAGATTTCGCTCCTACCTACCTGCACCCCTCCGCCTCGCTAAGATCTAAGCTATGGAAAGAACAAGCACAGAGGACACAGGGTTTATACTGGTTCGGGCCACCGTTGTGGTGTAATACCCTACTCCAGTGTGTGGCGTGGTGGATTGCCTCTTGGGCTGATGATGATGAACAATACAAGGAAGAACAGCCTCGCGAGGGTCTGTTCTGGCTGGGGGAATGAACTGCTGGGAGGAGTTCAGTCACCCTTCTCTCTCTCTCTCTCTCCCTCCTTCTCTTTTCTTCTCTCGTCTTTTTCTCTTCCCTTGTCCCTCTCTTCTCTGTTCTGTGGGTGGTGGTCCTATTTATAGAGGCCCCGGTCATCTTCCCAAATATCGAGCGGGAAGGAGCCAACAATGGCGGGCTAATTTGAAGGGGGACAGCTAGTACCAGCTATCCTGACAAAAGTAGTCTTCGCCTGCACAAAGCTCTGGTGGTGACACCGTCTTCGGCTCCACAATGACCTCCGTCTTGCTGTCCTCCTGGTCTTGGTCTTGTTGCACTAAAATGGCAACCGTTGCCTGATGCCTTGGTACTCCGCGGCTGCGCTTGCTCCCTTTGCACCAAAGAGGAAAGGAGGACGATGCGCGGGCTGGCACCCGCCTGGCCCCTTTGGTCGTCTTGGCTTGCGTCACGGCACCTCGTGAGGTACCCTGCCTTGATCTCTCTGCCTCCTCGCGAGCCAGCCTGGTGAGGCCGTGCCTGAGGAAGCTCCGTGTCGTCCGCCCCGCGAGGCTTGGCCCCTCGCGAGGGTCTTGGGTCTGTGTTGATGAAGATGGGCCATGCTGGGCCCCCCTTTTGAGCCACGCCACAGGCTGCAGGCAGGCAAGTCTGGGGACCCCCGTTCCCAGAACGCCGACAACGCCGCCACAGGCCCGACGGCAAACGAGCAACAAGCCTCCTCACTGCACCCCTCTGTGCGGCGAGACAGCTGCACCGCCACCCTGTCTCTGACTTCGGCTGGCTCATCGTCTCACGCTCGCCGCACACCCACAAACGCGCAGGCCGCGCTGCTCATGGCACGTGAGCTCCTGCATTACTGCCCAGTCGATGACCTCTACGAGGACTGGTTGGACCGCATTGCCGAGCTCGTGAGCGTCGCGGGGGGCTCTCCTGCACCAGCCCTCTCGCTGCCTCGCCCACCCCCGACTGCCGGCGATGTGGCTCATGGAGGGCCTCCACCTCCTCCACAACAAGATGGCGCCCTCGCGCCGAGGCGCGCAGCTCATGAAGCGCCCCGCCTCCTCTGCGTCAGGACGGCGTCCTCGCTTCAAGATGTGTGGTCCTGCAATGTGATCCACCATGCCATGTGCCCGCGCAAGAAGAAAGAAGCTGCCAAGAGGTTCTCCGTTTGCAAGAAAATGCTCCACCGCTCCCAGCACCGCCACGTTAGGACCACTTGCTGCGGCAGGGCCATGCGCCACATGCCGTGGCGGCGCAGGGACACCAAGATCAAGCTCCGCCTCCATGATGGGCCCCGATGGCCACGGCAGGTTGTCGTGCCTTCACTCCAGAGCTGCATGGCGTCGTCTGGCCAGGCAAGTTCAAGCCAGATCTACCTCCTCGCTATGATGTCACCCTGAACCTGCGGAGTTCTTGCAGCTCTACAAGCTGAGCATCGAGGCGGCCAACAGCAACGAAAAGGTCATGGCGAACTGGTTTCCCATGGCTCTCAAGGACGGCGCTCGCTCGTGGCTCCTGAACCTGCCCCCAGGCTCGATCTCCTCCTGGGATGAGATGTACGACCACTTCGTCGCCAACTTCCAGGGCACTCGCGACCGCCCCCCGACCGCGGGTGACCTGCGCCGCATCAAGGAACAGCCGGGAGAAACCCTGCAGAAGTACATCCAGCGCTTCAACAACGTTCGTCTCAAGATACCCAAGGTGACAGACGAGGCCATCATCTCGGTGTTTTCCGACGGCGTCCGCGACATCAAGATGAAGGAGGAGCTCGCCATCCATGAGGAGTTGTGCACGACTTTGGAGTTGTTCAACATAGCCACCAAGTGGGCAAGAGCTGAGGAGGGGCGCCTCCCCCTCCTTGAGCTCCCCGCTGCAGATCCAGAGGAGAAGAAGGCCAAGGTCAAGCACGTGAAGCGCAAAGGGGTGGCCGTACTTGCGACAGAGCTAGACACAAAGCATGGCCGAGATCTTCCCGAGTCGTCCAAGGGCAGTCGTACGTTCTGCGCCTTCCACAACGTGCGCACCCACAACACCAACGATTGTCAAGAGCTCGGGGCCATTCGAGATGTACGCTTCGGTCGACGCCCCGAGCACAACAACGGGGGCTATGGCCGAGGAGGTGGACGAGGTGGAGGATGTTGGGATGACCGCAGGCCCCGCCAGGAGTGGCGCGACCAACCTCGCGAGGACCACTGGCTGGACCAGCCTCGTGAGGGCACCTGGAGGGACCAACCTCGCGAGGACCGTCCTCAGGGCAACCCTGGTCTCCCTTCGCTGCCGCCGCCAAGGAGGAACGACGACCACCAACCGGACGAAGGGGCTGGGGACTTCCAGGAGCCACGCACCATCGCGTGCATCTTGGGTGGCGCTCAGGCCCCAACTTCCCAGTGCATCTTCAAGCAGTTCTCTCGCGAGGTGAATGCAGCCCTCCCCAAGCTCGAGGCCACGCGCCCGCTTAGATGGTCCAAGTACGCCATCACCTTTAGCTCGGTGGACTAGCTCAAGTGTGCAGCAACCGTTGGCATTCTCCCGATGCTCTGTTCACCCGTCATCAGCAATGTCCAAGTCACCAAGACCCTCATCGACGGCGGCGCAGGGCTCTGTGTCCTTTCCATCGAGACGTTCGACAGCCTTCAAGTGCCATATGATCAACTCCAGCCCACCAGGCCTTTCCCAGGAGTGACTGACGGCTCCACCACCCCGATAGGACAAGTTCGTCTCCCAGTCACCTTCGGTCAGTGCGACAACTACCACACCGAGCTCATTGACTTCGATGTTGCACACATCCGCCTGCCGTACAATGCCATCCTCGGGTACCCCGCGCTAGCCAAATTCATGGCAGTCACCCACCATGGCTACAACGTCCTCAAGATGCCAGGAAGCGGTTGAATCATCATAGTCGCCTGCGAAGAAAGAGACGCGGTGTGCTCCCTCGAGCGCGCCTTCCAAGCTGCATCAATCGAAGAACCTGACAACACGGGTGTGCGGTACCCTCCTGAGGCCAACCCTAAGAAGACGAAGAAGCTACTCTGCTCTAGGCCTCAGGAAAGCGGCGCCTCCAGCGGCGCCACCTCAGGATCGGCACCCGCGCCTGGGGCGCCTCCCTCCCACGCACAGGGAGGCACGCTCGGTGCCCTCCTCGGGCAGGGCTTAGGGGCTCTCTTTTGGAGGGCCTCTAACTTGGCCAACGTCATGAGGGAGGCGCTCGGGCACCACATGGAGGCGTGCTTCACGGCACGTTTCCCTCAGGAGGGCACCGGGCGGGGAGCGCCTGGCGCTTAGGAGTTCATCGTCAAGGCCACTCAGGAGCTTCAGGAAGCAAGGGAAATACGTGGCGACCGCCGCCCACCTGGCGCTACTCCCCACCTAGGCGAGGGTGGCGAGCTGCACGTCTGCATCGACATCCCAGGGCTCAACAGGGCCGCATCTCAGGAGCGCTTCTGGCCTTCGCGTGATGGCCGGTGTGAGGGTCTACCTCACAGCTACGTTTGCATGCCGTTCGGCCTGCCAAGCGTGGCAGCCGCCTTCCAGCGCAACCTGCGGAGCATCCTGGCAGGTGAGGAGGCCAGGAATCACGCGGTCCTGGCGGAGATGGAGACGGTCCTCAGGAGGCCACCCGAGCCTCCAGGGCCTCCCGAGGCTCTAGGCCTCAACGGCTCGTGAGGAGCGACTTCTTCAGCGCGCGTCTTCAGCTACCCCGACACTCCTTCGACAACCAAACCAGGTGACATCTTTCCAAGTTCATTTCGCTGGGAGCGCCCCCTGGGCTGCATCATTCCCAGGCCGCGTGGGTCAGTCCCTGTGGCATGTATCCGCTTGCATCTTTAGTTCACCCTGCTGGGGGCACCCCTCGGGCTGCATCATCCCCAGCCGCTCAGGTCCGACCCAATGGCATGTATCGTTCTTGCATTTATCTAAGCCCGTTTGCTTTTCATGCATAATCTATCTATGGTTATCACCTGCTTGATTGTCACCCACCATGGGAGCCACGCGCCGATCGTGTTTCTTTAGGATCCTTCACATGAGAAGGCTAGGCACGGCGTCTGTACTCGGGCCTGTCCCTGCAGCGTTGATAAATCCAATGGCTAAGCTCTGTCTGGCGGGCCGGCCCCATTCACGTTGATACGTCTCCAACGTATCTATAATTTTTTTATTGTTCCATGCTATATTATATTCTGTTTTGGACATTATTGGGCTTTATTATACACTTTTATATTATTTTTGGGACTAACCTATTATCCGGAGGCCCAACCCAGAATTGCTGTTTTTTTGCCTATTTTAGGGTTTCGCAGAAAAAGAATATCAAACGGAGTCCAAACGGAATGAAACCTTCGGGAACATGATTTTCGGAGCGAACATGATCCAGAGAACTTGGACCCTATGTCAAGACATCAACCAGGAGGCCACGAGGTAGGGGGCCTACCCCCTAGGTGCGCCCTCCACCCTCGTGGGCCTCCTGTTGCTCCACTGACGTACTCCTTCCTCCTATATATACCTACGTACCCCCAAACTACCAGATACGGAGCCAAAACCCTAATTCCACCACCGTAACTTTCTGTATCCATGAGATCCCATCTTGGGGCCTTTTCCGGAGCTCCGCCGGAGGGGGCATCGATCACGGAGGGCTTCTACATCAACACCATAGCCTCTCCGATGAAGTGTGAGTAGTTTACTTCAGACCTATGGGTCCATAGTTATTAGCTAGATGGCTTCTTCTCTCTTTTTGGATCTCAATACAAAGTTCTCCCCCTCTCTTGTGGAGATCTATTCGATGTAATCTTCTTTTGCGGTGTGTTTGTTGAGACCGATGAATTGTGGGTTTATGATCAAGTTTATCTATGAACAATATTTGAATCTTCTCTGAATTCTTTTATGTATGATTGGTTATCTTTGCAAGTCTCTTCGAATTTTCAGTTTGGTTTGGCCTACTAGATTGATCTTTCTTGCAATGGGAGAAGTGCTTAGCATTGGGTTCAATCTTGCAGTGTCCTTTCCTAGTGACAGTAGGGGCAGCAAGGCACGTATTGTATTGTTGCCATCGAGGATAACAAGATGGGGTTTATATCATATTGCATGAGTTTATCCCTCTACATCATGTCATCTTGCTTAAAGCGTTACTCTGTTCTCTTGAACTTAATACTCTAGATGCATGCTAGATAGCGGTCGATGTGTGGAGTAATAGTAGTAGATGCAGGCAGGAGTCGGTCTACTTGTCTCGGACGTGATGCCTATATACATGATCATACCTAGATATTCTCATAACTATGCTCAATTCTGTCAATTGCTCAATAGTAATTTGTTCACCCACCGTAAATACTTATGCTCTTGAGAGAAGCCACTAGTGAAACCTATGGCCCCTGGGTCTATCTTCCATCATATTAATCTTCCAACACTTGGTTATTTCCTTTGCCATTTATTTTACTTTGCATCTTTTATTTCTCTTCATCATAAAAATACCAAAAATATTATCCTATCATATCTATCAGATCTCACTCTCGTAAGTGACCGTGTAGGGATTGACAACCCCTTATCGCGTTGGTTGCGAGGATTTATTTGTTTGTGTAGGCGCGAGGGACTCGTGCGCGGCCTCCTACTGGATTGATACCTTGGTTCTCAAAACTGAGGGAAATACTTATGCTACTTTGCTGCATCACCCTTTCCTCTTCAAGGGAAAACCAACACAAGTGCTCAAGAGGTAGCACATGTCACCTCCTGGGATCGTTGGCGCTTGGCCTTCTCGTGCGATAACCTCGGGAAATTCATTTAGCGCGGGTTGTCTAACCATCTCGCAGGAACGCCACAGCCATCAAGAACCAAGACCCGGTGCAACCCGCCTTGAGGTAGGGCCTCGTGAGTCACGCACTGGCTCACGAGTGCCCAGACACACCTCGTCTAGCCCTGCCATGCAAGCCATGTGTCAGGGCGGGGCTGTACACGCCCTAGGGGCTCTCCGCAGTAGGGAGTCCCCTCCCATGTGCCAGTGGAAGCACCATGCTCCGTGCTGGCAGTCGACATTGTCGAGGAGTGACTATGCCTATGCAAGTGCAGAAGCGCTATGCTCCGCGCTGGTGATAAACAACTGAGGGCGGCCCCACGGCCGTATCAACCTCAGGGAGCCTCCGAGCTTGGTGTCTGGCCTCATCGCAACACCTCCCCTCGGGAGAGTGGCGCGAGGGGGCTGGGCACGGGGGCTGCGCTCGGGTCACACCCAAGCATACGCCACCCTGCCATGTCCCTCGAACCTGGTCGTCACGTGCCCTCCCAAGCGGAGCCAAGGTACGAAGGTCGTTTGAACGTCAAGGGGGACTCCTAAGCATCGCGACTCGGGAGCCTAACTGACCACGTAGCCCCTCACTCCTTGGGCCGTCCTGGTGATCTGGTCGGTCCAATGGCGGCTGAGGTATGCGCGGGGTCGGGCCCTACCGACGTAGAACACTAGGCTTACTCCCAGATCTCCTTTCTACAGGTTGTTTGCGCATCAAGGAGGACTCCTGAGCATCGCGACTCAGGAGCCTAACTCATGACGTAGCCCCTCACTCCTTGGTCCGTCCTGGTGATCCGGACGGCCCAATAGCGGCTGAGGTATGTGATAACCCACATGTATAGGGGATCGCAACAGTTTTCGAGGGTACAGTATTCAACCCAAATTTATTGATTCGACACAAGGGGAGCCAAAGAATGTTCTCAAGTATTAGCAATTGAGTTGTCAATTAAACCACACCTGGATAACTTAATATCTGCAGCAAGGTATTTAGTAGCAAAGTAATATGATAGTAGTCGTAACGGTGGTAAAAGTAACGGTAGCAGTTTTGGTTTTATAATGATTGTAACAGTAGCAACAGAAAAGTAAATAAGCGAAGCTCAATATATGAAAAGCTCGTGGGCATTGGATCAGTGATGGATAATTATATCGGATGCAATCAATCATGCAACAGTTATAACATAGGGTGACACAGAACTAGCTCCAGTTCATCAATGTAATGTAGGCATGTATTCCGAATATAGTCATACGTGCTTATGGAAAAGAACTTGCATGGCATCTTTTGTCCTACCCTCCCGTGGCAGCGGGGTCCTATTGGAAACTAAGGGATATTAAGGCCTCCTTTTAATACAGTACCGGACAAAAGCATTAACACATAGTGAATGCATGAACTCCTCAAACTACGGTCATCACCAGTAAGTATCCCGATTATTGTCACTTTGGGGTTAATGGATCATAACACATAATAGGTGACTATAGACTTGCAAGACAGGATCAAGAACTCACATATATTCATGAAAACATAATAGGTTCAGATCTGAAATCATGGCACTCGGGCCCTAGTGACAAGCATTAAGCATAGCAAAGTCATAGCAACATCAATCTCAGAACATAATGGATACTAGGGATCAAACCCTAACAAAACTAACTCGATTACATGATAAATCTCATCCAACCCATCACCGTCCAGCAAGCCTACGATGGAATTACTCACGCACGGCGGTGAGCATCATGAAATTGGTGATGGAGGAAGGTTGATGATGACGACGGCGATGGATTCCCCTCTTCAGAGACCCGAATAGACTCCGGATCAGCCCTCTTGAGAGAGTTTAGGGCTTGGCGGCAGCTTCGTATCGTAAAACGCGATGAATCCTTCTCTCTGATTTTTTTCTCCCCGAACACGAATATATGGAGTTGGAGTTGAGGTCGGTGGAGCGTTAGGGGGCCCACAAGGCAGTGGGGCGCGCCCAGGGGGGTAGGTGCACCCCCACCCTCGTGGACAGGGTGTGGGCCCCCTGACGTGGATTCTTCTTCCAGTATTTTTAATATATTCCAAAAATAATCTCCGTTGATTTTCAGGTCATTCCGAGAACTTTTATTTCTACACAAAAATAACACCATGGCAATTCTGCTGAAAGCAGCGTCAGTCCGGGTTAGTTCCAATCAAATCATGCAAGTTAGAGTCGAAAACAAGGGAAAAAGTGTTTGGAAAAGTAGATACGATGGGGACGTATCAACTCCCCCAAGCTTAAATTTTTGCTTGTCCTCAAGCAATTCAGTTGACAAACTGAAAGTGCTAAAGAAAAACTTTTACAAACTTTGTTTGCTCTTGTTGTTGTAAATATGTAAAGTCAGCATTCAGGTTTTCAGCAAAGATTATGAACTAACCATATTCACAATAACACTTAAGTCTCATGTTTACTCATATCAATGGCATAATCAACTAGTGAGCAATAATAATAAATCTCGGATGACAACACTTTCTCAAAACAATCATGATGTGATATAACAAGATGGTATCTCGCTAGCCCTTTCTGAGACCGCAAAACATAAATGCAGAGCACCTTTAAAGATCAAGGACTGACTAGACATTGTAATTCATGGTAAAAGAGATCCATTCATAGTCATACTCAATGTAAACTAATAGTAATGGATGCAAATGACAATGGTGCTCTCCAACTGGTGCTTTTTAATAAGAGGATGATGACTCAACATAAAAGTAAATGGATAAGCCCTTCGCAAAGGGAAGTAGGGATTTGTAGAGGTGCTAGAGATCGGTTTTGAAATAGATATGAATAATATTTTGAGCGGTATACTTTCATTGTCAACATAACAACCGAGAGATCTCGATATATTCCATGCTACACACATTATAGGCAGTTCCCAAGCAGAATGGTAAAGTTTATACTCTCCCACCACCAACAAGCATCAATCCATGGCTTGCCCGAAACAAAAGGTGCCTCCAACTAACAACAATCCTGGGGGAGTTTTGTTTTCAATTATTTTGATTTGATTTGAGCATGGGACTGGGCATCCCGGTGACCAGCCATTTTCTCGTGAGTGAGGAGCGGAGTCCACTCCTCTTGAGAATAACCCGCCTGGCATGGAAGATACAGACAGCCCTAGTTGATACATGAGCTATTCGAGCATACAAAATAGAATGTTTATTTGAAGGTTTAGAGTTTGGCATATACAAATTTACTTGGAACGGTAGGTAGATACCGTATATAGGTAGGTATGGTGGACTCATATGGAATAACTTTGGGGTTTATGGAGTTGGATGCACAAGCAGTATTCCTTCTTAGTACAAGTGACGGCTAGAAAGAGACTGGGAAGCGACCAGCTAGAGAGCGACAAAAGTCATGAACATGCATTAAAATTAATCAACACCGAATGCAAGCATGAATAGGATATAATGCGCCATGTACATAAATATCGTAGAGGCTATGTTGATTTTGTTTCAACTACATGCGTGAACATGTGCCAAGTCAAGCCACTCGAATCGTCCAAAGGACGATACCACCCCATCATACCACATCACAACCATTTTAATAGCATGTTGGCACGCAAGGTAAACCATTATAAACTCCTAGCTAATTAAGCATGGCATAAGCAACTACAATCTCTAATTGTCATTGCAAACATGTTTCTTTCATAATAGGCTGAATCAGGAACGATGGACTAATCATATTTACAAAAAACAAGAGAGGTTGAGTTCATACCAGTTTTTCTCATCTCAATCAGTTCATCATATATCGTCATTATTGCCTTTCACTTGCACGACCGAATAGTGTGGATAATAATAATAGCGCACGTGCATGGGACTAAGCTGGAATTTGCAAGCATTCAATTCAAGGGAGAAGGCAAGGTAATATGGGCTCTTTGTTAGATCAACAATAATGCATATGAGAGCCACTTCACATTTTCATCATGGTCTTCTCCTCTCGACCCCCAAAGAAAAAGAAAGGAAATAAAACTATTTACACGGGAAAGCTCCCAACAAGCAAAAGAAGAATGAGAAATATTTTTGGGTTTTCTTTTTAATTACTACTACAGGCATGGAAAGTAAACTAGCTAAAAGCTACAACTATTTTTTGTTTTTCTTAAGGTTTATCAAACACACAAGAAGAAAGCTTAAAATAGAAATTAAGCTAGCATGGATGATACAATGAAAAAGTATGAGCACCAACAATTGGCTTGAGTGTGTGAACATGAATGTAATGTCGGTGAGAAGTACGTACTCCCCCAAGCTTAGGCTTTTGGCCTAAGTTGGTCTATGCCCATGGATCAAAACTGTAGCTGGGGTCGTACTGAGAAGGGTCCTCAGATTGCCACTAGCTAGCGATGTCCTCCGGATTCCAATGATAAACATACTGACGGTGAGGTTCAGATGGTGACTCCGGCTCTGCAGCTGCAATTGGCTTCGGTAGGCATGAATGGCCTCCGGCAGAACAAGGTACATGCCTGAAAATATGTTGAACAAAGAGAGCGCAGGCAAGGTAATAAACTCACAATATTTTTTGTTAAATATCAATTTATATTTGTATCTTATTCTTATCCTTAATAATGAACTCATGTGCTACCATACTCTTATAACCTATAACAACAGGAGGCATCAACTTTTCCTCTTTCTCATAATGCCTGATAGGTATGTTAAAGTGTGCAGCAAGGCGCGAGGAAAAGATGCCTCCAAGGACGGGGCCCTTAGTACGGTTCAGATTTAACCGTTTAGCAACAATATCGCCTAAACTGAAAGTAGTATCTTGAAACAAGGCATGGCGCAAAATAACAATATTAGGAGCACTAAGGTTCCCACAGTTCCCGCGACCAATTAAGCATCTACTAGCAAATATTGCAAAGTAACGTAGGACAGGAAAATGTATGCTAGTGATTCTTGCATCGGAAAATTTCCTTGTTTCCCCTACATCAATTGTATCAATAAATCCTTCCACATCATTACAATGTGGTTCCTCTATGCTACCCTCAAAAGGTATCAAACAAACCTGGCAAAAATCACGAAGTGACATTTCCTTATGATCATCATATAAATAAAATTCCACCGAAGGTGGAGATCTTCTAGCATGGAAATGAAAGTTTTGCACAAAGATATTGGTGAGTAAGAGATACTGTTCACGCTGGTCTTGGAGGAAAACGGTGAGGCCTGCATTCTCAGCCAAATAATAAAAATCTTCATGAATCCCGGCTTCTCTCAAGAACTCATCACAAGGTCATTCACACGACTGAACCTCTGCAGTACAAGGGAGATTATACTTGGGCTTCTTATTCTCTTCATCTTGCTTATCCCTCGAGCTTCGGCTCGATGAGCCCCTCAAAACTCTCTTCATCTTTTTCTGAAAATTTCTGAAATTTTTAGTAACTTAAAATAAAAGTGAACCAAACTCAACAAAATTGATAGCAACTACTCCTACAAGTGCCTAGAGGTCATATCATGAATTAAAACTACTTTTGACCACATAAATTTGACATGCAAGCTCAAGAACAGGGTCACCTAAGCAGCAAAAATTTGCAATAAATAAAGCACTAGAACAAAAACTAATTGGACCATTGGAGGAAGTCACATACCAAAGAACAATCCCCCAAAGCAGTTTTGTGAATGGAGCTTGAGCTAGGAGATCGAAAATGGTAGCAAGATGAGCTAGAACTCGTGCTTGAGTTGGTTGGTGATTTTTTTGGGAGGAAGGAGTGTGTGGTGGCTGGAATAAGTGGAGGGGGCCACCAGGGGCCCACGAGGCAGGGGGCGCGCCCAGGGGGGTGGGCGCGCCCTGGACCCTCGTGGCCAGGTGCTGGCTCCCCCTGACGTGTTCTCAGTGCCAGATATTCTCAAATATTCTAAAAAAATAATATTAAATTTTCAGGGCATTTGGAGAAATTTTATTTTCGGGGTATTTTTCTTAATGCATGGATAATTCAGAAAACAAGCAGAAAATACTATGTTTGCTTTATTTAATATAAATAACAGAAAGTAAAAAGATGGTACAGAGAGTTGTGTTTTCTAAATTCATCCATCTCATGCTCATCAAAAGGAATCCACTAACAATGTTAATCAAGTCTTGTTAACAAACTCTTTTCGAATAACATGAAACCGGAGAATCTTCGAATAACACTAGGTTACCTCAACGGGGATATGCATGTCCCCAACAATAAGAATATCATATTTCTTCTTGACAGTAGGAAGAGGAAATTCAAAACCTCCAATAGTAATAGTTGGAATTTTTCCAATAGAATTGATACCGTGGACTTGAGGTTGTTTCCTCGGAAAGTGTATCGTATGCTCATTACCATTAACATGAAAAGTGGCATTGCCTTTGTTGCAATCAATAACAGCCAGTGCAGTATTCAAAAAGGGTCTACCAAGGATAATCGACATACTATCGGCCTCGGGAATATCAAGAATGACAAAGTCCATTAAAATAGTAACGTTTGCAACCACAACAGGCACATCCTCACAAATACCGACAGGTATAGCAGTTGATTTATCAGCCATTTGCAAAGATATTTCAGTGGGTGTCAACTTAGTCAAATCGAGTCTACGATATAAAGAGAGAGGCATAACACTAACACCGGCTCCAAGATCACATAAAGTAGTTTTAACATAGTTTCTTTTAATGGAGCATGGTATAGTTGGTACTCCTGGATCTCCAAGTTTCTTTGATATTCCACCCTTAAAAGTGTAATTAGCAAGCATGGTGGAAATTTCAGCTTCCGGTATCTTTATTTTATTAGTAACAATATCCTTCATGTACTTAGCATAAGGATTCATTTTAAGCATATTAGTCAAACACATACGCAAAAAGATAGGTCTGATCCTTTCAACAAAGCGCTCAAAATCCTCATCATCCTTTTTCTTGGATGGTTTAGGAGGAAAAGGCATGGGTTTCTAAACCCATGGTTCTCTTTCTTTACCGTGCTTCCTAGCAACAAAGTCTCTCTTATCATAACGTTGATTCTTTGATTGTGGGTTATCAAGATCAACAACAGGTTCAATCTCTACATCATTGTCATTGCTAGGTTGAGCATCAACATGAACATCATCATTAACATTATCACTAGGTTCATGTTCATTACCAGATTGTGTTTCGGCATCAGAAATAGAAATATCACTGGGATTCTCGGGTGTGTCAACAACAGGTTCACTAGAAGCATGCAAAGTCCTATCATTTTTCTTTTTCTTCCTTTCAGAAGGACTAGGTGCATCTACATTAGTTCTCTGAGAATCTTGCTCAATTCTCTTAGGGTGGCCCTCAGGATACAAAGGTTCCTGAGTCATTTTACCCCCCTCTAGTCACAACTCTAATAGCATTATCATTTTTCTTATTATTTAATTCATTGAGCAAATCATTCTGAGCCTTAAGTACTTGTTCTACTTGAGTGGTAACCATAGAAGCATGTTTACTAATAAGTTTAAGTTCACCCTTAACACTAGCCATATAATCACTCAAGTGTTCAATCATTTAAGCATTATGTTTCAATTGTCTCCCAACATAAGCATTGAAATCTTCTTGTTTAACCATTAAATTATCAAACTCGTCTAAGCATTGGCTAGCAAACTTAAAAGGCGGGTTTTCAGCTTTATCAATCTATAGAGAGAATTTACCTTTACTACCTGTGTCCGGTTATCAAGACCATGTATTTCTTCAACAGGTGGCAAATTAAGACCATGTATTTCTTCAATAGGTGGTAAATTCTTAACATCTTCAGCTTTAATACCTTTTTCTTTCATAGATTTCTTTGCCTCTTGCATATCTTCAGGACTGAGAAATAGAATACCCCTTTTCTTCGGAGTTGGCTTAGCAGTTGGTTCAGAAAGTGTCCAATTATTCATTAGTCAACATATTATTCAATAGCAATTCAGCTTCATAAATAGTTCTTTCCTTGAAAACACAACCAGCACAACTATCCAGGTGGTCTCTGGAAGCATCGGTTAGTCTATTATAAAAGATATCAAGTATTTCATTTTTCTTAAGAGGATGATCAGGCAAAGCATTAAGTAATCGGAGAAGCCTCCCCCAAGCTTGTGGGAGACTCACTTCTTCAATTTGCACAAAATTATATATTTCCCTTAAAGCAACTTGTTTCTTATGAGCGGGGAAATATTTAGCAGAGAAGTAATAAATCATATCCTGGGGACTACGCACACAACCAGGATCAAGAGAATTAAACCATGATTTAGCATCACCCTTTAATGAGAATGGAAACAACTTAAGGATATAATAATAGCGAGTTTTCTCATCATTAGTCAATAGGGTGGCTATATCATTTAATTTAGTAAGATGTGCCACAACAGTTTCAGATTCATAGCCATAAAAAGGATCAGATTCAACCAGAGTAATTATCTCAGGGTCGACAGAGAAATCATAATCCTTATCAGTAATAAAGATAGGTGAAGTAGCAAAAGCAGGGTCATATTTCATTCTAGCATTCAAAGACTTTTCTTTAAGCTTAGCTAATAATTTCTTAAGATCAGATCTATCATTGCAAGCTAAGAAGTCTCTAACAGTTTCTTCATCCATAAAATAACCCTCAGGCACAACAGGCAATTCATATCTAGGGGGAGAATCTTCATCATCACTTTCATCAACATTATTAGTTTCAATAATTTCATTCTCTCTAGCCCTAGCAAGTTGCTCATCAAGAAATTCACCTAGTGGCACAGTAGTATCAAGCATAGAAGTAGTTTCATCATAAGTATCATGCAAAGCAGAAGTGGCATCATCAATAACATGCGACATATCAGAATGAATAGCAGGTGTAGGTGTCGCAAGTTTACTCAAAACAGAAGGTGAATCAAGTGCAGAGCTAGATGGCAGCTCCTTACCTCCCCTCGTAGTTGAGGGAAAAATCTTGGTTCTTTTATCTTTCAAGTTCTTCATAGTGACCAGCAGATATAAATCCCAAGTGACTCAAAGAATAGAGCTATGCTCCCCGGCAACGGCACCAGAAAATAGTCTTGATAACCCACAAGTATAGGGGATCACAATAGTTTTTGAGGGTACAGTATTCAACCCAAATTTATTGATTCGACATAAGGGGAGTCAAAGAATATTCTCAAGTATTAGCAATTGAGTTGTCAATTAAACCACACCTGGATAACTTAATATCTGCAGCAAGGTATTTAGTAGCAAAGTAATATGATAGTAGTCGTAACGGTGGTAAAAGTAACGGTAGCAGTTTTGGTTTTATAATGATTGTAACAGTAGCAACGGAAAAGTAAATAAGCGAAGCTCAATATATGAAAAGCTCGTAGGCATTGGATCAGTGATGGATAATTATATCGGATGCGATCAATCATGCAACAGTTATAACATAGGGTGACACAGAACTAGCTCCAGTTCATCAATGTAATGTAGGCATGTATTCCGAATATAGTCATACGTGCTTATGGAAAAGAACTTGCATGGCATCTTTTGTCCTACCCTCCCGTGGCAGCAGGGTCCTATTGGAAACTAAGGGATATTAAGGCCTCCTTTTAATAGAGTACCGGACCAAAGCATTAACACATAGTGAATACATGAACTCTTCAAACTACGGTCATCACCGGTAAGTATCCCGATTATTGTCACTTCGGGGTTAATGGATCATAACACATATAGGTGACTATAGACTTCATGACAGGATCAAGAACTCACATATATTCATGAAAACATAATAGGTTCAGATCTGAAATCATGGCATTCGGGCCCTAGTGACAAGCATTAAGCATAGCAAAGTCATAGCAACATCAATCTCAGAACATAATGGATACTAGGGATCAAACCCTAACAAAACTAACTCGATTACATGATAAATCTCATCCAACCCATCACCGTCCAGCAAGCCTACGATGGAATTACTCACGCACGGCAGTGAACATCATGAAATTGGTGATGGAGGAAGGTTGATGATGATGATGGCGACGGATTCCCCTCTCTGGAGCCTCGAACGGACTCCGGATCAGCCCTCTCAAGAGAGTTTAGGGCTTGGCGGCAGCTCCGTATCGTAAAACGTGATGAATCCTTCTCTCTGATTTTTTCTCCTCAAACACAAATATATGGAGTTGGAGTTGAGGTCGGTGGAGCGTCAGGGGGCCCATGAGGCAGGGGCACGCCCAGGGGGGTAGGCGCACCCCCACCCTCGTTGACAGGGTGTGGGCCCCCTGACGTGGATTCTTCTTCCAGTATTTTTAATATATTCCAAAAATAATCTCCGTTGATTTTCAGGTCATTCCGAGAACTTTTATTTCTGCACAAAAATAACACCATGGCAATTTTGCTGAAAACAGCGTCAGTCCGGGTTAGTTCCATTCAAATCATGCAAGTTAGAGTCCAAAACAAGGGAAAAGTGTTTGGAGAAGTAGATACGACGGAGACGTATCAGTATGTGTGGGGTCGGGCCCTGCCGATGTAGAATGTAAAGCAAATGGAAAGGAAATCGCAGAATTTCAAAGCAAATATTACAAGACATATTGTTCTCCAAAAACCAAACGTGAGTTTAATGCCTCCACGAGGCATGGTGCACATTGCAGAAACTAAACAGGAAAGGAGTCGCCAGTTAGTCATCCCCGGACATCGCCGTCGCCTGCAAGGGATGCTTCTCCTTCAACGGCGCCACCTTCGCCTGTGCCACCGGCCGGAGTTGCAGGATCAGCAGCACCGCCGGTCGGGGGCGAGGGAGCGAAGGCGCGGAACCTCTTCAGAAGGGCCTCCACCTGACCCTTCACGGCTGCAGCAGTGGCCGCGCAACGCTCGTCGTCCATAGGCTCCAGCAGCTCGTCAAGGCGGGCGGTAGGATTGCGGAGATTGAGGTGACTGAAGAGTGCGTCAGCGCGACTGAGGAAAGGACGCGGGCTTCTTCCTCCGCCATGGGTCCGATACCGCTCACGACGTCCTCCAGCGTGCCGACTAGATAAGGAAGCAGCTGGGTGGGGCCCTCATCAGCGGTGGCCAGCGGCTCCTACGGGCCCTTCTCGTAGAGTGACTGCAGCGTCGTCCGAGACCTCTCTTCAAGGAGCTTGAAGGCCGCGCGAGCCTCAACGAGGACCTTTGCCTTGGCTTCAAGCTCGGCCTTCTTCGCCTGCAGCTTCTGCTCCAGCTCCTCCAGCCTACTGCACTCCGTGGCCTGTGCCTTCGCCAACTACTCTAGTTCAGCGTCGTGATCCTTGACGGCGTCCTCTCGGGCCTTCATCTTCTCCTCCTCCGCCTTGCAGCTTCAGGCTTCTTTCGTGCGCTCCCTCCGCATGGTCTCCAGCTCGGCCTCCAGCACCCGGCAGCGGTCCTGGGCGGCCCCGACATCCTTCAGCACCACCTCACGGGTGGCCACAGCATGGGAAACGGCCTCCCTGTCCCTCTCGGAATCGACATCAGCTTGGCTCAGTGTCGCCCGGATGGACGCATCGGAGTGAAGTGATACGTCCATTTTGCATCATGCTTTTATATCGCTATTTGTCGCATTATGGGTTGTTATTACACATTATGTCACAATACTTATGCCTATTCTCTCTTATTTTACAAGGTTTACATGAAGAGGGAGAATGCCGGCAGCTGGAATTCTGGGCTGGAAAAGGAGCAAATATTAGAGATCTATTCTGCACATCTCCAAAAGTCCTGAAACTCCACAGGAATTATTTTCAGAATATATAAAAAATATTGGGCAAAATAAGTACCAGAGGGGGTCCACCCACCGTCCACGAGGGTGAGGGCGTGCCCCCTGCCTCGTGGGCCCCTGGCAGCCCTCTGATGCCCATCTTTGGCTATATGGAGTCTTTCGTCGAGAAAAAAAATCATAACCAAGCTTTCGGGACGAAACTCTGCCGCCACAAGGCGGAACCAATCTAGGGCTCCGGCGGAGCTGTTCTGCCGGGGAAACTTCCCTCCGGGAGGGGTAAATCATCACCATCGATCCTCTCATCGGGAGGGGGTTAATCTCCATCAACATATTCACCAGCACCATCTCATCTCAAACCCTAGTTCATCTCTTGTATCCAATCTTTGTATCCAAACCTCAGATTGGTACCTGTGGGTTGCTAGTAGTGTTGATTACTCCTTGTAGTTGATGCTAGTTGGTTTACTTGGTGGAAGATCATATGTTCAGATCCATTGTGCATATTAATACCCCTCTGATTGTGAACATGAATATGCTTTGTGAGTAGTTACGTTTGTTCCTGAGGACATGGGAGAAGTCTTGTTATAAGTAGTCATGTGAATTTGGTATTCGTTCGATATTTTGATGAGATGTATGTTGTATCTCCTCTAGTGGTGTCATGTGAACGCCGAATACATCACACTTCACCATTGTTTGGGCCTGGAGGAAGGCATTGGGAAGTAATAAGTAGATGATGGGTTGCTAGAGTGACAGAAGCTTAAACCCTAGTTTATGCGTTGCTTCGTAAGGGGTTGATTTGGATCCATATGTTTCATGCTATGGTTAGGTTTACCTTAATACTTCTGTTGTAGTTGCGGATGCTTGCAATAGGGGTTAATCATAAGTGGGATACTTGTCCAAGTAAGGGCAGTACCCAAGCACCGGTCCACCCACATATCAAATTATCAAAGTACCGAACGCGAATCATATGAGCGTGATGAAAACTAGCTTAACGATAATTCCCATGTGTCCTCGGGAGCGCTTTCCTTTATATAAGAGTTTGTCCAGGCTTGTCCTTTGCTACAAAAAGGATTGGGCCATCTTGCTGCACCTTATTTACTTTTATTACTTTCTACCCGTTACAAATTACCTTATCACAAAACTATCTGTTACCGATAATTTCAGTGCTTTGAGAGAATACCTTGCTGAAAACCGCTTATCATTTCCTTCTGCTCCTCGATGGGTTCGACACTCTTACTTATAGAAAAGGCTATGATAGATCCCCTACACTTGTGGGTCATCATGAAGCCAGCCAGAGACCAGCTCCAGGCGCCCGGCCACCAGGTGACGGTCGGTGCCTTGAAGATTTTCTCGCAGCAGGGACAACACAGAAAGAGCGCGCTCCAGGGCGTCAGGAGAGGCGGAAGAACCCGGAGACAACAATGCGTCAGAAGGAGGAGGAGGCAACGTCGGCATCATGGCCCGGGAAGCCAGAAGCTCCTGAGCCTCGGGGACCCCAACGCCCGAGCCAGGCGTTGGCACCTACGGAGCCAGCAGGGCCGCGGGGGCTGATTCCTCCCGAGGGCGCTCCACCAAGCCTCGCGAGGATGATCAGACTGGAGAAGCGCGAGCGCCGTCGTTACCCTTATCCATGGAGAGGGGCGCGGCTGCATGAGGCGACTTGGGCTCGAGCAGTACCACCTCGTCCTCCTTTCTCTTCTTTGCCGCGGGCGTCGGCCTAGTTGCACAACAAAGAAGCGTCAAGGACGAGCAGCAGAAGCAAGAACAAGGCAGGACAAGAACACTTACTGGTCCACTGTGGCGTAGTCCCTCTGCTTCTTAAGCTTGAAGCCGGAGAGCCTCGCAGCCTGAGGCGCAGACGCGCGGGCTCCAAAGCAGAAGCAGGGGCAGCAGATGGACCGAAAGCAGCTCCAGGCGGTGTCGGGGTAGGAGCATCGTCCCGGGAGGTCAGCGCCGACCTGCCACTCGTCAGAACCGTGGGCGGCACCTCTCTCTCCGGTAGGACGCCAACCTCGCCATAGTCATCAGGCAAGATGCAGAGGATGTCGGCCTTGCGCAAGGGGGAGGTCTCCCCCATCCCCTCGGAGTCGCGCTCCTCGCCCTCCTCCTCTTCCCCCTCCCCACGGCAATTGCCATAAGACACGTCCACCATCGCCGTCACCACCAAGACCACAGGGGGCACCGGCGGCACCAGGCCGCCCCCGTCAAAGGTGGGCATTGATGGGGTTATGTACCTAGGGTAGGGTCACGGACCTGTCCCAAGTAACTTACCCTAAGACATCCCTAGAAGAGGTCGCCTTCCAGTCGACCAACGGGGACTCACTCGACCAACGAGGCCACACTCGACTGTCCTGAAGGACTCGACCACTAAGACGCACTCGACCACCAGGAGGTCAAGAGGCACTCTGCACCGCAACGGTCTGTAATTAAGTAGACTTTATGATAATAAAGGCACTTTATGTGGGGCGTTACCAGTAACGCCCCAGACTTAACTCACCTTAAACCTTCTCCTACGTGGGCTGGCTGGGGTCCTGGCGCACTCTATATAAGCCACCCCCCTCCACAGGCAGAAGGGTTCGGCACCTTGTAATCTATACATTCATAATCCACTCGACCGCCTCCGGGCTCCGAGACGTAGGGCTGTTACTTCTTCCGTGAAGGGCCTGAACTCGTACATCCTTGGTGTTTACAACCTCTCCATAGCTAGGACCTTGCCTCTCTATACCTACCCCCCACTCTACTGTCAGGCTTAGAACCACGACAGTTGGCGCCCACCATGGGGCCGGTGTTTTAGCGATTTTGTGGAGAAGTTGCGATTCTTCCGAGTATTTTCGTCATGGTGTCTGCCGGAGTTTTGATCAAGGGCCAAGAGATCCGTCTCGGCGCCTTCACCTTCATCGCCGACGACTCCGCATGGCTCCAGGAGGCTCCACTCGACGTGGATGCGCTCCCCGTCCGCGGTGCGACGCATTTTCGCGCATGTGTCCGCGGCGTTCTGCTACGGCAACCATCGACCCAGTATCGGTCGGATCTTCCATCTTCCACCCTCCCGGTCTCCCGCCAGCGCAAGCGCTCAGGTCGGTCGAGGCTTCAGCGATGGGTGAGTCACGCGGTGGCTCGCCAGTCGACCACTACGCAAGTTGCGGCAATCGAGCCCAACGAATCTCTCTACGGCTTGTTCGATCAGTCGACTGGCTCCGGAGAGACTGCATCCGAGTGCGGAAGCAGTGATCCAGCGGCGGAAATCCTGATGGTCAACGGGCCTCATAGCCCTCCCGGCTTCGCCCGCGGTGGTGGAGCAGGCGACGGCGGCGACCCTGCTCGAGGTTACGAAGAGTACCAGCCCGAGCCACTTGACTCTCTGCAAAGAGAAGAGCTTCGCCGCAGGAACGAGGATCCCCTGCATATTCCCATCGCAGGAGAAACCCCCGAGGCTCGTGCCTTGGAGGAGGCACGACTGGCCAATTTGGCCGAGCGCACTCGACTGGAGAACCTTCAGCGAGCACTCGACGAGCGCGCGCGGCAACGAGTTCCCGACACCAGTCGACGTCAACTCTTCCCGCCGACTCAGGTATATCGAACCCCAATTCAGAATTTAGCAGCTGCGACCCGTATAGCAGAGTCCATTCAGCCTTCGCAGTCAGAAGCTGGCAGAGGTTTGCTGCAGATCAGAGATCTGCTCCGGGCAGCAGGAGATCAGAATTCAGCCGTGTCTCAGTCGCGCAACAGGATTCACAGTTGATCTGTCACTATGAATACGGTACAGTCGGCTCACAGCCCCAGATCGCCTCCGCGGCGCGAAGGGTATGAGCATCGGCGAGATCAATATGGCGACAGGCTCGACCGAGATGATAGGCGTCGAGTGCCCTATTCCCCTCCGAGGGGTGGGTCTTACGCTCCTCGGCAGCCAGATGATAGGCGTCAGTACAGTACAGGGCGTAGAGTTCCAGTTGACCCCAGGGAGCCAGGCTTCGACGCGCGATCCATTATCGTGCAAGGGTTGGTCGACCGGAACAGAGCCCATCGTGGTGCACTCGACAGAGAAGTGCCCACGAGCAGTCGAGTACATGTTTCTGGTCCTGAATGTTTCAGCAGAGCTATCAGAGCCGCTGTTATTCCCCCCAATTTCAGGTTGGCAACAGGAGTCAGCAAGTTCACTGGTGAGTCTAAGCCTGAAACTTGGCTTGAAGACTACCGAGTGGCAGTTCAGATCGGTGGTGGGAACGACGAGGTGGCCATGAAGCATTTGCCCCTCATGTTGGAAGGTTCTGCCAGGGCATGGTTGACCCAATTACCTCCTAGCAGTATTTACACTTGGGAAGATCTGTCCCGAGTGTTCGTCAGAACGTTCGAAGGGACTTGCAAGCGACCAGCGGGATTGACAGAGTTGCAAGTCTGCGTGCAGAAAACCAATGAGACTCTCAGAGAGTATATTCAGAGGTGGATCACTTTGCACCACACTGTGGAAAATGTCTCTGACCATCAGGCAGTATGCGCCTTCAAAGATGGTGTCAAGAACAGAGAACTGAGCTTGAAATTTGGTCGAACCGGTGACATGACCTTGAGTCGGATGATGGAGATTGCTACCAAGTACGCCAACGGCGAAGAAGAAGACCGACTCCGAAGCGGCAAGCACAAGCCGAGTCAGTCGGAAAAAGGGAATTCCAGTCGGAAACAGAAGCGGAAGGCTGAACCGGCAGCTCCTGGAGAGGCTCTGGCCGTGACTCAAGGAAAGTCTAAGGGGAAACCAAAAGGATCCTGGAACCCCAAGAAGGTGAAGGATAAAGAAGGGAACGACGTGATGGATATGCCGTGTCATATTCACACGAAGAAAGATGAAGAGGGGAATATCATTTACCCAAAGCACACCACTCGCCAATGTCGACTCCTGATCCAGCAGTTTCAGGGAAAACAGTCTAAGGACAAGGAGAAGGAGTCGGACAAAGCCGAAGACAAAGAGGACAGTGAGGGAGGATACCCGCATATCAACTCCACTCTGATGATCTTCGCAGATGTGGAAAGCAGAAGTCGACTGAAAGTAATTAACCGAGAGGTTAACATGGTCGCCCCAGCGAAGGCAAATTATCTGAAGTGGTCTCAAACACCCATCACATTCGACCAATCTGATCACCCGACTCATATTGCCACCCCTGGGAGGCAAGCTTTGGTGGTCGATCCAGTTGTCGAAGGCACTCGACTGACAAAGGTGCTGATGGACGGTGGAAGTGGGCTGAATCTGTTATATGCAGACACGCTGAAAGGTATGGGCATTCCGATGTCCCGACTGAGCACTAGTAACATGAGCTTCCATGGAGTTATACCAGGGAAGAAGGCCGAGTCACTCGGCCAGATAGCTTTGGACGTAGTGTTTGGCGATTCAAAGCATTTCCGCAAAGAAAAGTTGACGTTTGAGGTCGTGGATTTTCAAAGTGCATATCATGCCATTTTGGGGAGGCCAGCCTATGCACGGTTCATGGCTCGACCATGTTACGTGTACCTCAAATTGAAGATGCCCGGTCCCAAAGGTGTGATCACTGTCACCGGAGATAGGAAAAAGGCAGAGGAGTGCTTTCAGAAGGGCTCCAAAATTGCCGATTCCCAAGTGACAGCGGTCGAGTTCGAAGAATACAAGCAAAACGCAGATCCGAGTGACTTGCTGCGATCCAAGAAGCCCGCCACAGAATCTGCATTCCAGTCGTCCGGTGAGACGAAGCCTGTTCACATTCACCCGACCGACCCCGAAGCAGCTCCGACCCGCATCTCCACAACACTCGACCCAAAATAGGAAGAAGCGCTCATCCAGTTCCTCCGTGAGAACTGGGACATTTTTGCATGGAAGCCCGCTGACATGCCAGGTGTTCCCAGGGGACTGGCTGAGCATCGCCTAAGAGTCGACAAGTCTGCAAAGCCAGTCAAAGAACATCTTCGGCGGTCCGCCGTCCAGAAGAGAAAGGCCATCGGTGAAGAAGTGGCTCGACTGTTGGCGGCAGGATTTATCCGAGAGATATTCCACTCCGAGTGGCTCGCTAATGTCGTCATGGTTCCTAAGAAGGACAAGTCGCTCCGAATGTGCATTGATTTCAAGCACATCAACCGGGCCTGCCCGAAAGATCACTTTCCTCTCCCTCGCATAGATCAAATTGTTGACTCGACCGCGGGATGCGAGAGGTTGTCTTTTTTAGATGCTTACTCCGGGTACCACCAGATCCGTCTGTATGGACCCGATGAAGTAAAAACAGCTTTCATCACTCCATTCGGGTGCTTCTGCTATATCACCATGCCATTCGGCCTCAAGAATGCCGGAGCCACGTTTATGCGAATGATTCAGAAGTGTCTACTCACTCAAATCAGTCGGAATGTGGAAGCTTATATGGATGATATTGTTGTCAAGTCACGAAAAGGTTCCGACCTGCTCGCTGACCTCGCCGAAACATTTGCCAACCTCAGAAGGTATGATATCAAGCTCAATCCATCAAAGTGCACATTTGGAGTTCCTGGTGGCAAGTTACTCGGTTTTCTCGTTTCCGAACGGGGAATCGACGCCAACCCAGAAAAGATTGGCACTATTCTCCGAATGAAACGCCCTGTGCGAGTGCACGATGTCCAGAAGCTTACTGGATGCTTGGCCGCATTAAGTCGATTCATCTCACGACTCGGTGAAAAGGCATTGCCTCTTTACCGACTGATGAAGAAGGCTGACAAGTTCGAGTGGACTCCAGAAGCTGATGCAGCGTTTGCCGAGCTAAAAGCTCTGCTCTCCACCCAGCCGGTGCTTGCTGCTCCAATCAGCAAAGAGCCTCTGTTGCTCTACATCGCAGCCACAGGACAAGTCGTCAGTACTGTGCTAACGGTCGAGCGGGAAGAAGAAGGAAAAGCTCTCAAAGTTCAGCGCCCAGTGTATTATTTGTCTGAAGTCTTGACTCCATCCAAGCAGAGATATCCTCATTATCAGAAGCTTGTATATGGAATATACATGACCACAAAGAAGGTTGCTCATTATTTCTCTGACCATTCAATCACAGTCGTCAGCGACGCTCCACTATCAGAGATTTTGCACAACAGAGATGCAACTGGTCGAGTGGCCAAATGGGCGATTGAACTTCTTCCCCTTGATATCAAGTTTGAGGCAAAGAAAGCCATTAAGTCCCAGGCAATAGCAGATTTCCTAGCCGAGTGGGTCGAACAGCAACAGCCGACTGAAGTTCACTCGGAGCATTGGACCATGTTTTTCGATGGTTCTAAGATGTTGAATGGTTCCGGTGCTGGGGTTGTCCTGGTTTCCCCCAGAGGAGATAAGCTCAGATATGTGCTCCAGATTCACTTTGATTCCTCCAACAATGAGGCAGAATATGAGGCCCTCCTATATGGGTTGCGCATGGCCATTTCACTCGGCGTCCGTCGCCTAATGGTTTATGGTGACTCGGATTTAGTGGTCAATCAAGTGATGAAAGAGTGGGACGTAAGAAGCCCAGCCATGACTGGATACTGCAGTGCAGTGAGGAAGCTGGAGAAAAAGTTCGAGGGGTTGGAGCTCCATCATATACCCCGACTGAAGAATCAAGCAGCTGATGATCTAGCAAAGATAGGTTCCAAGAGAGAAGCCATTCCGAGTGGTGTGTTCTTGGAGCATATACATACTCCATCAGTCAAAGAAGATCCTTTCACCGAAGAAACTCCGCAGCCCAAGAGTGCCACAGATCCGACTGAAGTTGAAGTCCCAGCGGTGGTCGACTTGATCATGGAGGTTTTGGTAGTCATTCCCGACTGGACGATTCCATATGTTGCATATATCTTGAGGAAAGAACTTCCGGAGGATGAGGAAGAGGCTCGACAGATCGTCCGTCGATCTAAGGCCTTTACCGTCATCAAAGGACAATTATACAGAGAGAGCGCGACTGGAGTCGGACAGAAGTGCATTACACCAGAAGAAGGTCGACTCATCCTCAACGATATTCACTCGGGAACCTGTGGTCATCATGCGTCCTCTCGGACCATCGTGGCCAAAGCATACCGAGCCGGATTTTACTGGCCCAAGGCGAATGAGATGGCAAAGGAGATAGTAGATAAGTGCGAAGGATGTCAGTTCTACTCGAATATGTCGCACAAGCCTGCGTCAGCTTTGAAGACCATCCCACTCGTCTGGCCTTTTGCAGTTTGGGGGCTGGACATGATCGGTCCTTTGAGAACAGGACGAAGTGGCTTCACGCATGTACTGGTGGCAGTCGACAAGTTCACCAAGTGGATCGAAGCTAAACCGATCAAGAGCCTCGACACCGGTACTGCTGTTAGCTTCATCAGGGAACTGGTATTCAGATATGGAGTCCCGCACAGCATCATCACGGATAATGGGTCGAACTTTGACTCAGAGGAATTCAGAACCTTCTGCAACTCCCAAGGCACGCGGGTCGACTACGCGTCGGTCGCCCATCCGCAGTCGAATGGACAAGCAGAGCGAGCTAATGGACTGATTCTCAAGGGGCTGAAACCGCGACTGATGCGTGATCTCAAACACGCGGCTGGAGCTTGGGTCGATGAACTTCCATCTGTGCTCTGGGGACTGCGGACCACGCCCAATCGGTCGACCGGAAGAACTCCATTCTTCTTGGTCTATGGAGCCGAAGCAGTCTTGCCAAGTGATCTTCTCCACAATGCTCCTCGAGTCGAAACCTACAACGAAGCAGAAGCTGAACAAGCGCGGCAGGACGCAGTCGACCTTTTAGAGGAAGAAAGGGAGATGGCTCTGATCCGGTCGACCATCTACCAACAAGATCTGCGCCGTTTCCACGCTCGAAATGTGAGAGGTCGAGCCTTCCAGGAAGGGGATCTGGTTCTCCGAGTGGATCAGCACAAACCACATAAGCTTGCTCCTTCTTGGGAAGGCCCTTTCATCGTCACCAAGGTTCTCCACAACGGGGCATACCGTCTTTACAACGTCGAGCATAATATCGACGAGCCCCGAGCTTGGAACGCGGAGCTACTCCGCCCGTTTTACACTTAAGTTGTATCACTCGGATGAGTTGCAATAAAGAACGTCTATAATTCATGGGTTTAGAAATAATTGTGTCAGCACTTTTTCTTTTTGTCCACATAAAAACTCCCCCTCAGTGGGTGGCTTAGCTGCGAATCCGTTTCGCCTAAGTTTGGAAAAATCCTGTCGAGTGGTGAGCCAGATTCTCACTCGGAGGCTTAGCTGCGAATCCGTTTCGCCTAAGTTATGAAAATCCTACCGAGTGGTGAGCAATCCTCTCACTCGGAGGCTTAGCTGCGAATCCGTTTCGCCTAAGTTATGAAAATCCTACCGAGTGGTAAGCCAACCTTCCACTCGGAGGCTTAGCTGCAGCCTCGTGCTCGCCTAAGTTATAAAAATCCTACCGAGTGGTGAGCAATCCTCTCACTCGGGGGCTTAGCTGCAGTCCAAGCACTCGCCTAAGTTTATCAAATTCCTACCGAGTGGTAAGCCAGCCTTCCACTCGGAGGCTTAGCTGCAGCCTCGTGCTCGCCTAAGTTATAAAAATCCTACCGAGTGGTGAGCAATCCTCTCACTCGGGGGCTTAGCTGCAGTCCAAGCACTCGCCTAAGTTTATCAAATTCCTACCGAGTGGTAAGCCAGCCTTCCACTCGGAGGCTTAGCTGCAGCCTCGTGCTCGCCTAAGTTATAAAAATCCTACCGAGTGGTGAGCAATCCTCTCACTCGGGGGCTTAGCTGCAGTCCAAGCACTCGCCTAAGTTTATCAAATTCCTACCGAGTGGTAAGCCAGCCTTCCACTCGGAGGCTTAGCTGCAGCCTCGTGCTCGCCTAAGTTATAAAAATCCTACCGAGTGGTGAGCAATCCTCTCACTCGGGGGCTTAGCTGCAGTCCAAGCACTCGCCTAAGTTTATCAAATCCTACCGAGTGGTAAGCCAGCCTTCCACTCGGAGGCTTAGCTGCAGCCTCGTGCTCGCCTAAGTTATAAAAATCCTACCGAGTGGTGAGCAATCCTCTCACTCGGGGGCTTAGCTGCAGTCCAAGCACTCGCCTAAGTTTATCAAATTCCTACCGAGTGGTAAGCCAGCCTTCCACTCGGAGGCTTAGCTGCAGCCTCGTGCTCACCTAAGTTATAAAAATCCTACCGAGTGGTGAGCAATCCTCTCACTCGGGGGCTTAGCTGCAGTCCAAGCACTCGCCTAAGTTTATCAAATTCCTACCGAGTGGTAAGCCAGCCTTCCACTCGGAGGCTTAGCTGCAGCCTCGTGCTCGCCTAAGTTATAAAAATCCTACCGAGTGGTGAGCAATCCTCTCACTCGGGGGCTTAGCTGCAGTCCAAGCACTCGCCTAAGTTTATCAAATTCCTACCGAGTGGTAAGCCAGCCTTCCACTCGGAGGCTTAGCTGCAGCCTCGTGCTCGCCTAAGTTATAAAATCCTACCGAGTGGTGAGCAATCCTCTCACTCGGGGGCTTAGCTGCAGTCCAAGCACTCGCCTAAGTTTATCAAATTCCTACCGAGTGGTAAGCCAGCCTTCCACTCGGAGGCTTAGCTGCAGCCTCGTGCTCGCCTAAGTTTATAAAAATCCTACCGAGTGGTGAGCAATCCTCTCACTCGGGGGCTTAGCTGCAGTCCAAGCACTCGCCTAAGTTTATCAAAATCCTACCGAGTGGTAAGCCAGCCTTCCACTCGGAGGCTTAGCTGCAGCCTCGTGCTCGCCTAAGTTATAAAAATCCTACCGAGTGGTGAGCAATCCTCTCACTCGGGGGCTTAGCTGCAGTCCAAGCACTCGCCTAAGTTTATCAAATTCCTACCGAGTGGTAAGCCAGCCTTCCACTCGGAGGCTTAGCTGCAGCCTCGTGCTCCCCTAAGTTATAAAAATCCTACCGAGTGGTGAGCAATCCTCTCACTCGGGGGCTTAGCTGCAGTCCAAGCACTCGCCTAAGTTTATCAAATTCCTACCGAGTGGTAAGCCAGCCTTCCACTCAGAGGCTTAGCTGCAGCCTCGTGCTCGCCTAAGTTATAAAAACCCTACCGAGTGAAGAGCGATCCTCACACTCGAAGGCTTAGCTGCAGTCCAAGCGCTCGCCTAAGCACAGGCACCTTGCTTTGAACCTACAAGGGACATTTTGAGCCGAAGGCAATCATATTCAAGCGCCAAATTCAAGTTTGAATCGATGTCTAAAGGAACCGAAAGTGCTCAGGCGTCAAGCGTGTTAAAGTTTGTCGGATACAATTCCACTCGGCATACCGAGGCAAATTAAAAGAGTCGAGCCATAAGAAGTTTTTTACCCCTCCTGAGGAGGGCTGGAAGGTGCGACGAATTCATCAAGGTCAATTCCGTCGGCGATCCGAGTGGCAGCTGCAAGGAAAGTCTCCATAAAGGACCTGAAGTCGTGCTTCTTGGTATTGGCCACCCGAAGAGCCGCCAGCTTCTCCTCTCGTGCATCTTTGCAGTGGACTCGGGCCAGACACAGAGCAACATCTGCACCACACCGAGCTGAGGACTTCTTCCATTCCTGCACTCGACTAGGGATCGTGTTCAAGCGGGCCATTAGTGACTCAAGGTCATTCTGAAGTGTCTCCTCAGGCCAGAGCGTCGAGTCGATGCGAGATGTGGCGGCCTTCAGCCTTGCGAGATAATCCACGACGGATGCAACGCGAGATTCCAGTCGGAAGATATCCATGGCAACCTCGTCATTCACCGGAGAATTGACAGGGTCAAGATTTGGCTCCAGTCGGCTGGTTTCTTCTTCAAAGTTTTGACAAAATTCTGCAAGAGTGATCACTAAGTCAAGGGGATAGTCGAATGGAAGAAGCCACAGTCAGAAATACTTGCCAAACATGGAGGTTTACCTTCGAGCATAAGAAACAGCTTCTTGGCAAAGCCACTCAGGAAGGCCTCCAGCGCAGTCTTCTTCTCAGTCAATTTGCTGACTTGATCGGTCAAGGCAGCTTTGTCAGTTCTCAGTCGACTGACTTCTTTGTTGGCAATCCCAAGAGCAGTCTTCAGGTTGGTATTGTCTTGTTCAAGCTTGGTGACTGAAGCTAACTTCTCGTCAGCAAGCTTGATCCTCTCAGCTAGCTCAAGGTCTTTCTTCTGCTAGGCCTCCTTTACCTTACCTGCAAGACACAGCAAGATCAGGTGTTGAAACAAGCAAGAGGAAAAGCAGTCGTCAAGGTCTCACCAAACATACCTTCAGTCTCCTCCTTCGCCTTTGTCAGCTTCTCCTGAACCAGCTTCAAGCTCAGCTCGACTTGAGTATGTTTCTGTTCTAGCTCTGAGTAGCGAGCCACAAGATCACAGGAGTTCTGCGAAGAACCAATCGACCAAACGTCAAAAATAATTCACTTCCGAGTGAAAAAGGGAAAAACACACGTTTCTAAGACTACAGCCGAATACAAGTATTCGACCGTAGTCTCGGGGACTACACCCAGTGGGTGCACTCAGCGTGCCCCCACTAATCCTGTCGAAGACAAAGTCGACCAGTCGACCTCAAAAAAAAAAAAAAACAGTGTGCGAGACGCATTATCTAAGACTGTGATCAACTGCAAGCAGTCGACCACAGTCTCGGGGACTACACCCAGTGGGTGCACTCAGCGTGCCCCCACCGGTTTACGAAATCCAGTCGACCAGTCGACTGATAGAAAGATCGACATTATGAAGCCTAAGGCCGACTGCCAGCAGTCGACCTTAGCCTTGGGGACTACACCCAGCGGGTGCACTCAGCGTGCCCCCGCCAACACGGAGTTTATTCGACACTCCCAGTGGGTGACCAATATAAATCCCGGAAAAGAAAAGTTTTTGGGAGCATATCCAACAGAACAAACAGCAGTCGACTGACCTGGACATTGCTTTGGAGGGCAGAGCTGGCGTCATAGGCTGCTTGACTCGCATCCCGGATGGTCTTCAGCTGCTCCATCATGAGTCCCGACTGGCGTATCGCCTCCTTCGCCGCACCAGCTTGGTCCTCTGGGACGTGGTGAGTCGTGAAGAGGGAAGGCTGCTGAGCACTCGTCAGTGGGGTCGCGAAGGTCACCGTGTGTCGAGTGGTGTTCTCTCCCTCCACAGTCAGAATTTCAGGCGCTGACACATCCTGAGACACCTTGCCGGCAGGCGCTTTCCGACTCCTCCTGTGCTTCAGCGGCTCCTCATCCTCATCATCATCAGGTAGATCGATAACAGTGTTGGGTGGAGCTGCAGAGAAGTGTCAGGATCAGAGATCGCGAGTCAGTCGACTAAGAATGGTATTAAGAACACGGCACCTGGATTCGAAGTTGCGGCATCCTCCATCTCGTGGTCATCGGCCCGGGCCGAGGTCTCAGAAGTAGCAGCACTGCAGCTCCAAAGGATCAGTCGACTAACATCAGTGTCGACCAGGGATAAAGTTCGCATAAGAATAAGAAAATATGAACAACACTATTACCCTGAAATGGTGGGGATGGACACCTTCATCTTCGGCAGAAGCTTGGCCGGCTTCGATGAGGCCGCCCTGGGCTGCTTCGGCGCCTTTTCAGTCGGCGCCGGAGAGGTGGTCCGAGGGCGCTTGGTCGACTGGGCAGCGGTCGCTACCCCCTTACCACGTTCGGTCGAGGGGTCGTGGACAAGTTTCGACCGCCTTTCTGAGCGCGGTGGAACGACCTCCTCCTCCTCTTCTTCCTCGTCCTCGAGGTCATCTTCATCACCTTCATCATCATCATCGTCGTCGTCATCCCCTGCAGCATCCGAGTCCCATTCCTCCTCTCCCTGGCTCTCGCCCCCGCTCGCCTCACCTCCGCTCGCCTCGCCCCCGCTCGCCTCGCCTTCTTCAGTCGAAATTTGTGCCCCATTGGGCATCGAGTACAGCTCGGTGAAGGCCTAGCAGTCGCCCAAACAACGATCAGTCGACCAGTCGACAGGATCGGCAGAAATGAATACAACAAAGACACGACGGAAAGCAGAGCAAGTGTACCTTGTTTGGGACGCTGTCGTGGTCGAGTGGAGGAATCCTTCTGGCTCCGCGCGGGTTGTCCCTGTTCCCGGTAACGGCTACCATCCACCTTTCCAGAGTGACATCGTCGACCTCTTCTGGATGGACTCTGGTCTCGTCCGCGGGCCCACAGTACAACCACATGCAGTGGCTCCGGAACTGGAGGGGTTGGATGCGGCGCTTGAGGAAAACCTCCAAGAGGTCCATGCCTGTCACTCCGTCCCGAACCAGCTGCACCACTCGCTCCATCAACATCTTCACGTCGGCTTTCTCCTCCGGAATCAGCTTCAGAGGGGAGGGCTTGTTCACTCGGTCCATGGTAAACTGAGGGAGTCCACTCGACTGCCCTGGCGTCGACTGGACCTGGCAGTAGAACCAAGTCGACTGCCAGCCCCTGACGGACTCGGGAAAAGACATGGGCGGGAAGGTGCTATTGTTCCTCACCTGAATCCCCAGGCCCCCACACATTTGGACGACTCGGGTCTTCTCGTCACCTGGGCTCGCCTTCTTCACGGTCTGAGAGCGACACGTGAAGATACGTTTGAACAGACCCCAGTGCGGTCGACAGCCCAAGAAACCCTCGCACATGGACACGAACGCAGCAAGGTAGGCAATGGAGTTTGGGGTAAAGTGGTGGAGCTGCGCCCCAAAGAAATTCAGGAAACCCCGGAAGAAAATGCTCGGTGGCAAGGAAAACCCCCGATCGACATGAGTGGCCAGGAGCACACACTCACCCTCTTCTGGCTGTGGCTGCCACTCCTTCCCCGGCAACCTCGCGGCTCCGTGAGGGATCAAGCCCTCGTCGGCCATGTCGAGGAGGTCCTTCTCCGTGATGGTCGACTGGATCCAGTCGCCTTGGACCCAGCCTTTCGGCAGGCGGGATCTGGATGAGGATCCTCGGCGGCTGGTGGATCTCCCCTTCGCCTTCTCCGATGCCGACGCCTTCTTGGCACGCTCCAGCGCCGCCGTCTTCTCCTTGGCCATGGTCGCCGGTGGGATGCTCGAAGGGAAGCGGTGCGGAGGCAAGACCAGGCACGCCGAGCAGGGAGGAAGGGAGCAGAGGGAGAGAGGGAGAATGCGGAGGCGCAGCACAGAAATCCTCGCCGTGCACATTTATAAGGTCCCTTCCGAGTGGCTGACGTGTGGGCCCGGTCGATCTAATCATATCTGTGAGCAGTTATGGAGACTGGATACGTGGCGAAAAAGGCGGCGCGGGGATCGAGGCGTCTACGCCCCGTCCCATCCGAACGCCGCGGTCCGCCCCGCTTCGCGCGCGCCCCCAAATTTCGCACCCCGCAGAATCCGCGAACAACAAATCTGCCTGTCAGACGCGGCGATTCCGGCGATCCGTCGCTCGGAGATCGACGAAGCTCGAAAGATCACTCGACGCAAAAATAGAATGGATCGAGTCGACCGAAGACGAATTGCTCCTTGTCAACGAAGAGGTTCTTTGATCCAGAACAGCGCACAACTAGAGCGCAAAGGTTGAATCGGAAACGACATCAACTCCTTCTTCACTCGAAGCCTCAATCCATTCGGGGGCTAATGATGGGGTTATGTACCTAGGGTAGGGTCACGGACCTGTCCCAAGTAACTTACCCTAAGACATCCCTAGAAGAGGTCGCCTTCCAGTCGACCAACGGGGACTCACTCGACCAACGAGGCCACACTCGACTGTCCTGAAGGACTCGACCACTAAGACGCACTCGACCACCAGGAGGTCAAGAGGCACTCTGCACCGCAACGGTCTGTAATTAAGTAGACTTTATGATAATAAAGGCACTTTATGTGGGGCGTTACCAGTAACGCCCCAGACTTAACTCACCTTAAACCTTCTCCTACGTGGGCTGGCTGGGGTCCTGGCGCACTCTATATAAGCCACCCCCCTCCACAGGCAGAAGGGTTCGGCACCTTGTAATCTATACATTCATAATCCACTCGACCGCCTCCGGGCTCCGAGACGTAGGGCTGTTACTTCTTCCGAGAAGGGCCTGAACTCGTACATCCTTGGTGTTTACAACCTCTCCATAGCTAGGACCTTGCCTCTCTATACCTACCCCCCACTCTACTGTCAGGCTTAGAACCACGACAGGCATGGCGGCCATGACCTGTGCCCCGTCCTTCCGAAGGAACAAGGGAACATGGGCATTCAGCGGATACTCCTGGCCGTCCCTAACCAAGAGGCGGAGAGCCACAGCCAGCTCCTCTCCAGACAAGGTCTTCGGGCTCAAGTGAAGCTTGTCTTCTCCGTCCCCGAGCGTCCACAAGGGGCGCGAGCGTGCTTGGAGAGGAGCCACCCGCAGCACCAGGAATTCCCTCAGGAGCATGGCCCCTGTCAGCTTCGCCGCCTTCGCGTTGCCCGGCTTCAAGTCGGCGTCCATCTTCTCCAACACCAACTTCGCCCGGTCATCAATAAGCTTCGCGCGGGACCACCCCTCGTTAGATTGGGGCATCTTCATTGGTAGCTTCAACCGCAGGTGCACACACTTGTCATCCATCATGACCCACTTGCTCCTGAAGCCATCGGCCTTCTTTCCGGCCTTTGAGATCACGTTAGCCTTGCCGGTTGCGACGAAGTTGGCGCACCCTGTGGTGTGGTCGTCGTTGATTCAGAGGAAGAAGAAGTGGTGCAGCAGTGCGACGGACGGCATCACCCCAACATACGCCTCACAGTAGAAGGCAAAGATTAACAAGAGAAGAACAGAGTTGGGATGGAGATGAAGAGCCTGCAACCTGTAATGTTGAAGGACGGAGCAGAAGAAGTCGGAGAAGGGGGGAACCAGGCCCACGATGACGCTGCTCATGAAGAAGGGGTAGAAGGAGCTCCTTGAAGCCTCCGGCACGGCGGAGCCAGCCCGGAGCCCGGTCTTCCCCTTCTCATTGTTTCCCCCCGCCGTGAGCAGGCGCGTGGCGACGAGGTTATTCTCTGAGACATTGGGCGCGTCCAAAGTCGGCTCATACCAGGCAGGCGGCGAAACGGCCTTGGACTTTCGGGGCGCCATTGGTTGGAAACTCGAAAGGGGATTGGAGCAGATCTGGAGATTTCGGAAGCAAGGATCAAGAGAGGAGATCTGGAGCAAGATGAAGGAAAGCAATGAAGGCAAGCGTTGCCCGCACCGGCCTTTTTGTCAGATGTGCAATTGCCAAGGCAGCGTGGGGGAGCGGAGACGCCCACGTCCAATTAGTCACCATGCGTCAAGAGGGGCCACAGGAAGTTGTGGCCCGCGGCGCTCCGCACTTGCCCTTTGGTTTCGCCTCAAAGCCAAGCCCGAGCATGCCTTGGGCCCGAGGGCTACTGTCGGCATTCTGGGAACGGGGGTCCCTAGACTTGCCTGCCCGCGGTCCGCGGCGTGGCTCCACCAGTGGCCTGTACGACCCATATTCACCAACAAACACTCAAGACACTCGTGAGGGGCCAAGCCTCGCGAGGCGGACGACGCAAGTCCTTCTCAGGGGCGCCAATCCAGGCTGGCTCGCGAAGGGCGGAGAGATCAAGGCAAGGGACACTACGCGAGGTTTCTATGATGCAAGCCATGATGACCGGAGCCAGGCAGGCGCTAGGTGGGTGCCAGCACGTGCAGTGTCCTTGTTTCCTCTTTGGTGCTAAAGAGGCAAGCGTAGGCGAGGAGTCCTGAGGCATCAGGCAAAGGTTTCCATATCGGTGCAATAAGACCAAGACTAGCAGGACGGTAGGACGGAGGTCACCATGGAGCCCAAGATGGCGTCACCACCAGAGCCTTTGGCAGGTGAAGACTACTTTTGTCAGGATAACTATACTAGTTGTCTCCCTTCGAATTTGGCCGTTGTGGGATCCCTTCCCGCTCAATATTTGGGAAGAGGACCAGGGCCTCTATAAATAGGACTAGCCACCACCATAGCAAAGGGGGAAGGACCCAGATCATCCCCAACCACACAAGTTCACCAAGCATAAGAACAACTCTCCTCAGGAGGTTGTTCTTCCCTTGTAACTGTTCATCCTCAACCCTAGAGGCAATCCACCACACCACACTGGAGTAGGGTATTACACCACAATGGTGGCCCGAACCAGTATAAATCTTGTGTCTCTTGTTCTTTGGGTCCGTCGGGCTAGGCTTTGAGATCACGCTGAGTGCGAGCTAGAGAGGGGGAGAGATCTTCGTGCGCACCACAATGTTCGAACCTCAAGGGTTTTGCCGGAACCCGAAATCTGACAAAAAGCCCGGTTTATACAGAATTTTAAAGATACATGCAAGCAGCCTATGTCAATTGTAGATTTGGACTCCTATGTCTAGGAAGAGGGCGAGTCAACAACCCATTGGGTGCGCCGGATCTCAACTATCCTCCACTCATCGGATCGTATCAATGCCGGCTCAACAGTTTTGATGTTAGAAAAGAATTGTCGTTTCATACCCCTTAAGCAAAAGCTAGGGTAGCTCAAGCACCACTGAAGTGACATGGGGGCCTGATGGCGGCTCTGGTTAAGTATGCTGACTCTGAAGGTACCAAGGACCCCCGAGTCTGATGATGAAAAGCCGGGAAAGGGAAAGAAGAGTAGCAAACCAAAGGGCAACAGTATAACTCGGCAAGTGAGGGAGGCAACGGCAAGCGTAAGGCTGACAATAGTTTGGATTTTGTGGCTAACACTAATACGCAGAATAATGGTCAACGCCATAAGGTAAAGCCTCCTCCTCGGTTTGGAGGGCCAAGTTTCAATCTAGAGCAGCTGTTGAATCAGCCCTGCCCAAAGCATAGCACACAGGAAAGGCAAGCCGCTCACCTCTGGAAGTATTGCTTCATTATGAAGGAGTACAAAAATTCCAATCTTTTTCAAAACAATCATGGGCCGGGCGGCGGCTCAGGTTCCGGCTCTCACTGTCCGGGTTACGGCGGTGGCGGTTCTAATTTTGGTTTCCAGGGTCAAGGCAATCAAGGTGGCTTTCATCAATAGTCCGGTCAGGGGAATCAGCAGAAGCAGTCTGGTTATCTGAGCAACCCGAAGCAGTTGAATAGTGGGCAATATCATGTTTTCACCATGAGTTTGTGCAAGCGGGATCAGAAGCTCCATAAAAGGGCAGTGAACAACGTTGAGCCGGCGGTTCCCCGTTACTTGTGATGGTCTGAGCAGCCCATTGTGTGGAGTCGTGAGGATCACCCGCCCCGGTTTGATAATCCAGGTCACTTGGCACTGGTGGTGGCACCTTAGGTCGGAGGGTACAAATTTACTAAGGTACTCATGGATGGAGGCAGCAACATCAATATC